>NC_034607.1:39384923-39399911 GCF_900095145.1 Mus pahari
AACTTACTCTGTAGACCAGGCTGGCCTTGAACTCAGAAATCCACCTGCCTCTGCCTCCCAAGTGCTGGGATTAAAGGCGTGTGCCACCACTGCCCAGCCACACCTAGTTCTAATTGGGTGCTAGGCATAGAACTCAGGGCCTTGGGCATGCTAAGCCTACCCTACCTTAGAGTGTCTCGTCTTCAGAATGAGCACTGGCTGGTACCACTTCTGATTCAGGCTGTTGCGCCAGTTGGTGAAAAAGGGGTCTGAATCCACCAACAGGGCATAGACACTTTGATGACAGAGCCCGCATCATGTTGGTATTATGCCCCACCCCCATTTCTGATTCAGAACAGCAGAAAATGTGCCTCTGGACCACATTATCTCATGGAAACAGCAGGTTCTAAAGGCTAGCTGAATCCATCATGATGAAACATAGGAGGCCTCCCCAGTCGTCCTTTCTTTTGAGATTAAATTCTCATAGCATACAATTTGCCATTTTAAGTGGGTCTTTAGGGTGTTTGAAAGAATAGGGCAGTCATCATTCCTACCTACTTCCAGACCATTTTCATCTTCCCAAAAGAAATGCTCTGCCTATTCAGCTGTTATCTATCTCTCCTGGCTCCTGGCCCTAGGGAGCCACTAACCTATTTTCTGTCTCTATGGACTTGCTTGTTCTGGACCCTTCATATAGACGGAATTATACAACACACAGCCTTTTGTATCTGCTTTGTATCCCTACCCTAATGTTCTAAGGCTCATCCCATGTGGTGATGTGGACTGGCGCCTCCGTTCCTTTCATGGTTGAATACTATTCTGTTCCGTGAGATAGCACGCTTTGTTGACCCGCTTATCAGCTGATGGGCATTTCGGTGGCTCCCACGCCTGGGCTACTATGAATAATGCTTCTGTGACTGTTCACATACAAGGTTTTGTGTGGACATATGTTCTCAATTCTCTCGTGTATGTATTTATGAGTGGAAATGTGGGGTTATGGGTAATTCTATGTTTAACTTTTTGAGAAGCTGCCAAGCTGTTTTCCAGAGCAGCTGTGCCATTTTACAGTCCCACTCACAATGTACGAGGCTCTAATTCCTTCAC
This sequence comes from Mus pahari, assembly GCF_900095145.1. Classification (NCBI taxonomy): domain Eukaryota; kingdom Metazoa; phylum Chordata; class Mammalia; order Rodentia; family Muridae; genus Mus; species Mus pahari. Next base: position 39,386,007 of record NC_034607.1, read on the forward strand.
AGCCTCACCATCTTTTGTAATTCTGTTTATTTTTATTATAGCTATACTAATGGGTATGAAAACCAATGTAAATTCATTTTGGTTTTGAATTGCATTTCCCCTAATGACTAATGTTGTTGAGATTGTTTTTAATGTGCTTGTTGGACACTTGTATATTTTCTTTGGAGAAATGCCTATTTAAGTCCTTTCTCTACTCTTAAATTGGGTTGTATATCTTATTGTTGAATTCTTAGAGTTATTTATATATTCTGGGCATTAGACCTTAGGCAGATATATCAGTTACAAATGTTATCTCTTGTTTTGCAGTTTGAATTATTTTTGCCTTCTCGATAGTGACCTTTAATGTACAAGTCTTTAGTTATAATGAAATATTCCCTATCTATTTTCTCCTTTATTGCCTGTGTTTTGGTGTCAAATCTAAGAAATTGTTGCCGAATATAATAACATGGAGATTTATAGCCATGTTTCCTTCTAAAAGGGAAGAGTTCTGACTCCTATATTTAGGTTTTTAAATGTTATTTTGGGTATATTTGTGTGTATGGGATGAGGTGGAAGTGTAAATTTGTTCTTTTGTATGTGGGTACCCACTTGTCAAAAAGTCTGTTCTTTCCTGAGTGGATGATTTTAGCACCATTGCTGGAAACCAACTCCTTATTCCTTTATTAAATGATTAATTTTTGAATTCATCACTTAACAAAAGGCCATTCATTTGTATGGAAAACTGACAGTACTGAGGCTTAAAGTATACAATGATCTCAACCTGACTCCTTCCCACACAGACCACAATCCATCAGAAACAAGTCAGCCACAAGCGAGGTTGAACATTTTCCACAAATGTCCCAATTGATCCAAAGCCCTTGGACTTCTAAGCCAGCATCAATAGTGTAGACCTTTACACAATTTTATCTTTAACTACTTTAAATAATATAAACCTGTTCATTTGCTCTGTTCACAAAACAGAGCAAATGAACAGGTAATAAAAAGAGAGTTGACTTTTCACCATTCAAAAGTGAACACATCTGGCTGGGATCTAGTATAAATACAATACAAATGAGGGTCACTCCTTATCTGTGAACAATTGGGAGAGAATCCTGTCTCCTCTCTGCTCTTTTGTGTGCAGTTCTTTCAGTCCAGTGGCTGATGTACAGAGGAATGAAGATGGGTGTTGTAGCCATGCGACTATACCCATGTGTAGGAATGAAGAATGTAGCCATGTGACAGATGTGTGTATGAGTGTATGGTGTGTATGTGTGTGTGTGTTTGTGTGTGTGTGTGCATGTGTGTAGGTCAGAGAGTGTGTGTGTTAGCCAGAGGCATGCATTAGGTATTTTCCCCAACTGCTTCTGCACATTATTTTGGAAATATGGTCTGTTGCTGATCACCAGTTGGCTATACTGGCTATCCTACAAGTCCCTGGGATCTGCCTGTCTTTGCCTTCCTGGTGCTGATTACAAGCATATACCATTGAGCCCACCTTTCTACATGGATGCTGGGAATCCACCTCAGGTTCTCATGCTTGCCCAGCAAGCATGGTATGGCTTGATCTTTCTCCATATCCCCATCACCCTTATTTTCTAGCTAATCTCAGCGCACACAGTTTCTGAATTTCTTTAATTGCTGGGTCAGTAATTTGCTTATGTTTCCTAGAGTGTCATGTCAGATGTTAGACTTAGCACATATCTATAGGGCGGGTGGGGGTTTGTGATGGTTAATTTCAATTGTCAACTTGCTAACATCTAGAGTTACCTGGGAGACAGGGCTCTCTCTGGGCATGCCTGTGGGGTATCACTCACTGTGGGTGGCACCATTCTCTGTGCTGGCTTCCTAGACTCTATAAAAAGAATGAAAGCTGAGTACAAGCATTCCTTGCTCCTTCTTCCTGACTATGGATACAATGTAAATAGCTGCCCCAAGCTCCTGCTCCCTTGCCTTCCCCTGCACAGAGAACTGTACCATCAAACTGTGAGCCCAAATAAATATTCCCTTTCTTCCTTCCTTCCTTCCTTCCTTCCTTCCTTCCTACCTCCCTCCCTCCCTCCCTCCCTCCCTTTCTTCCTTCCTTCCTTCCGTGGCTTTTTTTCTGGCTGCTTTATCCCTGCAACAGAAAAGTAACTAAGGCCGAGTTTAATGTGTATTTACCCACGGGGTAATGAGCTCTTTGAGACCAAATGCTGACTCTTCTTCATCTTTGTAAACTGTGTGCCTGGAACTGTGTGTGGTGTTATGGGACTGCTGGTCTGATTGTGGGCACATGGTGGCTTAACTTCTAGTGGAACAGTGACTCAAAAGTTGTCCCCTAAGAAACTAGGAAGGAGAAAGGAAGCACTTACTCCATTCTGGTATTTTCTCTCAGCTTCCAAGCCAATTGCCACAATAGGGAAGGAACATTTGATACAGAAAGTTTCCTCAGAAAGCCAACAAGCAGACAAATAATTGGAATTTGAACAGGAGAGCTAAGTTGGCCAGGGTGAGATGAGGAAATTCATCCACAAGCAGCTGCACATGGTGGTGGCTCAGTAACAGAGTGCTTGCTTAGCATGGGTGAGGCCCTGGGTTCTAAACCCCAGTGCTACACAATCAAAATCAAATCAAATAAACACAGAGGTAGACAATTTGTCATTTCCTTTATTGTGAAATATAAAGTACTGATCTAAATAAGATAATTTCCTAAATGAATGACCATTGATATCTGCATCATAATTAGATAATTGCCCCCTTACCTTTTTTAAAAATCACATTCCAAATATATATAGTGAGGTTGAATTCTGGATTCTCTATTTTTAGCTATATGGCTACATTTTTCCTTTTTTGGATAAGAATCTTCCACTTTAATTGTGTATTCTCCTTTATGTCATTGGTATTGACTATACTGACTAAATTATAATGTGTTCAATTAACCTTTATTGGCTTGAATTAAATGCAACATGTGTAAATGCCTGCCAAGTTTGAATCTCAAGTATTTTTAATTAAAACATCAATTATCGATTGGATGTTGAACCACTACACTCCTTGAGATATTCACTTTCATCTAGGACAGCGATTCTCAACTTGTGGGTTTCGACCCTTTTGGGGGGGGGGTCAAGTGTCAAATGACCCTTTCACAGGGGTTACATATCAGATATGCTGCATGTCAGGTACGTTCACTATGATTTATGTCCACAGTAAAATTATAGTTATGAAGCAGCATTGAAAATAACTTTATGGTGTGTGTGGGAGGGGGGTCCCCACAACCCGAGGAACTGTGTTAAAGGGTCACAGCGTTAGGAAGGTTGAGAAGCACTGATCTAGAACATCTCAATTCCTTGCCACCCTTACTTCTTGTTGCACTCTTATGAGAAGTATGGGAACGAAGAGCAGTGTTTGAGAATAAGGAAGATTCCAGATTCCTTTGGTGTATTTGTGATTTCATATTTGCCCTCATAGCCTCTCCAGGAGACACTCTATACAGGCAGAGGAGACCCATTGACTTGTCCACGTTCACATAACCTGGAATCGTGATTCAAACCTGAATCATTACCTCTAAGCCCCCACAGCTCCTTCATTGCACAGACAGATCCTAAGGTTTTGTGTCTTAGTTATCTAGACAGTATAGCTAGCTATCCAGTGAATGCTTCCTGGCCAAATGGAGACATGGTGACCTTGGTTTGGAAAGGGCACATAGGTAGATCAGCAAGAATAAGATTTCCTTTCCTTCTCTGAAACATGGTCTTGTGGGTCCCAGGCTATGGTTTTCTGATCCTCCATCCAAGTGCTGAGATCATAGTCGTGTGCCACCATCCCTGGTTTATGTGGTGCTATGGATGGAGCCCAGGGCTTTGTGAATAGTAGACAAGCACTCGACCAACTAAGCTACATTCCCCAGCCCACCAAGAATAAGATCTGAAGAACACAGCACAACTGTATGATACAAAAACCAAAACACATTAAAAAGAAAACAAAACAAAACAAAAAACAAACCCCAAACCCTCCCTACAGCCCAGGCTACAGTATAGAGCCATGTCAGGGTTGTAGGACTCCAGGCTCACTGCCAGAGACCAGAAGGTAACAAGGGCATCCAGGGGTATCTTGCGCCTGAGATTCACAAGGAAGATAGCTCAAGGAAAGCAAGTCTCTGGGATTGATTTGAACCTGAGCATAGAGCAGCTCTTTTTAAATATAGACGTGGAGTTGACCACAGGGGGTGCAGGCAAAATAGCAAAAGGACAGGACTATAAATAGCAGCTGCATCTGGAAAGCAAAAGACAAGACAGGCCTGACCTGAGCACAGGCTAGAAAGGACCTCTATGTGAGCATCCGTCTCTGCCGATCTTCCTTCCCCTGCAGAGCACACCTCCCTCCAGCCGAGAGAGAGAGAGAGAGAGAGAGAGAGAGAGAGAGAGAGAGAGAGAGAGAGAGACTGTACAATGTCACTGGAGAAGTTTGAGCTCGCAGGAGTTTCTCAGCCCCCAATCTAAGGAGTTAAAACAGAACAGAGCAAGCCAGCCTCACACTGAGGACTAGGGCTCCTCTGGGTCTCTCCCAAAGGACTATAAGCCTTTCTTTTATTTATGCTGGATTGTCTGTCTTTGTTCACTTCTGTCTGCTTAGCCAGATTGGAAATGGTTTGCTGGAAAAAATAATGGTGCTGTCTAACATGATGTAACAAGATGTCATCTTCTGACTCCAACGCATAAAACGGATTTACAGGAAGGAGAGGAAGGGGAAAAAAAAAAAACACAAAGCCCCAGGGGTACTTGACTCAGATAAAAACCACGAGGGTTTGTTTGCGAAAGTCAAAAAAACCTGTGTGTTATTTATTCTTCTTAGATGAACAAGAGAAGAGGTGTGTGTGTGTGTGTGTGTGTGTGTGTGTGTGTGTGTGTGTGTGTGTTTGTGTAAATGGATTTAAGATATAGACTACAGATCTTGGAGGCAAAGTGTGCAAGAAAACTGAAACAAATTTCATATCTCATTGCACACCTATATAAACATGCCACAGAGTCTACACACAGTCACAGGAGCATGTGCCTCAAACAATACATACATACCGCATGTACATACAAATATACAAATGCCATACATCCGAAACCTCACTTAGACGTGACACAGTCTCACCACCATGCCACACCTCCCAGCTGCTCTGTGTGCATGTGCACACACACACACACACACACACACACACACACACGCCCCTTCATTTTCATCGCGCTGAACAGTGGGCATGAGGCTGTAGTCTAGTCCGAGCCTTCCTGACTTACATGTGCAAGTTTCTCACATGCTTTTCAGAGTCTCCATGAGATGGCCTGGGCTGGAAAGCCCAAGTTGCAAGAGGAGAAAGTAAAAGGATTTATGGTTGCTTTCAAACAGACAGCGCTTCCAGAAGGCCCACTCAAATCCAGTCTTAACATAATGCAGGAAAGCAACATGAGTCAGGGCAGACAGGATGAGGTTCTTTGGTCATGCATGATTCTCTCATGATCTGTATTCTTTCTGCATTGAAAGCAAATTCTTGAGTAGCCTTGAGGACTATCAGGGCTTCAGGGGTGAATGGTGCGCTCTTCTCTCTCTCTCTCTCTCTCTCTCTCTCTCTCTCACACACACACACACACACACACACACAAGGAAGAAGAATCCCATAGCGCTTTTCATTCCAGATGTTCTTTAGCTCATCAGGAAAGCCAACGTGCAGGGTGTGGAGAGAGTACTATATGTCAGTGACCAAACTACAGACAACTGAGCCAGCTTTATACACTTCCACTGCTCTGGCAAAAATTAAGTCCATATGCATGTGTGAGCTATGGAATATGAACTGTGTAATTTGATTAAGTGGCTCTTACTTTACATTTGAAACTGGCATCTTGTGTTATAAGGATGGTCAAAAAATCATAGTGATAATGGTAAAAAAATGAGCACTTTCTTAGGATTTTTTTCTTATAGCAAATTAAAAGATGCTGTGACAAGCTGAAATGGAGGCTGCAGATAAAAGGAAAGCAAGGTCATGTGTGTGTGTATGTGAGTGTGTGTGTGTGTGTGTGTGTGTGTGTGTGCACGCATATACACATTGAGAATTGAACCCAAGGCTTAAAATTTACTAAGTATGCTAAGAATATCTGCCTTTATACTTTAGTAACTTTAATAACACTTTTTTCCCCTGCTGTTTAAACAAAGTCACATTTTCCCATGGTACACTAGCTTCTATAAATTATGTAGCAGGCCTGGCTGTCTCTCCCACTCAAAGCAGCTGCTTCACTTTGGTAGGACTTGCCTGTTTGACCACAGGCATATCCCAAGCCTCTATAGCAGTGTCAGGAACATTATGGGCTTTCAATAACTCTTTATTGAACACATAGATGATTTAAAAAATAAGTCTGTATAGTCCCAAGATTCCATATCTAGTCATCCTAATGCACTGGCATGCCTGTCAATCACAGCATGTTTCTTTACAGAAACAGCTTTGTTCATTCACTCATCCAGTTGTCTTACCTTCAGTCGTCCATCACCTTCATCCATCCAGTCTCACTTTCATGGATGCCTGCATCCATTAGTTTTGTTCAACACATTCTTAAGCATTTGTTCTAGATCCAGTAGAGACAAATAACTCAGAATGTCAAGCTTTAAGCATGTTACTGTTTAGAAAGATGTACTATAGACTAAAGGACAAAGCGATCTTGTCAGTAGACGCTTGGAAGACCTCTGTGCAAGGTCCCTGGGTCCCACAGCCTGATCCCTGCCAGGAAAGTAAACCACCTCTGCTCTCTCACTGTCCAGAGCTGACCATGACCTTCCTCGGCAGAGCTTCTACTCCCTCCCTGCCCCCTCCCTGCCCCCTCCCTGCCCCCTCCCTGCCCCTCCCTGCCCCCTCCCTGCAAGTCCTAAGTGGAGACTCTCTTACATTTCTTTTATCCTTTAAAGGCCATTGGTCTAGACTGATCTTCTCCCTCTCTCTTGATGACTACAGAGATATTTAGCCCTTGAACATACCTAGTTTTAAACTGTCCTGTCACGCTGCTTCAGGTTTATCTCTACTCTGACCTCACCTGCCACCAACACACACACACACACACACACACACACACACACACACACACACACACACACCTGGGTCATAAGCTCCTCAATCACAGTGAGTTTTTGATTGTCACTTGTATCGCTTCCCGTGTGCTAACACCAATGAAAGGGTAGTGAAAGGTGCCTGTGAGCTTCGCTCTCCAAAGCATAGGCTACTGGCTCTCCAGGGCTATCGTGCACTCCTTTGACGAACAGCAAGCCATCAATGATAGTTCCACTTCGACTGGATTAAAATCACAAGATACACTGGGAAGTGTTGGCACATGCCTTTAGTCCCAGCACTTAGAAGGCAGAAGCAGATGGATCTCTGAGTTTGAGGCCAGCCTGGTCTATAGAATGAGTTCTAGGACAGTCGGGGCTACACAGAAAAATCCTGTCTTGAGAAACAGGGAAAGGAAAAAAAAAACAAAGAGAAAGAAAGGAAAAAAGAAAGAGAGAGATAGGAAGAGAGAGAAGAGAGAGAGGAAGAGAGAGAGAGGGGAAGGAAGGGAGGAAGAAAGAAAGAAAAAGAAAGACAGATAGACAGGAAGGAAGGAAGGAAGGAAAAAAGAAGATAAATCACAAGATACTAACTAGCTAAGCTCATGATATAGCAATGGCATTTCCAGAAACAACTAGATTATGAGCTTTCTAGCCTAATGAATAGATCAATCTCTTGATAAATTAGCAATATTATTAACATTGCTGAACAGTGGCAAGTAGGAAGTTACTATGGACATGTCATGTCATAGGGGATGTATCTCTCCTTGGTCCCCTCCTTGTACCTCCTTCTGTTTCAGCCCTCCAGTTGATTCAGACAAATGTGAGCTTGTCTTCTTTAAGGATCTATGTAGGTAGATGCAACATGATTTGGGCGGTATCTGGACCTACTAGTACTACTACCCAGGAAATACGGACAGAATGAGTCAGGTTCCCAGGCCCCCTGCACTAAAACTGAATCATCTCAGGCAGATGATAAATCAAAAGATTAGCTAAGCAAGTGTGTTTCCTCTCTGACTGATCTGGGCAGATGTTCATACCAGCTTTTCCCAGAGAGTCACCAGATGTGCCAAGATACCAAGTCAAGCCACCAGCCAATAGTACATCTGAGTGGGACCATGTTCCTTTCCATGGCAGACATGACACTGAGTAGCGATTGGTGAGAACCCTTGGACTTCTGCTCACACCAGGTCACAGTGGCCCAGGCCGGGAGGACTGAAAAGTATTACTTCATCCAAGGCAAGGCTGACCAGCTTCTGAAAGAGAAAATAAAACCATCCAATTAGCATCCTGACTAGAGAATTCATAATATCACTCATTGTGTATACCAATGAAAGATTTCAACTGCATGGAATGATGATTCAGTAACATCTCCTATATACCTAGTTTAGACTTGTAGAGGGAAATAACATTTTTAAGCTGGGAAAAAAAAAATAAGGTGAGGAGGATAAATAGAATTTTGGGGGGGGGGTTCGAGACAGGGTTTCTCTGTATAGCCCTGGCTGTCCTGGAACTCACTCTGTAGACCTCAAACTCAGAAATCTGCCTGCCTCTGCCTCCCGAGTGCTGGAATTAAAGGCATGCACCACTACGCCCGGCTAAATAGAATATTTTTAAATAGGTAGCCCTAAGTGAATAAGGTCAGGCTATGGATTTGATCATCAGGTCTAAATTCCCAAATTCCTTGGGTTCACACAGTCCAGTTTCCTCACCTGGACAATGGGCATAAAAAAACCAGATCATTCTTTGTAACATTAAAAGAATGGTTATATATGTATTACCACAAGGCTATTGCCTAGGTGATCAGGAATTGTTCAATATCCGTTGTCACAATGATGGTGACGATGAGAAGACAAAAGGTTCTTGTTTATTTTCAGGAGAAGGGAGATGGTTGGGGCAAGGGGCTAAAAGGCTTGTTTGCAAATGTCTTCTTTGCCCAACCTTGAATCTTTCCTTCTCCCTCAGCGTACAAATAGGAGGTGCTTTATATACTTTGTGGTCACCAAGTGTATATTCACTGGTGATGGAGATATTGCTTCAGTCATTCCAGGATACTATAGCAACGGGCTGACTGGGAGTCAGGACCTAGAAGGTAGGGATAGAAGCATCAAGTTCAGGGTCTGTGCTAGGAAGCCATGGCTCAGCGTGTAAAGATCTGAAGAAGAGGCGATAGTTCAAAGCTGAAAGCACCAGTCACGCGTCTGGGTTTCAAGTCCTTACCACCACTCACGTCTGATTTTCAAGGATTCAAAAAGGCCATTGGGGTTCAACGAGTAATTTCCATGCCTCCTCTCGTGTGAATTGCCAAGTTGCCGTCATCGAAAGCAAAGGGTCTCTGAGGCTTTTTCTAGAGCTTTAACTTGATTCTCCCGGTCATCCCTGGGGTCTCCATAAGCCCGCATCCTCTCAGGGAATATAGGATACTTTCATGGTAAAGGACAGGAGAGTTCTTTTTCTTCCATTTTGCTTGTTGCTCCCACAGATGCCCCCTTCCAAGAGTCTGTTTGTCTTCATTCCTGTTTGAGTCTCACTGTCTCTCCTTCCCCCCCCCCAGCCACACTCAGTTCCACTGTGTGTGTGTGGGGGGTGGGGTGGGTGTGGGTGTGTGGGTGTGGGTGTATGTATGCATTTGCATAGTCCCACATATGTCCTTGCCAATCTCAGTAACTAAATAAAATAAATCTTTATTATGATTATTATTCTTTGATTGCTTCGTCCTTTATCACTGCTTTGCCCCTGACATCCAAACACACAAGGAAACCTGGATATGATACCCTGACTGCCAACACAGAACAGTTAATAGCAGGTCGCTCTCCAAGGTTTCTTTCCAAGCAGTTGTCGGGGATCTCTGCCTACTTTGAAAAGCTTGGCTTTATTGCTCCCCCTTTTGCCCCCTGCCCTTTGGCCAGCCTGTGCTTTGCTGTTAATAGATTTCCCCGTTGCCCCTCACACTCTATCTGAGAGGCCCCTTTCAAGTCGGGCCCCAATATGTGACCATCACGAGGTTGCTGCTTAACTGAGTTCCTGCCTGCCTGCTCTTAGACAGAAACCTTTGATAAGCTGACTTTTTTTTTTTTTTTTTTTTTTTTTTTTTTGCTTGCAATTTCACAGCCTACCCGCTGAAGCTTTTATCTCTGTGACTGAGCCCAGGCAATAACTATTCTGCCTTTGTTATCTCGGCCCTGAGCTGTCTGTCTCCCGCGGAGGACACTCCTCTGCCTGCTATCTGAGACTTACATCTTTTCATCACTGGTAAAAATGCTTTGTTTATGTTCCACTCTCTGTCTCGTGTTCAGAGTCTGTCTGATAGGATTTCCAGGTTTCGTTTTTGTGTGCTTCTAAACCTGATGGAACAGGGGAGAATGGTTTGCTGTTTTCCTTATCAATGGAGAGGACACGGAGTGATGGAGCCCGGCCACAGCTTGCTCTCAGCTGCTCCTTTGATTTGATTATCAGGAGCAATGCAGGACACGCTGGTTCCTTACACTTGATATTGGCTATGACTCCAACCTGCGGGCTCCTTCCTATTTGAGCACATCTCTTGGGCCCTGAGGGCTAAATCTCAGACAGTACCTCTGGAGTCGCAGCATTGTGTCAGAACTCAAAGTCCTAATCATAGCTTTCTCGTCCCCGTGGCAATGTTCCAACATAGACAAGAACCTTCCATCTCATAAATCAAAATTAAAGTGATGGGTAAATTTCTTCTTCCTTTTTTTTTTTTTTTAAAGATGTACTTATTTTATTTATGAGTACACTGTCACTGTCTTCAGACACACCAGAAAAGGACATCGGATCCCATTATAGATGGTTGTGAGCCACCATGTGGTTGCTGGGAATTGAATTCAGAACCTCTGGAAGCACTTTTAACTGCTGAGCCATCTCACCAGCCCGGATGGGTAAATTTTTTTAAAAATATCTTTTATTTATTTATTTGTATTGATATTTGTCTGCATGTATGTTTCCATACTTCATGTATCTTCAGTGACTTCAGAGACTGGAAAAGGGTGTCTAATCATCTAGATACAGATAGTTTGTGAGCAGCCAAGTGGGTTCTGGGAAACAAACTTGGGTCCTCTGAAAAAGGAACCACTGAGCCATCTCTCCAGTCCAAATGATGGTAAATATTGTGATAGCTACCCCATATCTGCTCTTCTTCCTTCATCTCTGGTAATGGGGACATAGGTTATACTTCCTGTGTACCAGTAACTTTAAGTTAAAATATTAATATTTAATATTTGTATTTGACCTGCTCTATAAAGAATTCCATTTCACTATGAAAAGTTTCTGTTTCGCCAGCTATTGGATGGAACACAGGGTCCCCAATGGAGGAGCTAGAGAAAGTACCCAAGGACCTGAGGGGGGCTGCAACCCTGTAGGTGGAAAAACAATATGAACTAACCAGTACCTCCTGAGTTTGTGTCTCTAGCTGCATATGTAGCAGAAAATGGCCTAATCGGCCATCACTGGGAAGAGAGGCCCCTTGGTCTTCCAAACTTTATATGACCCAGCACAAGGCAAGGCCTGGGCCAAGTAGTGGGAGTGGGTGGGTAGGGGAGCAGAGGTGGGGGGGGTATAAGAAACTTTCGGGATAGCATTTGAAATGTAAATAAAGAAAATAATAATAATAATAATAAAAAGGATAAGATTTACTCCCTGGGAGCTCTGGGGTTACTTGTTGGTTCATATTGTTGTTCCTCTTATGGAGTTGCAAGCTCCTTCAGCTCCTTTGGTCCTTTCTCTAGCTCCTCCATTGGGGACCTTGTGAGGATGGCCTTGTTGGACATCAATGGGAGGAGAGGCCCTTGGTCCTGAGAAGGTTCGAGGTCTTAGTGTAGGGGAATGCCAAGACAGGGAGTGGGAGTGGTTGGGTTGGTGAGCAAGGAGGGAGGGGTGGCATGGGGGGTTTCGGAGGGGAAACTAGGAAAGGGGATAACACCTGAAATGTAAATAAAGAAAATAAAAATAAATGAGAATAAGAACAAAAAAATTAAAAAAAGAAATATAGGGAGAAAAATATATCCCAAAAAATATGGTAGGAAAGAAAGGAATGTCATAAAATCAACTCAAGAGACTGAATCTGTTAAAATTATAAGAGGAAATAGGAGAAAATCCATTGGGGAACTTCTAGAACTGAAGGTCATGTTTATAGGTTTCATGCTCATCAAAATGCCAAGTAGAACAAAATGATGAATGAGGAACTCAATCAAATTATCACAATAAAAAGCTATTAATTTGGGGGAAAAAAAAGAAAAGTTTCTGTTTCAGTGACTGTCTTGTGGCCATTATAATCTGTAGTGGTCAAACTTTGGTTCACACACAAATGTAAGATTATGGAAACACAGAAAGACACTGGCTCATAAGCGTGGTTATGGTTGGATTACATGGTGAGTGAGTCAATTTACCTAAGAGGAAAATAGAAGAGCGCTGTGTATCTGAGTTTGGGAATGTGAACAGGACTTCATAAAGGAATATGGGAGAAGGTACTTCTGAAATAGCAGAAGATACAGTACAGTAGACTAGAATATGGGAGAAGGTACTTCTGAAATAGCAGAAGTTACAGTACCGTAGACAGGAGTGGGAGAGCACGAGCCTGTTAGAAGCTGAGTGTATTCTCATCTGAGGTAGTTCAAAGAACCCTTCAGACACACAGAAGAGCCCCATAAAGTTTTCAGTAGTGTTTGAACACTCAACCTTAAAATATGTACAGACGACCAAACATGACATTTGACAAAATCTCCACGTTTAAAAAAGAGTCCAAAGAATAGAGGTGGAAATTCTGAAAACAAACAAACAGACCGACAAACAGAAAAGCCAGGAAGACACACCAGATCTCTAAACAAGAACAGGTGCAGTGAAATGAACGCACTGTAAGAACAGATGTCTTTAAAAAATTTTTTTTTTCTTTTTTGGTTTTTTAGAGACAGGGTTTCTCTGTGTAGCCCTGACTGTCCTGGAACTCACTTTGTAGACTAGGCTGGCCTCGAACTCAGAAATCCGCCTGCCTCTGCCTCCCGAGTGCTGGGATTAAAGGCGTGTGCCACCATGCCTGGCTGTCTTTAAAATTTTTGAACGGATTTAAAAAAAAACAAAAACCCTCATGTAGGATCAGAGTTTATAAAATAAAATCACATTAATAAAAATCACATTAATAACACTTTGGGCTTGGGATTAAATAGTTAAGTTACTAAAGGGCTTGCCTAGAATTCACAAACCCTTGGGTTCAATACCCAGCACCATGGAAACTAGGCATGATCGTACAAACCTGCAATCTCAGCATGTGAGAGACAGAGACAGGAGGATTAGAGTCTAATGCTGTATTCAGAAATGCAAAATTCACAAAACTCACCTCTCAAATACCATTTGTTTGGAAATTTACTCTATCAACTTTAAAGGTAAACGGATGCAACTTCGTTAGTAAAATACTTAATTAGCATGAAAAAAAAGCTCCTAGGATGGATCTCTAGCAATAAACAAAACCAGGAGTGGGGTGCAAGCCTCCAAACCCAGAACTTATGAGTTGAGGCAGGAGGATCAGGAGCTTCCAGGTCATCCTTGGCTACACAATGAGTTTTAGGCTAATCTAAGCTACATGAGAACTTTTCTCAACATAATTGACAAGTTATTTCTGCGCTGGTGAAATGAGCCAATTGGAGATAGATTATATTAAATGCGGGATTATTGTGAAGCTCCTTTCAAGTGAGTTTACTTGGCCCCGAGGACTGAGGCCAGGGGAGTCATGGGAAGGTAGAGAGAGGGGAGGGGGACAAGATAGAAGGAAAGAAAAAGAAAAAGAAAGAAAGAAAGAAAGAAAGAAAGAAAGAAAGAAAGAAAGAAAGAAAGAAAGAAAGAAAAAGATTGGAGAGGAGAGAGGGAGAAGGA
>NC_034607.1:39400010-39410026 GCF_900095145.1 Mus pahari
AGAGAGAGAGAGAGAGAGAGAGAGCGAGCGCAGGAGAGAGCCAAAATGTCTGGATTATATAGGGAAGAGCCTCTAGGGGGAAGGGCAGCCCAGTCCCTGGACTGGAAAGTTTAAGGTTGGGGGGGGGGCAGGGTGTGCCAGGTAGGGACTGAGAGATGCTGGGAGAACCTTGGAGCCAGGAGCCAGGTCTGCTTTGATATGTAAAATATGCACCTCAGTCCCTTGTCCCAAACCAAAACATAATAAAACAACAACAATAACAACAACAACAAAATGGATCCAAAGAAGAATGAGTCTATATCGGGATACTAGCAAAAAAGATTCAGGAAGAGGATTAAGTGACATGTATACTTTGAAGCTGAGGATATTCAGAAAATATCCAGAAGAGATAACCAGAGCAAAAGTGTGACTGGAGGGCTGGTGAGATGGCTCAGCAGGTAAGGGCACTGACCGCTCTTCCGAAGGTCCTGAGTTCAAATCCCAGCAACCACATGGTGGCTCACAACCACCCATAATGAGATCTGGTGCCCTCTGCTGGTATGTCTGAAGTCAGCTACAGTGAACTTATATATAATAATAAAGTCATTCTTTAAAAAAAAAAGGGGGGGGGCTGGTGAGATGGCTCAGCGGGTAAGAGCACTGACTGCTCTCCCGAAGGTCCTGAGTTCAAATCCCAGCAACCACATGGTGGCTCACAACCATACATAAGAAAAATCTGATGCCCTCTTCTGGAGTGTCTGAAGACAGCTACAATGTAAACACATATAATAAATAAATAAATAAATAAATAAATAAATAAATAAATAAAATCTTTAAAAAAAAAAAAGTGTGACTGGAGGAGTAGCTAGTACGTTAGATATATTTTCAAAGCATACAAAGAGAACCAGAAATTTATTTATGGAAAACTGTAGAACCACAAAATGAGGCGATCATAAACTCAAGGAAAACCATAAAGCTATTCAAAATCGTTTTTAAAGCATAGTTGTTGATTCTGTATTAATTGTATGCATGTGGATGACATGCTGGGAATTGAGCCCCGAAGTTGTATAATAGGATAATGGATAATTACAATTATTAAAGTTAGATAGATATGGTGACACACGCCCACAATCCTGGCATCAGGAGGGTCACTGAGAACTAAAGGCCAGTCTGGGCTCCATGAGACCCTATCTCAAAAGGCAAACAAGTAATCAAACAAACAAAAACAAAATTGGAAATTACCCGGGGTAGCATTTTGTTGAACAGATAGTGAAGAAACGCATCAGGAGGCAAGGGGACTGGTCCACCTTCTGCAACCGCTGTAGTGAGCAGGCATGGAGAACCAGAGAAATAGAACCTCTCCTTATGTGACCTTTTTCCCTTGGCTCTCAGTCTGAACTGGTCACACCTCTTCCTACAGGCCCCGCCCACCTCCCCTGCGACTGTAATGAGATCTCTTACAGTGGCTAAGCAACTGCATGTATCACCAGGTGGTTTGCGGCCAAGGGCATTGTGGGTATCCAGGCAGACCCAAAGCCAAGATGGGGGTTTTCCTGGGATGCTGTTATCTAGGTTCATTGCCGCTAGTATTCGTAACTTCTACCATCCTTCCTGACTCAAACATGTCCTCTATGCCTGCCATCTTACCAACTCACGCCAGTGCAGGCAAAGGCATTTCCTAATTTCTAGACATCAGCGAGCCAGCATTTTCTGGTACTGTTCATGGCATTTTTGTGAGTTATTCCTAGTCTCTGTTAATCAAATTCTTTCCTCCTTTTTTAGTCCCTTCATTCCTGTCTTGCCTGTGCTGTTGACATTGGCTGTAGCAATGGAATTTTCCAGTTTCCTAGAAACTGTAGCAGTTTTAAGGGTATGGCTTCTCCATAAACTCTTTGTTTCTGTTACAGCCTGGGCTCTGGAGCTCTGCTGTGAAACAAACACTTCATGAGGTACAAGGTTTGTGTCTGAGGAGACACCGTTGTCCAAAACACCAGTTAGCAAGCAAGGCCCTCCACGTTGGTTTGTCAATGGCTGTAGGGAATTGGTGGCAGCAAGAGTGAACATGTGGGAGTGGGGATTAATAATGGTGCAAGAAGACCATTTAAGGCAGTGAGACATGGTTCAAAGAAAAGGCAGGTTACAAATCACTAAATATGCGATGACCCCATTTCTCGAAATATGTGTGTGTGTGCACAAAGCCAGAAACATTAAACAGTGATTTTCTTAGACTGAGGGATTTATGAAAGATTTGTGCTTAATTTTTGCTTGCCTAGTTTTTCCAAACAGACATGTGCTGTTTTTGCAACAATAGGAAAAAACAAGTTATTTAAAACATAAATAAAAACTGCAAGATTCTGGGCAAACACCATATGTTCTGTCTGAATTCCACAAACCTCTTTATGATGGGGCCAAGTACAGGCCTCCTTAGTAGAGGACTGGGGACAGGGAGTTGGGAGCATTTGTAGGTGGCAGCAGGGGACATCCAGCCTAAAGAGCTAGCAGATCCATGAGCCTCATAAGAGAATAGACCCAACTTACCAGGTTGGTAATGCAGAAAGTCGCTAAAACCTGGCAGATAGATATGAAAACTGTACCTGGAAACTGGAACCCCAAATCGGTTGACATTTGTGCATGTGTCCACTGAACACCTGTGGCCATCCATATTGTTCTGAGCAGTAGTAGGCAGATGGGACAGATGGGGGGAGGAACTCCTGGAACCAGCTGCTATTCAAGGCTTGCTGGCTGAGTGTGCTGCTTAGTCGGGATGCTTAGGATCTGCCTAGTCCATCTGAGCTGCTGTAAACATCGGGGTGCTTAGGTGTCTCCTTAATTTCACAGGTCTATGGCTTCAGGTATTGCTGGCTGGGAAGCCCAAGGCCACATTACTGGTGAACTTGGTCTCTAGAGGGTGCTCTTTCTGCTTCATAGATGGTGGCTTTTCTTTTTCTTTCTTTCTTTTTTTTTTTTTTTTTAAGATTTATTTATTATTATATCTAAGTACACTGTAGCTATCTTCAGATGCACCAGAAGAGGGCGTCAGATCTCATTACAGATAGTTGTGAGCCACCATGTGGTTGCTGAGATTTGAACTCAGGACCTTCGGAAGAGCAGTCGGTGCTCTTAACCACTGAGCCGTCTCTCCAGTCCGGCTTTTCTTTTTCTTTATGTGACTTTTCTAACATCTCCCAGGCTGGCCTCGAACTCACTAAGGATGATCTTGAACTTCTGATCTTCCAGCCTTTACCTCTCCAGCGCTGGGAATACAGGCATGTGTCTCTACTCTTGGTTTGATGTGGTATTGGGAAGCATAATGGGGTCTCCTGTGTGCTGGGAAAGCACTCTCCCAAATGAGGTACATCCTTAGCCACCCCCACTTCTTAAATTAATTTTGACAAAACAATGAGTTTCATTACGACATCTCCACTGTACCTCACTTACGTTTCCACAATACTACCTCGACAGTTTTTTGCTGGTTCCATTCCTCTCCACAGACATTCTCTCTTCTGCTTTCCTGTCACATGTACTCATGCTTACACACACACACACACACACACACACACACACACACACACACACATACCTAGATTCTATTTCAGTTGGACAATAATGTCTTGTTTTTCTTTCCTATTTCTCTCACCTCATGATTTCCCCTTCTACATTCATGGTGTGTGTGTATGTGTGTGTGTGTATGTGGGGGGCATTTGTGTATACTTATTTCTATGTAAACCTAGATTCTGCATATGAGAAAAAACATGCAATGTTCATCTCTCTGAGTCTGCTATACTTCACTTAACACACCCATCTCCAGTTCCATTCATCTTCCCGAAAAGGACATAATTCCATCCTTCTCTACAGCTGAATAAAGCTTCGTTGTATATCTATCACATTATCCATGTATTTGTAAATGGGCTGAACGTTCAGCTAGCCTCTCCTGTGACTGCCCGTGAAGGAATCTGGGGTGGAAGCTCTTCAGAGTGACTTGTAAATACACTAATCCCCTTGGCGAGGTTTGCTCGCTCATTGTCTGGTTACTCCCCCAAAGCCCACCTTTAAATACTGTCATGTTGGGGATTAGACTTCATCAAATGAACTTTGAAAGGACAGAGCATGCAGTCCACAGCAATTTGGAGGGGTAGACATATTGATGCTGAGGTGAGGGAGTGAGAGCAAGGTGGTACTGCTGCTGCTGCTGCTGCAGTGGGGACTCCGTTTCCCTCACAGAGCCCAACATCAGCCTGCACAGACCAGATCTTGAGTCTTATTTCTATCCTGGTTAAGAACCCATTAGCTAGAATGACTGTCAGGCTTTATTTTAAACAATTTCACAAGGTTATATAATGCGCAAATATGCAAAGCTCTTTATCATACGCTGAGTTCACCATGATTTAGAGAGGAGGATAAGGCAAGTACTATTATCTCCCCTTCACAAGAGAATAAATTGAAGCTTAGGGAGAATAATTGCTACTATTTAGTACAGTGATTGGGCTAGTGCTGCGGGTAAGCTTTTCTGACCTTTAATCTCAAACTCTTCCCCTCATATTGTCTCATATTCATTTCTTCGCTCTTCCACTGACACATCCCACTTCGGTCATACTGGAAAGTGTATCACATTACAGGCAGGTGTGTCCAGGAAATCAGGTGTGGGCCCCAGTAATTACATTCCAGTATCCGGCCTCAATCAATGCTTCTCCACTCTGAAGGCACTTAGAGTTCCCTGGGGAGGTTTTACAAGGTCCCCTAGCCAGATCCCACCCCTCACCAACGCCATTATCATCTACGATGTTTGAAAAAGCTCTGCAAGTGATTCTAACGTTCAGCGGAAGCTAACTCTGGTTCCTGTGAGCACAGAAGTACTTGCCACCTCAGTTCCTTTATGAGGCAAACAACCCAAACCCAGAGGTTCCTCTTTTTTTTCCAGCAGATTGTCTCTGAATGGTGTGTGGCTCGTGGGCCATCATGGGTGATGATTTGGTAACTGTTCAAGATACCCAGTGTTCTGGACAGCAGCTAGGGGCGCTCGCATCCCTGTGTAGATTCACTTTAGAAGAATGTGGTTTGTTTAGGAACCAGGTTCGGCCCTCCTTGAGTTTCCATTATGCAAATAGAGATGCACAAGAGAACGGGGAACTTAGAGTAGGTTTAAAGAATCCTGCCTAAGGGCTTGCTGTAACTAGCTAGGAAACAGAATCTCAGAGAGGGGAAACGAGGCAAAAACGAGGAGACAACAACGCAGAGCAGGACATGATTCAGTGCCCTCACATGGCTGCAGCCACCGCTACCGACTCTACGGGTGCTACCGAAGCTAACGTTTCTCCACGGGTCCCACGGTAGAAGCACTTTCTTTCCAGGTTGATTGGTATTTGAATTTTCCTTTCCCCTGAGACATAACTGGAACAAATGTATAAGCCAAAATAGGCAGATGAGTAAGCAACTCTCATCTCCTAGGCAGATTCACCCCAGAGCTGCTCCATGTCGGTGCAACTCTACTTTTTTCTCATGTCACCAGAGGGCAAAGCCAATCCACTTACAGGATTGGGAGGTGGCTATGGAACTCAATGGTACCTGGCTCACTGTGCTGTATTTATCATTTCTGAAACCGTGAGTGAGTCCACAGTTTGTCTTTAGAGCCACAGTTTGCCTACAGACCCGTGAGCTGCATTGGTTTTTGATGGTGAACTGAGTATTGGCATATCTGCCCTTTCCTTCTTTTTCCTCTTTGACCATCTCCGCAAGTTATTTACTCTCTTTAAATTCTTAACTATCCTGATGGGAGGGAAACAAGCTGTGTATGGATCCCTCAGGAGGGGAGACCAAAGGATCTAGAAAGATCGAATAGCTAAGTGTGGTAGTTCATATGTGTCACCCCAAACGTGGAAGTCTGCAGCAAGCAGAAGATTGTAAGTTCAAGGCCAGCATAAGCTACATAGTGAGTCAGACCCAATCTCAAAAACAAACGAATAATTCCAAAATGAATCCTACAACGATACCGTCTGAATCGGGAACCCAAGGCAGCCCCGGCAAAGAAGAAGCAGCCACAGTATCTAGCGTTTGGGCTGGTTAATGCTTACTGACAACTTGATGCAACCTGCAGCCACCGGAAGAACTCCCTCAATCAGATAGCTCTGTGGCCTGCTCCGTGAGAGATTGTCTTGATTGATAGAGCTCCCTGTGGATGGCACCATCCCTGGGCAGGTGGGCTGGCCTATATAAGAAAGATAGCTGAACATGCGCCAGAGGGCGCTAACGAGCAGTGTTCCTCATTGCGTTCCTACCCGAGTTCCTGCCTCCACTTCCTCCATTTATACTTCCTTGTTTCCTAGAAGTGTAAATTAACATAAGCCCTTACCTTCCCCAGCTGCTTCCGAAGAGGGTGTTTGTTTTGTTTTTTTTTGTTTCCTTTTAATCACACCAATAGAAATCAAACTAGAACAGTATCCAATGGAAAATTCCTGAGTGACTCGACAGGAAGAACCTTTTACAAGACGTTTCCAATCGATCTTGGAATAGAATGTGCCTTCTAAACACATGAACGCATACACGACAAGTGATGAACACACACAAATGACATTCTCTTGCATTGGAATGAAACTTTAGCAACAGACCTGGGACACCTGAACAACCTCAGAGTACAGTTGCATGGCCTCTCACCTCTAGAACCCGTCATTGGAGCAAGTTCGTGTCCTTGGGCGCTTGTCCACATCCCCCTGCTTGTTGTGACGAATGGTCAGTGTGCGCATGTTTTTCTCCCTTTTCTTCATTCACAGGAACTGTCTCTAATCACTGGGTAGCAAAACGAACCTGTCGTTTTGAACTAGAACTAGCTCTGTAGACCAGGTTGGCCTTGAACTCAGAGATCTGCCTGCTTTTGCCTCTCAAGTACTGGGATTAAAGGTGTGCACCACCACGGCAGGGCTCCCTCATAGCTTCTTTAAGGCAAGATATATTCTGGGAATCTCAGCAATTCTGGCTGATTGGTAGCCTCAAAGAAACAAGGAAGGGAATGGCTATGTGTTGAGCATCGGGGACAGGGGACAGCATCAAACTCAGGAATGAGCACACATCCTGGCTACCCCTGCTCCCGAGTGTTGAGCTCTTAGGCTTCTTTCCTTATGAAGTTTTAAAAACGAGATCAATGAGATATAATTACACACGACACTGCTCACGTTTAAAGTGTGCAATATAGGTTTTTGACATACATCAGAATTTGAAACCTATGAAACTCATCCAATTAGGTAATGGCAACCATCAATCTCCGAAGTTTTCTCCTGAATTCTTTTCTTTCTTTCTTTCTTTCTTTCTTTCTTTCTTTCTTTCTTTCTTTCTTTTTCTTTTTCTTTCTTTTTTTTTTGGAGCCCCTCCCATCTGCTTCTGCCATCTTTTTTTTTTTTTTTTTAAGATTTTTTTATTTATTTATTAATGTAAGTACACTGTAGCTGTCTTCAGACACTCCAGAAGAGGGCGTCAGATCTTGTTACGGATGGTTGTGAGCCACCATGTGGTTGCTGGGATTTGAACTCCGGACCTTCAGAAGAGCAGTCGGGTGCTCTTACCCACTGAGCCATCTCACCAGCCCTGCTTCTGCCATCTTTACACTCGACAACCTCCAAGCCTTCTGTACGAGGCAGCAGAGATAACGTAGTTCCTCCCTGCCATCTCCCAAAATGCCTGTGGCATCATTTTTTTCCAAAGCTGTAAAAAATGTCACTTTATATGGTAAAAGTGACTTTCTGCATCAGGGATTTTCTAGAGGGAAGCAAGGAGGGGACCACCAGACTTAGACAAAATTGTGACCATCGAAGCCTAGGACTGGAGTGCTGTTGAGAGATCTGACGATGCGAAGAAGCTTTGAAGGCAGGGAAAGCAACCACAATGCAAGAAACGCATGTGGATTCCAGAAGCTGGAACTGGCCAGGTGGTGGCCTTCAGAGCCATCCAGGCACCAGTGCTGTGGCCTATGAATGCCTCCTTACTCGGCAAAAGAAACTTTGAAATTGCAATTAAATGAAGGATTTTGAGATGAAGGGATTATCCTGGATTATCCAGTGGGCCTGAATGTAATCATGGTGTCCTTATTAGAATAGGACGGAGGGAGATTTTTACTACGGCAGAGGAGAAAGGGCTGTGATTTGGAAGTTGGGATTAGAGTGGGGTACCTGAAGGATAGAGAGAAGGACCATAAAAGAAACAGTAACACTGACCACCAGAAACTGAGAAGAAGAACGAAATGAAATATTCTTTCTCAATGCCCCCAGAAGGCAGCAGTGCTCCCAATCCCAGAAGACAGCAGTGCTCCCAATCTCAACATCCCCAGAGGGTACCAGTGCTCCCGATCTCAACATCCCCAGAGGGTACCAGTGCCCCTGATCTCAATGCCTGCAGACAGCAGCAATGCTCCCAAGCCTTTGTTGTTAGTTCCGTGTCAGTGTTTGAATCTGGGTTATGCCCGGCAGGTTTGTGTTTTGATTCCTTATTCCTCATCCAGTAGCCATTTTGGACAACTATTAAAAACGTTAGGAGGTAGAACCTGACTGGAGATAAGTCACTGAGCCTAGTCTTTAGTGTCTGCCGCTCTGTGCTTTCTGGTCTATCACCATGTGCACAACCTCCAATATACACTGCTGCTGTGAGCTCCACCCTGCCTCCCCTGCTAGAGTGGACCGAAACTGTGAGGCCAAATGAAAACAGTCTCCTTCAAGTCATTTCTAACAAGTGTTCCATCCCACTGACACAAAGTAATTCACACTCCCTCAGACTGGGAGGCTGATGTTACATTGCTCTTGTTGTAGACCACTCAGCTTTCATCAGATCTGTTACATCATCAACAGGAAACTAATACACTAACCCTAGTAGTAGAGCTGTAAAAGAAAGATAATATTCCTGGGATTATGGTAACATTAAATAACTAAATACATTTGCAGCTGATAGACTTCTTCCCTTTAATGTTTCCATGTATATTTCTTCTCACCCCTGAAAGCATGTAGCCTGTCATTCATGCTTCTTTATAATACACACACACACACACACACACACACACACAAACATATATATAAATGGCTCTTTGTTTTCTGAGATAGGGTCTGTATTAATGTGCTTTCCTAGGACTGTGATAAAACACCATGGCTTAGAGCACCTTGAAGAAGAAAGGGTTTATTTCATCCTAAAGGTAAACTCTGCCATGGAAGGAAGCCAGAGCGGGAGCTCAAGGCAGGAACTTGGAGGCAGGAACCGAAGCTGAGCCCAGAGAGGAGTCCTGCTCATGAGCTTGCTCGTAGCCTCATATTCTTTGACCTCCTAGGATCACCTATCAGGGATGGAGCCATCTATAGTGGGTCAGGCCCTACCACACCAAAGAACAATCAAGAAACCGTTACACAGATAAACTCACAGGCCAGTCTGATGGAGGCATTTCTGCAACTGGGGTTCCCTCCTCCCAGCTGACTCTCATTGACAGAACTAAGCAGCACAAGGTCTCACTATAGAGTACAAGCTGGCCTTGAACTCACGTGGAGCCCAGGGTTGCTTCATCATCCTCTGCTACATCCACTCCAGGAGTGACAAGCATGACAAGCCTCAAAAACCTGGGCGCTATCCCGAGGCGAAAAGTTCACAGAAACTTAGTCTCCTGGAACCATGGCATCCTGTATAACAAATGCTCCAATGTCCTTGCTTTAGTTGGTAAACGGATCTGTGTGCTTTCCCTTAATATTGCTTTATTATAAGTGCTCCTAAGGATTGATTTTTTTTTTTGACATATAACTAAGTTAGATTCTAGGCAGTCCTTGAACCGACCCTGGGCATGGATAGCTAAGTCACTGCCCTACACAGGAATTTACCATTATCTAGGAAGATGGAAGTTGGTGATCTAAGGAGGAACCGAGTAGATACTTAGAACTATAGATAGCTGAGTTACACCCATACACAAGTATTTACAATGGCCTAGGAGGGGAGGTGGACTATACTATAGGCTAGAATAGGAACTATGGCAAGGGCATGAAGCGCTTGCCCCTGGCTTCTAAATTTAAGCTGACTTTGGGTGG
>NC_034607.1:39410079-39411997 GCF_900095145.1 Mus pahari
AACTCACTTTGTAGACCAGGCTGGCCTCGAACTCAGAAATCCACCTGCCTCTGCCTCCCGAGTGCTGGGATTAAAGGCGTGCGCCACCACGCCCGGCTGGGTGGATGGAGCTGGTTTTGATCCCAGTTGTTAACATAGAATTTTATCCCAGTTGGTTCCTGCCAGACCTTCCGTGTTTGCATTCCTCTGTTTTGTGTGATAGGGTTTTGCAGGTAGGGTAAGACTGTCTCAGAAAGAGGGCATCAGCCCAGGTAAGGATGCTGGCTGGCAAGCCTAACTACTGAATTTGACCTCCAGGACCCACCCACAGTAGAGGGAGAACTGACTTGTACAAGTTGGCGTTTGCCCTCCACATGCCACACGCAGGTGGCGGCTGAGTATCCTCCTCTGGAATCAATTATTCAACAAGTGACTGTAATAAGGGCAGAAACAGTAGAGACTGTCCCAGGGAGGGACAGTTGGTCTGAGGGTTAGGAAGTCCATGCGGGGGTTATCCTCAAACTCTCTCCTTTAGCTACTTGCCGCTGCAGAGATTAGCTGGCCAGATACTTGCTTTCCACCTCCTCACAGTTAAGGCCCGTGCTTTAGATAACTGGGGCGCGCACTGGGGGAGGTTCTGCTTAGACCATGTATAACTACAAACCATCAGGCAAGGGGTGATTCCAGCGGTGGTAATCTCCACCTAGGAGGGTGGGAGGAACAGGGAGTTCAAATTCAAGGTCAGCTTTGTTTAGCAAATCGCCGTCCCAAGAAAACAAAACCGGAAACCAAGCGAAAGCAAACAAAAGCCTCCCACGGAGAATACCTCTTCCTTGTTTCCTGTTTCCTGTGCTAACTGTGGGAAGCGAAGCAGGAAGAAAGAATCTGGACTCTGATGGCATCCTTGAATGACACAACCAATTCTGCGCTGGCCTGTTCTATACTTGAATTCTACACTTGAATAAATGACCTTGGAGTGTAAGCCACTGTTGGCTGGGTTGGCTGCTCATCCCCGAGGATTTCCTTTCCGACATAAAGGGCCTGCGTGAGGAGCAAGAGAAATGGTTTTGTCCATGCAGGAATGAGTGGCCTCTTCCCCAGTTCACCCAAGTGAAATGGAGGGCTATCAGTTTATCAGTCAGAGTTCTGTCAAGAAATAGATAGTCCAAGAAGGAATAAATAAATAGAATAGAAGGGGGTTAGGTGCATGCTGCTGTTTTCCTAGGGGAAAAAAAAGAGAAGAGGTGGGAGGGAGAGGTGAGAGAAAAAGAGGAAGAGAAAGAAGGAAATACAGAGAGAGGCAGGGAAGAAGGGAAACAGGAAGGACCAATTCACACCAAAGGAAATTAACAAAAACTGTTTAAGCACCCTGAGACTCAATATAAAGGGCTAAGCCAGTCCTGCATTTAGACCTTGTCTCAAGAGACAAGCAGGAGTGGCTTCTACAACCCAGGAGAGAAAAGCCTTAGGTATGGAACTAACCCTAGTAAGTAGCGCTGTAACTCTCCAGAAAGGGTATTGGAAGATGCACTTTTGAAGTTCCCATGCTAAAACCTGTCCAGAAACTTTCCAGAGATGCCTGCTGGTTGGATTAGCATGGAGCAAGCGATGGAGGCCAGTGGATCAGATGAAGGGGAGTCATCAGAACTTTATTCTAATATGATGTGTGTGTGTGTGAGTGTGTGTGTGTGTGTGTGTGTGTGAGCATGAACTTCTTTCATTCACTGTAGCACTCAAATTCCCAAACTATCAGAGACAACACTTGCCTCTCCGGAAATTAAAACATCCTATTTCAAATGCCTTTTGAACCGGGAAGGCTGTGGGCTGCAGGAGTGGTTGCTTTAGGGCTTCAGTTAAGTGTCCGTGGCCTTTACTAGCTCTGTGTGTTCCTTCTACTTCATACCACTGGAGAGAGTTGTTTTTAATCGTGTTGGCAATA
>NC_034607.1:39412157-39418612 GCF_900095145.1 Mus pahari
AGGAGGAGGAGGAGGAGGAGGAGGAGGAGGAGGAGAAGAAGGAGAAGGGGAAGCAGCAGCAGTAACAATTACATGGTCATAGAGGTCTATAATAGTACAAAAAAACAGTAAGAACTAGAACTGGGTGGGGGGTTACTGTTTGTGATCCTATTTCCCTGAGCATTGCAGAGAGCGTCCTATTAAATGTGCCTATTTAATCAAAGGCTCACGAGGTTGAGCTATTCATCAGCTGTATATTGTATTGCAGGAAATCAAGAAAGATTTAGAAACTGCAGAGAGATTACCCTTCTGGGTAGTAGAGTAGATTAATACCATCCTATAAACGTATGGGTACATTTTTTTTTATTTCCTACCTCAAAATTAAAATGGCAAGACATATACCTAGATGAAAATTTGAATTGTAGACTAGGGAACACAGACACGCCAGTTTGCTCCTATCGATTCCTCTACCCAGAAGCAACCGTTGCCAGAGAGTCTCTTGTGTCTTCCTCCCAGAGATTGCCAGGCAAGGGCCGTTGTACACGGGCTCCTTGAAGAAGCTAGAGCGGACTTAGTGTTCCTAGTGCAGTGGATGTTGTTAGGATTCTTCCAGCCACCATCCTTCTGATGCTCTGAGCTCTGGTTGCTAACGGATCCCAGTTACCCCTCTTCTCCAGAGGGCCACCCTTCAGAAGATTGTAGCTGCCTTGCTGCACTGGTTCTGTAGCACATCCTCAAGTGACCCGTTCTTGATAACTGATCAACACAGGAATATAACACAAAGGATTCCACTCCTTTGCCTCAAGGCTGAGTAAGCATTCGAAGGAATTCCTGCTGGAGTTTGTCTCTAGCTGAGACCATGTTGTTGCTTCCCTCTCTTCCTCTCCGTACTCTGTTTCTTTCACCCCCACCTTCTTCTCTTGAGAGCAAGAGTCTTGAAAGCAGGTCTTTGCTTCAGCCCCCACCCCCACCCCCACCCCACCCTCACTTCTAGGAAGCCACCAGCAGGAGGTGGTCCTAGGAAGCCAACAAAAGATGGCATTCTCAAGAGGACAGGATGGAAAATGAGAACAAGTCCCATTGCTAGGCAACCGATCCCATAGCTACTTACCGGAGTATTAACAGTACCTGGGCTAGCATGGCAGATGACTTTGCTGAACAAGGGAAGGGTGCAGGAGGAGAAGTGCATTAGCCGCACAGTCTTTGGTGACTGGCAAGTTTGAAGAAAATACTATAAGGATTTGGAGATTAGTGACTATTATTAAACAAGCAACATGTTGGAATTGGAAGTCACGGTCAGCAGATTTGTAAAAGACTTTCGACACGTGCATCCTAACTGAAGACTAGGTGTAGCCCCAGAAATTTAAGAGCTAGCTAGATGGTCATCTTGGACATATTTCCAAGGCCAAAGTTGGGGTACGGACCCAGAAACAGCAGAGCATGCCTTGGAGAGAGGCTTACTTGAGAACTTGGATTCAATCAGGCATCTTTGCCTTCGTTGGAAGCTACAGGGTTGACTTACTTGGGTCTGTGTGGCAAATCTCATCTTGACAGTCGAGGAGGGCAATCAGTGCCCCACCTCCCATGGTCCGAGCTCTGGGAGCCAACTTTAATATACTGCCGGGATGACTCTTTGAATCCAGGGAAAGCAAATGACCACATTGAAAGAGAGATCCCAGAACTCTCTTGGTGCACTGTGGAAGTAGGAGTGAAAAAAACCCAGAGAAGCTGCAAATGGATTGGCCAACTGACTAGAAACTTTTTCTGGCTTCCTCTGTCCCCCAGCAAGGGCCTGGATGACATTGCTTATCACCCATGAGGCTCAAGGCTCTGCCAGAGAGTAACAGCATCACTGAGAAGCTCAGAGGTGTTTGTCTTCTAAAAGCAGGACATGTCTAATGGGACTGTTGTTATTTATAATAGTCGCATCGGGGAATGAAAGATGCCAGAGGAGCCGAGACAGTTCTGAGAAGCAGTGACAATCTAATTACCATAATGGATAGCAAGGTTGAAGTGGCAGCCAGGGATCTTGACCTGACCTTATGAAGATGGCTGATGGAACATAGCATCTTTTTCTTTAGGCAGGGGGTACGTGGGTGGATGATAAGGGTACTGTATAATACATGGTCTCAGCTGATGAGCGATAAGTGAAAGAGTGGGATCAGACGTCACCCCGGTGGAAAATTCTAATCTCTGCCTCCCAATTTCAAGACCTGAGCAGATTCTTCGACTTCAAGAACTGAAGGAGAGACTGCTGTATATGAGGAGAGGAGCCACGTTTCTTCTTCAGTCCTTTTCCAAAGTGTCTTATAATTATATATGTGTGTGTATACACACACACACACACACACACACACACACACACACACACACACATTTCCCAAAATGGAGTTTCTTCATGTAGCCCTGGCTGTCCTGGCATTCTCTCTATAGATCAGGCTGGCTTTGAAATCACAGAGATCTCTGCCTGTTTCTGCCTCTCCAGTTCTGGGATTAAAGTTGTGAGCCACCACTGCCTAGTTTTGTTTTTTTTTTTTTTTTTGTCTTAAATAACCACAGACTGGGGAAAGAAAAGTACTCTGATTTTTTTGAGAAATGTTGGTTAAAGGATCTAAGTTGATGAGGCTATCCTGGAGTCCCAGGTATCCATCTTCCTTCACTACTCTCCTTTAATCCATTAGAACAAAAGAGGAATCTCCAGTAGAGGAAAGTCTATGTATAGACTCTTCAAGTCCTCAGAGAACTCACAGCAGTGCATTCTTGAGAGGTTCTGGGGGATCCTCCCCAACCCCCCCTTTAGTTCAAAACAATGACAAGCCTTAAAATTCCCAAGCTTTTCCAGAACTCTTGAGTTTAGAGACAAAAATAAGGTCCATTCAACCTCATAGGGATAACTGTATTTTTGTACTGCTGTTTTTCCTTCGTTGTATTTTCTGTTTTCTAATACAATTGTGGCACACCTCAAATACTTAAATATTGAATAAAAGTAAAGGAGTGGTAATGCTGACTCTGTGCAGGAAGGCACCTTGCGTTTCTTTTTTAAAATTTAGCGTCTTGCTAAGGCAGTCTCCTGGCTCTGTTATGGGGTCTGCTGGGGCTATAGGCATGTACTACCACACAAGGCTACCCTGAACTTAAACATTCATTTCTCTCTGTGTCATGTTAAGTAAACAGATTAAATGAATAAACATGCATGAAGAGCTGTGGAAAGGCTCTGTGGGCTATGTGTGGACATTTATTATTTTTAAAGATTTCTAGTATCTGTTAAAAGTCAGCAAGAAGGTATTGCAGAGGAAATGCAAAGAGGTTAAATGAACCAATCTCTACCATCCAGGTGCTTTAGTCTGGTAGGTTTGGAGCCAGATCCCACACTGTAAAAAGGCACAAAGACCTTTCCAAAAGAGTATCCTACAAAAACCAAACCAAACCAAACCAAACCAAACCAAACCAAGCCAAAAAAAAAAAAAAAAAAAAAAACCAAACCAAACCAAACCAAACCTTTGCCCATTATTGGGCCATCCACAAAAGGAAACGTTGACACTTGAACAAACACTGTTGAATTAGCAACCGTCGTGCACCACAGAATGAGGAGTTGCTTTTTGACNAAAAAAAAAAAAAAAAAAAAAAAAAAAAAACCAAAAACGACAGCAACATAAAAACTGATTGGGCCATCCACAAAAGGAAACGTTGACACTTGAACAAACACTGTTGAATTAGCAACCGTCGTGCACCACAGAATGAGGAGTTGCTTTTTGACTTGGGGCAAGAAAATAACGCTTGCCATTTAGTGTCTCTCTAAGTTTTCCATCCTGCAACCTCAGGGGTTGGATGAAGGTGCGTTTCGTTTTACACCATCAGGACCCGGGTTCTAGAACTGGCTGCGTGATCATTTGCTCTTTACAGGAGGCAGGGAAGTAAGAGCTGTAAATGATTGCCTCCGATTTGTAGCTCATGAGGTAACCTCAGAGGTTGAAGGTGTCTTGAGTTTCGTGCCAGCAGAAACTCAGGTTCTAGAATTGGCTGGATACTAATTTGCCCTTTGATTCCTGACGTAAACGTTAGGCTTGCAAATGAGTGCTCTAAGATTTGCCAACCCCCCTATGCAGCTATTAGGTTCCCCGGAGACCACCCTTTGAGTTCTCATTTTTTTTGGTTTCTTGCTCCTCTACCCCCACCAGCTTTGGCAGGCATCTGCAGCTGGCCACACTGATCTGGGGCGCGGCTCCTTTAAAGGAGCCTAGACGCCGCCCGGGGTCTCTCCCGGCTGCGGAGCAGGGGCGGAGCGCCCGGCTCAAGGGCTTCCCACGCCGCTCGAGACGCCTTGCGTCACTGCGCCAGGAGCCAATCAGGGTGGAGCCCGGAGGGACGCATTACTAAGGCGACGGGGCTCGACGCCTCCCCGCTTCGGGATGAATTAGCGGCGGGTTCTTCTCCCAGGTTGTGACCCCCGTGGAGTCGCTGTCTCGCCCCAGTGTCCCCGCGACGTCGCGCGTTTTCCCCGGTGTGTCCCAGGTGCGCGGCCCGCGGTGCCAGGTGTGGGCTTCGGCGCGGGGAACATGGCGGCGGCCAAGGGATTTATTTTCCCCCCCGAGTGGGCGGATGGAGAGCTGCGACTCCGGGCGGCTTTTCCCGGGAGCAGGTCTCCTCGGGTGGGCCCTGGGGGACGGACACTCGCGGGAATTGGGTGGAGGGCTGGGGCGAACGGCTCTACGGAGGGAGGCCGAGGCCTCCAGAGCTGATCAGATTGCGGGGGCGAGGAGCGTCGGGTGCCCCTGCTGTGCTCACTGACAGCCACCTTCCTGTCCACACCACACCTCGGTGAAACCCGGAGCTGCCGGGTCCCCAGACACCGCCTAAGGTGTGCCAGTGGCCAGGTTCCCAGGAGCACAAGGCTTCCCAGGGGTCGCCACGTGAACAGCCCACAAGGGAGTTTTTTCAGGGTTCAAGCTGTTTTGTTTCTTGCAAGTGACAGAGGTGTGCCCTAGGTCTAGGTGGCCTTGCCACAGAAGGAACGATAGGCCACATCGAAGGCTGACTTGGAGTCCGATTTTCCTTTTTATTGGCATCCGCTCTTGCCAGGGGCTGGCCTCTCACGGTCCTCGCCTCTGCCCTTGTATTAAGGCGATTACAGGCGCGCTTCACCACGCCCACCTGGCAAGTTTGGTCTCTCCAGTTGTATCTTAACATCTAAGATTATGTTTGACCAGAAGCAATAAAGACAAGGCATGAGGTGTTTCTTTGTGGTTGTGGAGCTGTTTTGTGTCCTGGTTCTTGCCTGAAGGCTTAGTCGCTTCTGATTGGATGCAGACAGAGCTGAGTTTTATATTCAGTTAAGTCCAAGGAAAGTATTGAAAAAAAAAAAAATTGGTGAAGACATTACCAAGATAAAATGCTTCCCATTCATATACCCATCACGTGTTTCGGCAAAGAAACACCTTGTCATAAAAAAGTTTAAAGAGTTGGATGGACTACTTTTAAAAATACTATTTTGACGAAAGACTTTGCAAAATTCGTGTATTTAAAAAAATAATAATTTATATTTGTGTATGTGAGGCTGCATGAGTTTATATTCACCACACAAGTGAGATGCTGGAGCTGGAGTTTCAGGTGTTTTTGGAGTCACCTAATGTGAGTGTTGGGAACCCAGCCCTGCTCCCTTAAAAGCAGTAAGTGCTTTTAACCATCGAGCTATCACTCCAGGCCTTAGGCTTTGGTGGTTTTGATTTAGGAAAGGAATTGAAAAAAAAAAATCACAGAGCACTTAGCTTCAGTCCTAATAGCTTCTGTCTCAGGGGTGCCCCGTGTGATTTCCACGTGGCTTTAAGTTGAGCAAATGTTGGGGATCCCTCTTCCCACCAGGTCTAAAGAGGTTGGCTCCTGCAGATGGTAGGAGGGACTCTTTCAAACGGAATCTGGGGAGATAGGGTCAGTTTGGCCTAGGATTGAGGTTATATGCAGTGGTAACTAGGTTGCTTCTTAAAATGTGGTAATTATGTAACCTCTATGAGGGGCTTTGTCTCTGAATAGAAATGACATTCATTGAGGTTTTCTTTTTTCTTTCTTTCTTTTTTTTTTTCCCCTCCGGAGACAGGGTTTCTCTGTGTAGCCCTGGCTGTCCTGGAACTCACTCTGTAGACCCGGCTGGCCTCGAACTCAGAAATCCACCCGCCTCCACCTCCCGAGTACTGGGACTAAAGGCGTGCGCCACCACGCCCGACTCCTTGAGATTTTCTAAGGGAGGGTGTTCATATAAAAGACTTGAAAACAGTGTGGTGAGAATTGACGTTTATTAGTTTATTCTACTGTGCTTGTGGCATGTCAAGGGCCTTATAAGAGTCAACTCAGTCACCCAGCATCAGTGTAAAGTGTGTACTTTTTTTTTATTATTATTTTCTTTATTTACATTTCAAATGCTATCCCGAAAGTTTCCTATACCCTCCGCTCCACCCTCTCCTCCCCCACCCACCCACTCCCAC
>NC_034607.1:39418623-39446806 GCF_900095145.1 Mus pahari
AATCCACCTGGTCCTGGGCTTTTTTTAGTTGGGAGACTATTAATGACAGCTTCTATTTCTTTAGGTGATATAGGACTGTTTAGGTCATTAATCTGATTCTGATTTAACTTTGGTACCTGGTATTTGTCTAGGAATTTGTCCATTTCATCCAGGTTTTCCAGTTTTGTTGAGTATAGCCGTAAAGTGTGTACTTTAACAGATGAGGAAACTGGAGCTTGTTGACATTTAAGTCATTTGACCTAAACCATAGAGCTGGCATTGTGAGCCCCCTTTCTCTTTCTTGTACTGGGATTGAATGCAGGGGCTTGCACATCTAAACAAGTGCTCGATCACTGATCTATCCCCAGCCCCTTTTTTATTTTTAGAGATAGGCCGGGTGTGATAGCTATTCCCAGTTGTCAGCTTGACTCTATCTGAAATGAACTACAGTCCAGAAATGGAGGGCGCACCTGTGGTCCAGATCTTCCAGCCAGGCTGGAAGACACACACAGGCTTTTTGGTGGTTGTTGTTCCAAATCATGAGGCATAGTGGCTCTGAAAAGCTTTGGCCCAGGCAAGGCGGTACACACCTTTAATCCCAAGAGACAGAGGCAAGCAGATCTTTGTGTTCAAGGCTAGGCTGGGACAGAGCAAGTTACCAGAAAAGCTTAGGTCCAGGCAAGGAGGCACACACCTTTAATCTGGGCCGTACCTTCTGCTGGAGGCCTATATAGGGACAATGGAAAAAGGAAGAGTTTGTTCTTTGCCTGCTTGCACTTACTGCCAGCACATCTGTTGGTACCTACTCCTTTAGGATTCCAAGGGAAACGTCTAGACTCTTCGGACTGCGCTACTACTAGATTCGTGGACTTCCCATTCACAGCTGCTCATTGTTGGGTTAGTTGGACTGCTGAGTAAGTCATTCCAATATACCTCCATAAGTTCTGTAACTTAGAGAAAAAGGGTTAGTCTGTGACTCATTCTTTAGCTCAGGGAGGTCTTGAATTTGTGTTCTTTTTGCCTCAGCCCTATAAATAGTTGAGTTTACAGTTCTGCACCACAAAGCTTGACTCCTGTGTTCTTCCATGCCTTCACTATATGTATACAGGTTTATCATGTGCTAAGGGGACCGTGTGAGCTGAGTTTTTAAGGTTTTTTAGTTGTATAAACAGCCGACTCATTCTTCAGCACCCTTAGATATCTGTGGTAGTGACTGCAATTACTTTGGTTAAGTAGTGTGTTCATTCTCCTTTGTTTTTAGGATAGCAGTCTTATCTATAGTGCAGATTAGTTCGGAACTTAATAGGTTAATCCATGCTGGCTTCAAAATCTAGGCAATCCTAGACACTCAAGTCTCTTGAGTGAGTGTTAGTACTATAAGAAAGTGATGTCCTGTGCAGTTTTGATGTCCAATATTCTTTTTGTGTGTGTGTGTGTGTGTGTGGTTTTTCGAGACGGGGTTTCTCTGTATAGCCCTGGCTGTCCTGGAACTCACTTTGTAGACCAGGCTGGCCTNGAACTCAGAAATCCGCCTGCCTCTGCCTCCCGAGTGCTGGGATTAAAGGCGTGCGCCACAACCGCCCGGCCCAATATTCTTACGAACTATTTTAAAATATAGAGTTTTTATACCTACCAGGAAACACAAGTCAATAATTTTAGTTTTTATTAAATTCTTTTGTGTATGGTGTGTAGATATGTTGGGGTTCAGGAATCACCACACAAGCCACTCATACTCGTGTCTCAGTTAAGCAAGAGTAGTTTTTATTGAATATACACCCCAAGACTGATCCGTAAGGGTCACAGCAGAGACTCAGGAGCTAAGACTGGACCTTGAACATTGTTCAGGGCCAGTTTATAAAGGGAAAAACCCACAGTGAGCGCATGTGCAGGTACAGAAAGTGCTGCCCTTTCTCAGTGCTGACTCAGGCTGTTTTCGCCAGCTAGAAAGGACAGTTCTAACTGAGCTGTATTCTGATCGATCCCAAGTGGAGCTTATGGTTGTGGAATCTCTTAAGATTAACAAATCTCAGAATATAGCAGGTTGTGTGGTGGGCATGACCCTGTTCTCAGTCAAGCTATTTTTCTGGTCAATGACTGGCAGGCATGGAATGTAATGGCTACAGCTATACTAGGGGAGCAGGCCTTAACACGTGTGTATGTGTAAGGGCATGTACAGGGAAAGGGTCTTAGTCTGCTGCTCACTGATTGACTAGACTGGATTTGTTTGTTTATTTATTTATTGTTTTAAAGCCCCTGATGCTTTCTCTACCTCTCTGAGCATCCTCTAATTTCTGCCTCCTGGTGCTTGAATTACATACATACACGTTGCTGGGTATTTGATTACATTGTGAACCCAGAGACTGTGAAACTGGTTTCTAATGTGTTGTTTTTAGCCTTTGATCCTAGCGCTTTGTGTTTACTGTAAACAAGTCCTTGTGGTGTAGGCCAGTCCTAGCACACACCTTTAATCCAAGGACTAAATAAAGGTCAAGAGACTGTGAGTAAGCAGCAGACAGGGTGTGAGCAGAGCTCAGCAGAAAGGAGGGTCTCTGAGATGAAGGCTGTTTAGGACATTGTGGAGAAGGGGAAGAAGTGGAGCAGGCAGGCCAGCTGGGTGCTGACTTTGCCTCTCTGAGCTGGCAGGCTTTCACTGCAGCATCCGGCTATCTGGCTCCTGAGCCTTCACTTGGTAGTTTGGTATTCTGTTTTAAAAACAACACATGCACATGCCACCACACCTTGAAGTCAGGTTCTCAGGCCCATGTGGCAAGCATTTCACCCACTGAGCCATCTTCCCAACCCTAATTAAATCCTTTGAGAGAATAATTTGATGGATGAATTAAAGCAAACCGGTTTTAATACAGTTGATTGTTAAGATTGACTAATAATTTTCTCAGTCTTTATAGAAAAAAATGACATAAGTAGAAGTGGTTGTGACATTCATTATTTTTATCCTCTCTTTCTCCTCCTTGAAATGCAGAATTATCTCCTGATCTGGTCTTTGGAGTTGAAGGAGGGGCCCAAGTCCAGCCTGAAGACTAGGTGTATGAATAGATTATTAACTTACCCTGTGCTAAGCACTCAGATCGAATCGTGGTGGGACCATGTGCTAGGACGGGCCTAGCCAGGTGAGGGAGGGAGCTGACCAGAGAACAAGGATGGCCTGCCTGTGGAAGTACATCATGGGAAACTGGGAAGGCAGGAGAAATGAGAATATGCATAGCCTTTCAGGGGAGGGACAGGAAAAGTAAGGTCCAGCCTGTGAGTTCTCAGCTATGACTCATTTTATGCTGTGGGCAATAAGGATTTGTCAAGGGTATTAAGGTGGAAGTCCCAGTTGTTCTTTTCTGTCAACGGGTTTTCCCTTCCTGGGAAGAGGAGCCTCAGTTGAGAAAACGCCTTCATCAGATTGCTGGTAGGCAAGTCAGCGGGTCATATTTCTGATTAATGATTGGAGTGGAAGGGCCCAGCCATTGAGGGGTGGTGCTCCCCCTGGACATGGTTCAGAGCTGTATAAGAAAGCAGGCTGAGCAAGCCATGGGAGCAAGCCAGAAAGCAGCACTCATGTTTCCTTGGCCTCAGTTCTTGTCTCCAGATTCCGGCTTTGAGTTTCTGCCCTGACTTTCAAAACTCAGTGCTGTGCTGTGACAAGAGACTTGAAAATTGAAATAAAACTCTTTCTTCCCTCATTGCTTTTTGGTCACGGTGTTTTATCACAGCATTAGAAATTCTAAGACATGGAGTAGTATGACTCTTTTAGAACTCTCTGTTCTGCTTGTTTGTTTATTTATTTTTATGTATATGAGCACATTGTCGCTTTCTTCAGACACATCAGAAGAGGGCATCAGATCACATTACAGATGGTTGTTAGCCACCATGTGGTTGCTGGGAATTGAACTCAGACCTTCTGGAAGAGCAGTCAGTGCTCTCAACCACTAAGCCATCTCTCCAGCTATTTATTTATTTTTGAGACAAGGTCTTACTCTAGCTCAGGCTTGCTGTATAGCTGGCTTCAAATACAAGGTTATCCTCCTGCCTCACCTTATCATGTGCTGGAAATACAGACTAATATGAGGTACCATGCCTAGTTATGTTCTTGAGAGGTGTGCTTAGTGACAGGATAGAAAGAAGACTAATTAAAGACTATTTCATAATGCAGACCTGGTGTATAGGCTGCGCATAAGTGGCTACAGAGCTGAGTTTACATTCTATAAGTTTTGAAATCAGAATATGAAGTGGATTGGGTGTGAAGAGCCAGAGGGTGTGAGAGACAGAGGCAGAGAGGCAGAGAGGCAGAGAGAGGCAGAGAGGCAGAGAGGCAGAGAGGCAGAGGCAGAGGTCGAGGTCCTCTACAGAACAATTGTATATTTTGTAATTAATGGTTGGGAATTGGAGGTACTGTTGACTGACTTAAAGAAAGGACCAGCTGGGTTCTTTATGATGATACGAAGGGAGTGGAAGAATCATGTAAGATATTTTTTGGTAAAACTGAATACTGCTGGGAGAAAGGGTATTAGAATGTTTTTCTTATATTAGGCTTTTCTTGTTATTTTGAGCCCAGGCTAGTTCTTGATTCTCTATGTAGCTGAAGCTGATCTTGATTCTTGATCCTGTTGCCTTCAGCTCTCAAATGATGGGATTATTTATAGACACATACTTCCACCCTCAGTTTATTTTGGATATGTATATATTTGCACAAAAGTGCTTTTATTGTGGAAGCAGTTGCTGATGAAATTAGTTGGATGTAAATGGATTTTGCAAATGTTTATAGCATTAGAATAACTCAGCTTTCACAGTAGAACACATTGCAGGGCAGTGTACTCAGGGAGAAAGTGGGAACTTGGTACAGTTGCAGGATTTCATTTAGTTTGAATATGTTGCAGAAGCCTTCAAATCTTAAATACAAATCAGCACTCATAGGTAGATTAACCAGATTTATTCAAAGGATTAAGAAAGTAGTGACCTTAAAAAATGACCTTAAAAATGATTAATGTTTGCCTTTAGGTTTCTTTAAAATCCCAAGCCACTAAGAGAATGAAGAGCAAAATAGAGACAGGAAGAAGCTATTTGTAATGAGATACTAGTGTACACCTTCCAGAATGTCTAAATATAAAAGATGATCCCTGCTAGTGTTGTACATGTAGACCAGTCAGAAATCTTACATTGGTAGGACTGTAAAATGGTACTTAAGCCACTTTGGCACACTGTGTCTTTGTTCATTCCTACCCATGATTCAGCTGTTCAATCCTAGCTCTACTCATGAGAAACAAATGCACCTGTTTATTAAAAATCACATAAAAGAATGCTCATGGTATCTTTATTAATAATAACCATAAAGGTACAGCAGCAGAGTAGCTTAATAAGTTGTGATGTACTTAAAAAATGAAGCATTCAGCACTCGGGAGGCAGAGGCAGGTGGATTTCTGAGTTTGAGGCCAACCTGGTCTACAAAGTGAGTTCCAGGACAGCCAGGGCTATACAGAGAAACCCTGTCTTAAAAAACCAAAAAAACCCAAAAAGCAAAAAACAACAACAACAAAAAAAATGAAGCATTGCAAAAGCAATAGAAGTGTTTAGCGATCTCATTGGCATCAGCAGGCACACAAGAGTTTGTACCACACTGAAAAACAACTACAACTGTTTGTGGAGGATAGAAGTCAGAGTAGTGATTAGTCCAGGTTGGTGGTCATAGTGGCAGGGAACAGGCATGTTGGGAACCCTCTGGAAGGTTGGAAATGCTCTGTAAGTGGGCGAATGGACTCATGGAAAGTTCGCTTACTTCAATTTCACATGTCCATTACCCATTCCCTGCTCTGAGGAGCTTTTGACAGTTTGTGTGTCTTCTAAGGGAGGAAGAGTCATTTTTCTTTGGGGTTGTGAGCATTGGTCGTTGACCATGTTCTGGTGCATTGCCCCCCACACCTGTGTGCTTACAGGCAAGAGTAATTGTGTTCAGTGTGTTACTAAAAAGGGAGAGGGGGACGTATAGGAAGTGGAGGGAGAGTGAAAGTGAGTTTGAT
Organism: Mus pahari; assembly: GCF_900095145.1. Classification (NCBI taxonomy): domain Eukaryota; kingdom Metazoa; phylum Chordata; class Mammalia; order Rodentia; family Muridae; genus Mus; species Mus pahari. The sequence continues at coordinate 39,424,623 of NC_034607.1, forward strand.
CAAACTGTTTTATCCATATATGAAAATTTTAAATAAGAATATTTTGTGTGTGTTGGATAGTTTTATGCCAATTTGGCACAAGCTAATGGCACCTGAGGAAAGGGAACCAGTTAAGAAAATGCTCCCATAAGATGGGGCTGTAGGTAAACCTATAGAGCATTTGTGTGTGTGTGGCATGCGTGTGTGCATATGTAACATATAAAACACATGTATGTGTGTGTGTGTGTGTGTGTGTGTGTGTGTTAGGGTGAGTTGGTTTAATTTTGATTGGACAGGTTAATTGGGGTAGCCACAAGGGGGCTTTTGTTTGCTGAACTAAATTTGATAGCTGGACCTTGGTAGGTACCTCAGGAGGAGGAGGAGGAAGTGGTTGAATAGGGGAATAGACCTTGGTGGCTAGCTTTGGGAATGGGGGAGGGCGAGGCCTGCCAGCCCCATGTGTGCCATGCTAGAGCCCTTTCAGTGGTGCTGTGTTAGTTTATATTCGTTGACAGTTTGGAATTTGGACTCACTTAGGAGACAAGACTGTGCTTGTCTCTAGAGGTCATCTAGATAGGTAATTGAGAAGGGAGGATCTGCTTTAACCGTGAGCACTGTCCCACATGGGCTGAGACTCTGGATTGACTAAAAGCGGAGAAAGTGGGCTGAGCATGCTCTCTCTTCTGCTTCCTCTCACTTGTATGTGGATACAGTGAAACCAGCTGTCTCACTCTTCTGTGTCCATGATTTGCCTTCAGTAATACAGTGGGACTGTGAGCCCAAACACACTCGTCCTTCCTTAAGCTGTGTCAGAAAAAAGGGAGAAAAGTAAGAAAAGTAACTAATACGGTACTTCCTGTGCCTTCTGTACTATTGTAAGACACATGCTCTCTTAGGATTATCTTCTTTATGGTAAAGTGTAATTTCTAGTGAAAATTGGAGTATGTAAAGTTAGGGAGCATCCTGGCTAATTTTAGGTCAGCTGGACACAAGCTTGAATTATCTGAAAGGAAGGAACCTCAGTTGAGAAATTGGCTCCATATGATCCGGCCTTAAAGCATTTTTTAGTGATTGATGTGAAAGGGCTCAGCTCTTTGGGTGGGGCCATCCCTGGGCTGGTGGTCTTGGGTTCTATTTGAAAACAAGTTGAGCAAAAGGCCTAAGGAAGAAGCCAGGAAGCAGCACCCTCCTTGGCCTCTGCATCAGCTCCTGCCTCCAGGTTCTTGCCCTGCTTGAGTCCTGACTTCCTTTGGTGATGAACAGCAACCTGGAAGTGTAAGTCAGATAAAATCTTTCCTCCCTAACTTGCATTTTGGTCATAGTGTTTTGTTACAGCAATAGAAACTCTAAGATGGGAGAAAAGATGGAAATTAGGGGTAGTTGAAATACTTTTTTTTTTTTTTTTAAAGCTTGCCTCCTTGGAGTCTGGGTCTGGCTACACAGCAGAACCTGACTTTGAGTTAATGCTAAGTCCAGGCTGCTCTTGAATCCCTCATCCTCCCACCTCCACTGGCTGAGTGCTGAGCTAGTGGACATGTCCAGCCTGTGCTCTGTGATTGCATGCCTGCTTTAACTCAGTGAAATTAAGTACATGCAGTGTTCTTGTGGCTTTATTTTTAAGGGATTGATTGAACAAAATTATTTCCTGTATTACAAATGATGCCCAGGGTTTCTGAATATCCAGTATGATTTCCTGTGACTGCTTAGAGCCATTCTTTCTATGAGGTAGGATTGTTAACTGAGATCTCCCTTTGCCCTTTCATACAATATTGCAATTGTCTTTGCGTTTATTGGACAGACTTCATGCTTCGTAATATAATTTTGAAGTTTAACAAAAAGATATTTCCCCTCCCTCCCTCCCTCCCTCCTTCCCTCCCTCCCTCCCTCCCTCCCTCCCTCCCTCGTGTCCCTGTGTCCCTGCATAGGGTCTCTATGTAGCTAGGCTGGCCATTGACCCAAGGTGCCTCCTCCTCAGTGCTGAGTTAAGTTGTGAGCCACCACACTGGCCTAAAACAGGTTGTGCATTAAAGCCAGTTGGTTCAGAAACAAGTGTTTTGTTCTCTAGCAGTGGGTGTGGAGAAGAGAAGCAGGGCTGAAGGACTTGACAGTAGCCAGGCCGTGCCAGAGCAGCCTTACTCACCAGCTTCAGTTATGGCAGTAATAAAATCAGCATGGTCTAGCCTCCATTCCCTTCTAAGACTAGATAGACTAGAAGCCAAGTAACAAAGTCTCTTTGTTACTGTGACAAGGAGTTCTTGTCTTTGGAAGGGACTGATCTTCATTGGAACTGAGTATTGGATTCAGTTGATCCCAAAGTTCTATTTATTCCTTTTTGAATCTAGAATTTCATCAAGTCTCAGAAAAAGGGGAGTCTTATATTCTTACTTTGAATTAGGAACTCTTAAGTGTCTGGCTTTGTCAGGCCTTGGGTTATTCTCAGACCTTTCTAAGGGTCCTTCTACCCACGGCCACTGACTAGCGCTTCTAGGAGGTTAATATGTATTAGTTCCCTACAGCCATTGTAATAAATGACTACAAACATGGCTGCCTTCTCAGAGTCTGAAATGCTTGTCAGTTGAGATCAAGAGTAGCAAAGCTGTGGCACCTCAGAGGATGGTTGCTCTCGTCCTCACAGCCTGTGGTGGCTGCTCCATGCCTCTTTATGGTTTGATCACTCCAGTTGTTGTCTGTAGGATCACAGCTCCTTTCTCCTTTCGTCTGGGCAGCTTCCCTCTTGTCTGCCTCTTAAAAGCATATGTTGTATGTGATTGTTTTTTGGCCCTTAATATTTCAAAATAATCTTCCCATTGTAAAATACTTAATATAACCATATTTACAGTCTTTTCTTTCTTTTCTTCCTACATAACAGTTGTAGCTTTCAGAGGTTAGGATGTACTATGCTCATGCATCTTAAGATAATGAATTTGTTTTTTATATTTTCATAGATGTTATATGAGTTACTTTTCATGGTGGACAAAACAGCTCACAGGTTAAGGAGGAGTATACTGTGCCTATAGTCACAGGACACAGTTTATCATGTTACAGAAGGCAGGTCACAGGAGTGCCAGCAATGGTCACATTGTGTTAGTCTTGAAGCACACAGTGATGCCTCCTGGAGCTCACCTGCTTTATCCTCTATGCAGTCTAGCACCTCAGCCCACAGGATGGTGCTGCCTATAGTTCGGTGGTCTCCCACTTCAGTTCACCCAGTCTAGGTAATCCTAGAGACATGGACAAAGGCTGTTTCCTAGGTGGTTCTAGATCCTGTCACATTAGCAATATTAACCGCCCATTGGCTGTTTTCACAGTATAAATCTGCCAATTTGCAAACAGGAAATCTTTTTACTTTTTAGTGTCTTCAATATATTTCTTTAGTGTTTTATAATTTTTGTGGTAGAGGCCTTTTATGTCTTTGGGTAGGTTTATGCCTAGAATGTTTTCTTCTTTGACACTATTGTGAGTGAGATTATTTTCCTGATTGCTTTCTCAGTGAGTTGTTTGTTTGTTTGTTTGTTTTTGTTTTATTTTTATTTTTTGAGACAGGGTTTTTCTGTGCATCTCTGGATGTCCTGGAATTCACTCTATAGACCAAACTGACCTAAAACTCAGATCTTTGTGCCTCTGCTTCTCAAGTGCTGGTATTAAAGGTGTGTGCCCCCATCTCCTCTACCCCATTTTTTTTTTAATCGTCTGTAAAAAGCTACTGATCCTGTATAATTTTGTATCTTGCTATTCTGCTGAAAAGATTCTAGACTTATGGAGTTTTTAGGATCTCTCAATTATAAAATCATATCTGCAGGAAGGAATAATTCAATTTATTTTTTAACTTGTGTCGCCTTTGTTTCTCTTGCTTCATTTCTTTGGCTATAAGTGCAAACACTGTGCTGGTTAAAAGTGGTGAGAATGGATATACTTATAGGATGTGAATATGCTTTGAAAGTCATTCAGCCTGTGGAAGTAATATTTGTTAATTTGTGTTTATGAGTAAAAAAACAAATTACGTACCTAAAGTTACAAGATTTAAAACTGTCTGTTCCTCTTTTTCCTAGCCTACCCTCTTTCAGAAACTAGTCAGGCGGAGAGCCAGGCGCAGGGATAGGTGCTGGTGGTCCTAGCACTAGGAGGATTGGTAATTTGAAGCTAGTCTGGACCACACAGTGAATTCCCATTCATTCTGGTCTACACGATGAGACTTGTCTCACAAACCCAAAGATACACACATAGCCAAGACAAAGAGCAGTTCTGCTCAAGGCCATGTTTCTATTGCTCTCGACAGACACGTTCCCTCCCTTCTTTGACTTCTGACAAATATCGATCTGCTTTCTGCTCCTGCAGTTTTGTCAGCAGGGGAATGTTGTAGTAGTGGATTTAAACAACAGTCAGGCTGTGGGGTTTGGCTTTTGTTCACCCCCATTTGGCATAACTCCCCCTAGATTCATTTTGGTTATTGCCTGAGTTTTTCTCATCCTCTGCATTCCTTGTCTCCTCGGCATTCCTTCAAATAGATGTGCACACTGAAGGGCATCTGCGTTCCTTCTAGTGTTTGGCTCTTAGAAACAAGCTGCTAGGAACATTTGTGTATATGTTGTTATGCGAATATAAATTTTCACTTCACTAGAGTAAATACCCAGCAGGGTAGTTGCTGGGCCATATGGAGGTTGCATAGAATTATGGGTTTATTTCTGAGCCCTCAGCTCTGTTTCCTGGATCGGTTTGTTTGTTTCATTTTAGTACCACACTGTCTTCATTGCTATTACTTTGTACTGAATTTTGAAAACAGAAACATAAATCCCATTTTATTCTTTAAAAAATAATTTTTCATTCCATTTATTCTAAAGTGTGTCTGTGTGTGTGTGTCTGTGTGTCTGTGTGTGTGTGTGTGTGTGTGTGTGTGTACATGTGTGCAGGCTGTGTGGAGATCAGAGAACAACTTCCAGCAGTTGATTTGTCCTTATGTGTGTCCCTGCAGGCTGCCAGGCTGACCTGCCTGTGTCTTCCTCTCGCATTTACTCCTTCCTTTCTCCTTTTCTTTCTCTCTTCCTCCTCTTCCTTATCCTCCTCTTACTCCTCCTCCTCCTCTTCTTTTTGTACTGGGTCTATATTTGTAGCCCAGGCTAGCCTAGGACTCACTGTATAACCCAGCCTGCCTGGGATTATGCATCATCATGGTCTGCTCTATCCGGTCAGTTTTGAATGGCCTTTTCACTTAGCATGATATTGTAGGGTTTGTATGTGCAGTGTCTCTGTTACTTTGCTGCTGTTGTGACAAAACAACAGGACCAAAGTTATAAAGAAGACATTTAATGAGGCTCACTGTCTCCTTGCATTGGCTAGCACTTTAAGTGTTATATTTATGATGGTGGTAATTTTTCTTGTCTTGTTTCTGATAATGTGGATGGGGGTGGGGCCCATTATGCTTTTTGTTGTTGTTATTAGTAAATACAATATTTGCTGTAAGTTGTTTCTAATTGCTTATTGTCTTATCATTCATCTATTTTTTCTGCTTTTTATTTATTTATTTATTATATGTAAGTACACTGTAGCTCTCTTCAGACATTCCAGAAGAGGGCGTCAGATCTTGTTATGGATGGCTATGAGCCACCATGTGGTTGCTGGGATTTGAGCTCCGGACCTTCAGAAGAGCAGTCGGGTGCTCTTACCCACTGAGCCATCTCACCAGCCCTTTTTTCTGCTTTTTTATGAGAGCTTAGTTTGCGAGTAGATAAATTTTTCAGACATTTTTCCTTCACTGTGACCAATGCCTCACAAGAACCGTTTAGGTAGGCAGATTTATTTATCTTGGCTCATGGCTCCAGAGGTTTGAGTCCATGGAGTCTGGTTCCATGTGTCTGGCCCTGTGGTGTGTAGTGCATCATGGTGGAAGGGTGGATGAAGCAGAACTCTTCAACTTGTGGTTGTGAGGAAGTAGAGGGAGGGAATGGTTGCCTCTGTGGGCTTTCTTCTGTTCCCCTTTCATTCCAAATAGGCTCTTAGCTTATAGGATGGTCCTACCCTCAGGGCGGGTCTTTTCCTGGTAGTCTGTGGGAAGCAGGTGTGGCCATGGCTGCTGCCTTGTCAACCAAGATGGCACCCTGGTTCACTGCCAAGCCCCGAGATTCCCTGCTTGATTACCAAAAACCTGATTATGTGCACCTGAGTGATTATGCGCTGTCCACCTGACGTATAGCGTCATACAGCATAATATTGAGTCACTGGCCTATCAACACCCACCCTGTCTGCGTGCATGGCTCGGGTATAGAGCGTGCTGAATGCTGATTGGATAATGAGTGATGAGTGCAGAGGGTGGAAGGGGATAAATTGGGCGATCCCAGAATAAAGTGAGAGAAGCTGAGAAGCAGGAGGGAGAAGCTGAGAAGCTGAAGAGAAGCTGAGGAGAAGCTGAGAAGCAGAGAGGAGAGAAGCTGAACTGCTGTAGAGAGCTGGGGTGAGCTGTAGAGAGAATAAAGGAAGCTGCAGCGGGAAGCTGTGGAAGCTGCTCAAACCCTGCCTTGGCGTATGTGTAAATGTCACGTAACAGTCAAGCTAATTCCTCAGCCTTTGAGGATTTCCTCTAACTGAACTTTTTGTTTTTCTCCTCCTCTAGTGATAGAAATCAAACCCAGAGCCCTGCTATGCTAGGCAGACACTCCCACTGGAGTGCCTCCCAGCCCTGAAATTCACCAGTCTCATACCACCACCTTTCACCATCTTCACCCAGCAGCTTCACAGTCCTCTGGCCAGGCTGAGGAGTTAGCTTGACTGTTACGTGACATTTACAGTTTGGAAAGTAAGAGTAGTCTGGGCTGGTCTTGAACTTGTAGTCCTGGTTTACTTTTCCCAACAGATAGGCCTATGCCACATCTCCAGCCCAGCTTATGTTGAAGGGCACATACTGACACTTGACATCACTGGTTTATGGCATTAGCTTTTTTTTTTTTTTTAAGACATTTTCTTTATTTACATTTCAAATCTTATCCTCTTTCTGGGTTTCCCATCCGAAACCCTCCATCCCATCCTCCCTCCCCTTGCTCACCAACCCACCCACTCCTGGTTTCCTGCCCTGATATTCTCCTACACTGGGGCATCGAGCCTTCATAGGACCAAGGGGCCTCTCCCATTGATGTCGGACAAGGCCATCTTCTGCTACATATGCATCTGGAGCATACTCTTTGGTTGGTAGTTTAGTCCCTGGGAGCTCTGAGGGTACTGGTTGGTTCATATTGTTGTTCCTCCTATGGGGCTGCCAAAATCCCTTTAGCTCCTTTCTCTGTCCAATGGTTGGCTGTGAGCATTCACCTCTGTATTTGTCAGGCACTGGCAGAGCCTCTCAGGATACAGCTATATTAGACTCCTGTCAGCAAGGACTTGTTGGCATCCAGAATAGTCTCTGGGTTTGGTGACTGTATATGGGATGGATCCCCAGGTGGGGCAGTCTCTAGATGGCCTTTCCTTCAGTCTCTGCTCCACACTTTGTCTCTGTATCTCCTCCCATGGGTCTTTTGTTCCTCCTTCTAAGAAGGACTGAAGTATCCACGCATTTATCTTCCTTCTTGAGCTTTATTTGGTCTGTGAATTGTATCTTGGGTATTCTGAACTTTTGGGCTAATATCCACTTATCAATGAGTGCATACCATGTGTGTTCTTTTGTGATCAGGTTACCTCACTCAAGATGATATTTTCTTTTTTTTTAAGATTTATTTATTTTATGTATATGAGTATACTGTAGCTGTACAGATGGTTGTGAACCTTCATGTGGTTGTTGGAAATTGAATTTTAGGACCTCTGCTCTACTCTGTTTGGTCTGGCCTAAAGATTTTTTTTCTTTTTTTGGCTTTTCAAGACAGGGTTTCTCTGTACAGCCCAGGCTGACCCGGAACTCACTTTGTAGACCAGGCTGGCCTTGAACTCAGAAATCCGTCTGCCTCTGTCTCCCAAGTGCTGGGATTAAAGGCATATTTATTATTATACATAAGTACACTGTAGCTGACTTCAGTCACACCAGAAGAGTATCAGATCTCATTACAGATGGTTGTGAGCCACCATGTGGTTGCTGGTATTTGAACTCAGGATCATCGGAAGAGCAGTCAGTGCTCTTACTGGCTGAGCCATTTCGCCAGCCCAAGATGATATTTTCTAGTTCCATCCATTTGCCTAAGAATTTCATTAAGTCATTGTTTCTAATAGCTGAGTAGTATTCCATTGTGTAAATGTACCACATTTTCCATATCCATTTCTCTGTTGAGGGACATCTGGGTTCTTTCCAGCTTCTGGCTATTATAAATATGATTGTATGAACATAGTGGAGCATGTGTCCTTACTACATGTTAGAGCATCTTCTGGGTATATACTCAGGAGTGGTATAGCTGGGTCCTTAGGTAGTACTATGTCCAATTTTCTGAAGAACCATGGCCTTATCTGTGTGGATAACTGACAAACGATTTTGGCTTTGTACACAACTCTAGGTCCTACCTGCTCAGTGTCCCTTTGAAATGCCCAGTCACCACTTCTGCCTCAGTTAGCTGAGTCAAATTCATTCTCAATCCCACATTCCATTTTCTGCCAGGGTTTGTTCATTTTTGTGCATTTACTTGTCAAGGGCAGTTTGCCATTTCCCCCACTTTTCTTGTTGCTGGTTTTTGTAAGGCTTAATCTCCACCTTTTCTTTATCCTGGCCTTAGTTCTGTAGTCTTCTACTTGGCTGTTAAAATAATAACTTCGATTTACTGCATATTTGATAAAATGTGTCTGATCCTTTTTTAGTTCTTGACATTTGGGTTTAAAAATGTTCTGAATGGTATGTATGTGTGTATATATATATATATATATATATGTTTATGATCCATATATATATATATATATATATATATGGATCATAAACATGTTGTCTCCCTGCCTTGAGATCTGGATCACAGGCTTGTCCTCCATTTCTGGACTGTAGTTCATTCCAGATATAGTTGAGTTGACAACCAAGAATAGCCATCACAATCCACCCCTTGTCAACTTGACACACAATCATATCTTCTTATGCCATGATAAATATCCAATTGAAAATAATAGCTAGGGCTGGTGAGATGGCTCAGCGGGTAAGAGCACCCGACTGTTCTGAAGGTCCTGAGTTCAAATCCCAGCAACCACATGGTGGCTCACGACCATCTGTAAGGAGATCTGACTCCCTCTTCTGGAGTGTTTGAAGACAGCTACAGTGTACTTACATATAATAAATAAATAAAGCTTTTAAAAAAATAATAGCTAGGTATTAGTAACATATATAGTATGTTATTATAACATAAAACCCAATATATAACTATCCTTCACACAACTGCAAAAACATTTTAAATTTTGGATATATATATATATATATATATATATATATATATATAATATATATATGTTTATATAACATAAAATATTTATATAATATCTACATGTTTATATATTTATGCTATATTACATAGATACATATATTCTATTTACATAGGCTATAAGAATATGTGTAATATATTTATGTCATGTAATATATACTATATATAGATAGTACATGAATATATTTATGTATTATATAAGTACATATTTAAATACGTATGCATATTTAGTATGTATATTCATTCCATAAGCGCTGTAACTCTCGAGGCCCTTGAGTAATGCACAAGCCCATAGGCATGTGAAGTAGGAGTGCTTTGGATGGACCCTGCTCTTCACTTAGTTTGATCTGATTTTACTCCCAGGCAGTGAGCATCAGAATTAAATAGAATTGTAGGGCATCTGGCTGGTGTTGAGTCTGATGCTACTTCTAGGAAATGAGTGTCAAAATCAATAGAAATTATAAGGCATCTGGCCGGTGTCAGAGTGCAGTATGTGTGTCTCTTCAGGAACTGTGGCAGTGGACTCTGCATCTTTTCATGTAGTACCTTAGGAAGGTCAGGCCTGCTGTTATCTCCCTTGTCCTTTTGGTAGGAAAGGTGCCGTCATATTAGTTCAGGGCCACAGAACTAGATGTTTATGGGAGAATTCTCTGGTTTTCTGACCACAGACCTCAGTTCTTAACCTTTGTGCTGAGCCAACTGCCATTCTTGCTTTAGGGATTAAAACACTTGTATTTTTGGATAGGCCACTTTGTGTCTACAGGAGATGCAATATGTGGGTTCTGGCCCCTTGTAAACTATAATGGGAGATCAGGAAAAGGATGTTGGCATAAAAATAGCACACACAAACCACGTGAGTAGTTCTGGAGGTCAAAAGAGGAGCAGCTGCATGGAGCAGGGCTGTTGGAGGCTGTCCTGCAGACTGTAAGGTTTTGAGAGCTGTGGCTCAGCAGGTGATGTTCTATGCACAGAAGAATGGGAGCAAAGGGATTGGAAGGGATGCGGGATTAGAGCTGATGGCAGAGGCTACTGCATCTTACATGGAGGGAGCCCTTTTTTCTTTTTCTTTTTTAATTATTTTATTCTTTCTTCATTTACATTCCAAATGCTATCCCAAATAACCCCTATACCCTCCCCACCCCCCTGCTCCCCTGCCCACCCACTCCCACTTCTTAGCCCTGGCGTTACTCTGTGTGGGGCATATAAAGTTTGCAAGACCAAGGGGCCTCTCTTCCCAACGATGGCTGACTAGGCCATCTTCTGCTACATATGCAGCTAGAGACACGAGCTCTGGGGGTACTGATTAGTTCATATTGTTGTTCCACCTATAGGGTTGCAGACCCCTTCAGCTCCTTGGGTAATTTCTCTAGCTTCTCCATTGGGGTCTCTGTGTTCTATCCTATAGATGACTGTGGGCTTCTATATTTGCCAGGCACTGGCATAGCCTCACAAGAGATAGCTATATCAGTGTCCTTTCAGCAAGTTCTTGCTGGGATATGCAATAGAGTTTGCATTTGGTGGCTGATTATGGGATAGACCTCCGGGTGGGGCAGTCTCTGGGTTGTCCATCCTTTTGTCTCAGCTCCAAACTTTGTCTCTGCAACTTCTTTCATGGGTATTTTATTGGAGGGAGCCTTTTCTTGTGTTAGAGTGGTTTCTTGCCCTCAGATGAGTCTTGAAAAGTTATGCTATGTTTTCGCCAGCTGAATTTTTGCCAGATCTTGCTTCTTGCCCACCTTTTAAACATACTGAGTGCTGTTGTAGGGCCAACCAGTGATAAGATTGGGTGAGTGTGTTAGTCACAATTTTACTAAAAACAATGCATAAATATTATTTTGGTTTATCATTTTATATGTTATCTGAGCTTACCAAAGGAAGCTTTAAATTATAAAAATTCCAAAGCTACTTTTAGTAGTGAAACATTGAAATAAACATGGAAATAGCCAGTCTGAAGAAGGAAGTGTTCTTTAGCTTGAGTAAGTTCTGATAAGTATTTTAAAGTGTCTTGTGTGTGAACTCACATGGTTATCATGTGCGACTCGTTCATTCAGTGGAGTCGGTTCATGGCACTCTCCCAGCTCTCCAGAGCAGAGGGACTTGCTGCTGGTCACGTGTCCTCTGTCTTTGAAGACACAGAAACTTTAGTTGATTTTGGTTTGAAAATTAGCTATGTTATGTAACATAATACACTTTGGGGGAAAATATATAAAGAACAGTTAAAAACACACAGTCTTATTTGTGCTGTGTAATTTTTAGTTATATATTTACACAATTTGTACCCATTTTCACTAACTTATATTACCACTTCTTTCCCGTATCATTTTTTCTTTGCTGTTGTTTTATATGACTTCTATTAATTCATAAACATCATGTATAAACTTTGGGAGGGTTTTTTCCCTTTTGACTATCAATAAAATCATTTACAGTTTTGTAAGTCATTGATGACTTTCTAAGTGTAGTGTATTTTTGTGCTTCACTGTTTAAAACTGGCCCCGCAGTGCTCCTTTACATGGCTGTTGATCATTAGGTGTTTATTTTCTGCAGATGTAGTGTGTGTGTGTGTGTGTGTGTGTGTGTTATACGCACATATGTACAGGTGGGAGAGGTCAGAAGAGAACATTGGCTCTCTTGGAGCTGGAGTTCCTGTGACTGAGCCACATGACTTGGTCTGGGAACTGAACTTGGGTCTGTTCACACTATTGGAGCAGTATACACTGAACTTGGGTCTGTTCACACTACTGGAGCAGTACACTGAACTTGGGTCTGTACACACTCCTGGAGCAGTACACACTGAACTTGGGTCTGTACACACTCCTGGAGCAGTACACACTGAACTTGGGTNCTGGAGCAGTACACACTGAACTTGGGTCTGTACACACTCCTGGAGCAGTACACACTGAACTTGGGTATGTACACACTCCTGGAGCAGTACACACTCCTAATGATCGAGCCATCTCGCCAGTTCCCATTTCTTTATTCTACTTCATTCTACTCTTCTAATCTCCATGGACACAGCGTACTCCAGTAAGTTATTTATTCGTTTACAAATTTATTGTGTTGGAATTGAATTCATGGCCTCTCTTCCATTGAGGTATAACCCCAGGCATCAGTATAGATCTTTCCTATACACTTTCAGGATTTTTGTATGATAGAAAATGTGAATGGCATTTTTGTTATAAATATATATGTACTTTAAAAGTGCAAGCCTCACTATGTTGCTTTTTAGAGGAGCCCCATCTGTTAGCCTGTAGTCATATGTGCTTCCCTCTTTCCCTGTGTGTTCACGTCTACTAGATATCATCACTGACAAATAGGAGAGACTAGTAATTGAAAACATGGCTCATACTGGCTTAATTTGATTTTTGTGCGTGTTTTTTCATATGAGACTATTATGATACTTTGCCCATTTTTCTTATTGTTATATTTTATTCTAATTTTGTAGTGCTTTCATAGTTTACATGTAACTCTTTAATTCATCTGGAATTTATTTTGATTTTATGGAATGAAAACTGCTTGATTCTGGAGGAGATTCAAGGGCTAGTGGGCCTTGAAATTGTCTGGAAAAATTTAGAGGGTAAAAATAAACTTGTTGCCATTGGAAAATAGTTTGTTTCAGATTTATTTAAAACCTTAATATTACCCAACTCTGTAAATTCTGTTTGTAACAGAAGACCCTTCTCTGTTAGTGTAGTAGAAAGACAGCTGGGTTCTTAGTGCGCATGTCAGATGCATGCTCATAGGTAATTCAGAACAAACTACATTTGAGCTGAATTGCATCCTCTTTTTACAGAAGAAATGAAGCTCTTGTATTCAAAGTACAACCATCTTTTGCCACGTGATAGCTTTTTATATGTCTGATGCGATGTTTGAGTTCCAGTAGGATTTGCTTAACATTTCTAGGGAAGAAGCTTTGTAATCTAAGGTTTGGAGGCTAATATGCATTATTTTCTGTGGCAAAGGGAGGTCCTGACTCTTTGGAACTATGGAGTAGGATACCAATCTTGAGTTGTATGGATGGGGCCTGCAAGAGGTCACATGCTTAGAAATGGGAGGTAGATGGACATAATGCACAGAAGAACAGGGGCAGTGACCACAGAGGCAGAGGTTGGAAGGACATGGTCACAAGTCAAGGAATTTTGGTGGCTGTATGAGGCAAGAGCTGTTCTTTCCAACATGGAAGAATGATGGCATACACTTGAATTTTGGTCCAGTGATGCTATTTCAGATATTTGGATCCCAAGATTAAAGAATAAACTGTTAAGCCAGTGAGAAATTTATTACTACAGATATAGGAAACTGGTATATTCTAATGTGAGGGTTAGCTGTCTCCTGTTAATAACAAGATCTTATTTCTCTTTTATTAGTTAGCTATCAAAAGTTAACTTTCAGGCTGGAGAGATGGCTCAGCAGTTAAGAGCACCGACTGCTCTTCCAGAGGTTCTGAGTTTAATTCTCAGCAACCACATGGTGGCTCTCAACCATCTGTAGTGAGCATCCAATGCCCTCTTCTGGTGTGTCTGAAGACAGCAACAGTACATAGAATAAATAAATAACCTTTTTTTTTTTTTTTTTTTTTTTAAAGTTAACTTTAAAGTTAACTTTCTGTTAACTTTTCACTTATATTTCACATGAATCTAAGTTTTTTTTTTTTTTTTTTTGAGACAGGAACTCACTCTGTAGAACAGGCTGGCCTCGAACTCAGAAATCTGCCTGCCTCTGCCTCCCGAGTGCTGGGATTAAAGGCGTGTGCCACCACGCCCGGCTCTGAGTTATTATTTTTTTTAATATGTTTGGAAAAAGAGCATTGGAGTTTTGATAGTAATTGTATTGCCTCTATAAATTGCTTTGTGTTTTATGGCCAAATTCATAAATATGGGATTCTTTCTAAATATTTAAATTGTCTTTAGTTTCTTTTGGCAGTACTTTCTAGTTTTTCGTTTAGTTTCATGTCCTTGGTTGAATTTATTCTTAGGTTTTGAGTGTACTTGTAAAAAGTGACTTGTTTTTGTAAGTTCTTTTTTGGTTTAATTTTATCTCCCTCCATCCCTCCCTCCATCTCCCTCTTCCTATTTTTTCCTTCTTTCCCTCTGTCTGTCTGTCTGTCTTTTCCCTCTCCCTCTTCCTTCCCCTTCCCCCTCCCTCCCCCCTCTCCCTCTATCATAGGGTTTTACTACAAACCCCACACTGGCCTTGAACTCTTTTTGGTAGATGAGGCTGGCCTTAAATTTATGGTAATCTTTGTGTCTTATCCTTTCAAGATTACAGGTATGAGCCTCATGCCCAGCTCACACTTGACTTTTGCGTGTTGAATTCTATTCCCTGCAACTTTTCTGAATTTATTATCTCCAATGGTATTTTGTAATTTCTTTCTAAGGTTTCCAGACTGAGGATCATGTCTTGTAGAAATTACACTTTCCTTTCTGATTTGGGTGAGTTTTCGTTACTTCTGTGACTGGTCCTTGCTAGAAGTCCTTGGACCCAGGGCTGAGGAGCAGTGGGGAGAGCGTCCTGTGTTCCTGACTTTACTCATTCAGTTGTTCATCCTGGAAGATGACTTCAACTTTTTCATTTATAAAATTGTTATAAATTGAGTTAAACGCTAACCTTTATTAATTTTGCTAGTCTCAAATTTTAGAGTAGAAGAAATTTTCATGCCATTGTAATTTTTGTAGTTGGCAGTTCCCTAGTCTGGAGTACACAGAAACATCAATACAAAAGAAGTCAAAGGCTATGGGGGCTTGGGGCTGCATGGCCTGGAGGCCCCTGCCCTCCTCTGGACTCTGGCATTTGGTACAGATGCTTCTCTTTTCATCACTGCTTGCAGAAATGGAAATCCTCCTAGGTTAGCCTTTCAAGCCTTAACATTTTGCATACGTGTGTGTATCTAGCTTCATTTGATACAGTAGTTCTCCTAAGCATTAGCCAGTTTCTTTGTCTGATGCTTTTGTAGACACTGGAAAAAAGGACCATGGCCACTAGTGCTGAGCCAGAAGAGTGGAGAATGTTTTATGTCCTAAAGTTTAGATCATGCATAGTTCTTGCATTTATTAGACCGTCTTATTATTTGTCTTTGGGTTATTTTGATAACATTTAGTTAGGATCTACTCAAGTATTTCTGATGGACTAGGTTTTATATGTGTGTGAGAATTATGTTTGTGTATTATGGTAGAAGGAGAAAACTGACTCCCACCAGTTGTATTCTGACTTCCACATGTGCATTGTGTCATGGATGTGCCACGTTTAAGCACACACTTGTATGTATAATAAGTAGAATTTAAATAAAAAGAAATTTGTTATGATCTAAAATTATTATTATTGTATATGTGTGTGTATAGAGTACAGGACCACGCATGCCGTGATGGAGGTCAGCGGTCACCTTTTTGGGTTACTCCTCTTCTTCCCACCATTGGTTCTGGAGGTCAGACTTGGAATGAGGCTTGTTCAGCGAGCATTTTTTACCAGCAGAGTCATCTTGCCTGCGCAGTTTTTTTGTTTTCTACATTATTTTTGTGGGTGGAAAAAGAAGTAGAGGACGTGATGATTTTGATGCCACACGACTGTTCAGGCTTGAGTCATCTGCATCCATTGTTGTCTATACCTTTCTCATGCCTTCACTTGCCATAATTACAATCTTAGAACTTTATGGAACAAACCAGACTTTTGTATGAATTTCTTCCTTAGTGGAGTAAAAAAAAAATCTGTTACAGATGGCTTGATGAACACAGATGCATTGATGAACTGACTGTGGCAGTATAAATCTTGTACAGGGCAAGTCTATCATACTTCTCTGTAAAGGGAATTGTGCTACTGGATTGAGCATTTATTTTCCTCAGTTGCCAGAACTGTTTCAAAGGATTTCTAAGTGCACAGTAAAGATGTGTGGGCAGGGGATACTGGGGTTTCTAGAGCCATCTTTCTGTTATCTACACACCAGTAATGGATTTTCAGATTGTGAAACCAAGTTTTGTGTCTTCATCCAGTGCTTAGGACTTAATTCACCCAGTCAATTTCATAAAGGGACGATGCTTTTCAAAAGCCAAAGGCTTTCCTACCTTGGGAGATGATGGACTTCCCATTGTAATTCACTTTCACTGTTTCCTAGTTGTGTTGCTATCACAGTACCAAATAGTTTGTCTTCCTAGTAACAAAATTGTCTAGAATATGAGGGACTCAAGCAGACATCAAAATAAACATGTGTTAAGGATTTCAAGTAACTCAAAGTCACTGTGAGATCAGGCACATGGTTAACTGGTTCAAAGAAAAAGTAAAGCAACCCACAAATTTAAATGGGTTGAAAGAATGTTGAAATGGTTTGCACATGGGATAGCTGTTTGGTGGAGGAGGAGGGGCTTGGGAGAGGCTGGAAGTCAGTTGGATCTTCTACCTGAGAGAGTGGAACCTGCTTCTCTTAGTAGGCCTGGTGCGCAGAGTCCTGGAGCTGCTTCTCTAGCATGGAGTCTGTGAGATGGAGGGAGTGCTAGGCATGGGGCCAGATGTTGCTGACATGGTTTTCTTTCCTTGTTACTTTGAGTTGTAGAGGGTGAAGCTTTGGGGTATTTGCATATTACTCTGTGTGACAGTGGGTGGGGATTTGGGATTGTGTGAGCTGTGGTAGGCAGAGCTTTGGGGTATTTGCATATTACTCTGTGTGACTTGGGGTATTTGAGTTCTTTTCTCTGGATACTCTTGGAACTTCATGACTTTTTATAGTCATACCATTATGCTGTTAATGAAAAAAATCTTAAATAATTTGGCTTTAAATATTTGATTATATGCAGATTTATGTTTGAATTTTCTTTTCTGGTCTTACAGAAACTTGGATAGTTTTGTGGCAGTTTTTTTGAGGGAGGGTGTCTTAGTCAGGGTTTCTATTCCTGCACAAACATCATGACCAAGAAGCAAGTTGGGAAGGAAAGGGTTTATTCAGCTTACACTTCCATACTGCTGTTGATCACCAAAGGATGCAGGACTGGAACTCAAGCAGGTCAGAAAGCAGGAGCTGATGCAGAAGCCATGGAGGGATGTTCTTTACTGGCTTGCCTCCCCTGGCTTGCTCAGCCTGCTCTTTTATAGAACCCAAGATTACCAGCCCAGGGATGGTCCCACCCTCAAGGGGCCTTTCCCCCTTGATCACTATTCTCTGTGATAACTCCAGCTGTATCAAGTTGACACAAAACTAGCCAGTACAGAGGGGAAAGGGAAAAGCTGATGGTTACGAAGGAAAAAGAGTAAATGTTGCGTCATCTGTATGGTTTTATGAGCAAGCATGAACTGTGCATGAAGTTATGGAGGCTATGCAGGGGATTGGAAAGAACCCAGGCTTTTCAATACTACTTGCCTGTTGACACAGGTCTGCCTCCCAAGGATACAGAACCCTGGGTTGCACTTCATTCCTCCTGAACATTTTTAATGAATGCTAAAGTGAACAGTTTTACACTACCATGTATTTTATATAGTTGGGTGTAGTAGTTCTCTATTTTTCCTCTTTATGTTTTTCTCTGTGATTTTTGTTTGATGCATGAAGCCCTCTAGTGAATCTAGCCTTTTAGAAACATGATTGAGGGACAGTAACCAGTTCAATGAAATCCTCAAAAGAATACCCCAGCAATCCCTATATGCGACTTTGTTATCATGCTAAGTTTCTGACCCTAGCATGTTCAAAGATTTGACTGTCTCTGATTCATCTGACTGAATTCAGTGACCATTGCAGAGGATATTTAGGATCTCTTTAGCTCAACGGCTCCAGTTAGACCTCAAATTACTAAGTGTGTCTGGTGTTCAGTACCACGTTAGGGCCACGTGTGCTTGAAAAGCCCTGTATGTAAGCAGTGGACTTGACTTCAAGTAGCTATGTGTGTGTGGGAGATGGTTCCCACAGCACTCATGTTCACTTGCCTCGACTTTTAACTTGCAGCAGTTGGTTTAGTCCTGTACCCCTAGTGTAGAAGTTGAGAGCCAGGCACATGGTTCATAGTTGTGCTCTCAGTACTTGAGAGGTGGCAACAGGAGGATCAGAAGATCAAGGCCAGCTTAGGCCACTTGAGATCCTGGGTTAAAAAACAAACAGTCACAACAACAAACCAACCAACAACAAACACAAAGTTTTGGTTCAGAAAGGCTAAGTAATTTGCCCAAGGTCATATGGAAACCCGACAGTTCCTGTAAGCTACCAGTGGGGTTGTTAGCAGGTCAGTGACTCTAGCTGCTTTACATGTTCACAGCTAGGTCTTGAACAGTACCTTGTCTGTATCAGGTGAGCTCGCCTCTCTGTTTTTTGTCCAGTCAGGCTTTCAAGTGACCCTAGCTGGCCTCCACCTCTAGTAAAAGGACAGGCTGCTGTCATCACACCTGGCTTTCAGTTACTTTTCCATGTATTGTTATTTGTACACAGGCATACAAATGATAATAAATGATTATTGTTTTGTGAACACTTCTGGTCTTTATCCTCTGCTGGCCATGTAGCCCCTCTGCTGGCCATGTAGCCCCTCTGCCTTCTCTTCTCTATACAAAAGCTTTTACTTTCTTTCCACTCCTGTTTAGCCTATTTGGAGCTTTCTGAGTCTGAGTCTCCTGGATTGTAATTCTCCAGACTACATAAAGTCCTGTTGAGTTTGTACACTGCATTTAAATTGATTGATACCTTCACAACCATAAGGAATAAAGAGAACGCCAATGAAACCCTTAGAACTGCTAAATGGTGCAGTCAGATTTGCAGTTGTCTACAATATGATGAAAGGACTGGACATGGTCATTTGTCCAAGAATGAAAGAAGGGATGTCAGCAGTGGCACGAGCACGAGATGAATGTTTTGACATAGTGACGACAATAAAGAAATGATAGACTGGATTGGAGATAAAACTACCAGGGCCATGCTGACTTTAGTGACTTTCGAGTGTAAGGGAGCGGGAAGAATAAACTTGACTTGTGAGCATCTGGGTAGGTGCTGTTCTGTTTTTGAGATAAAGACTGTGAGCAGTGGAACATGTAAGAGAAGGGTAATAAGGTGTTTATTTTAGATGTGGAGGGTGGGACAGAACTATTAGACACCTATGGCTTACTGTCGCATGTCCAGTAAGCTAGTGTGGCACTCAGAGGAGAGAGCTGCTTTGGGTATCCAGTGAAAGATTAGCATGAAGTTACCATGGAGAAGGACCAGAAGGAGGCAGAGAGAAAACAGCCAGTGTCTCAGGAATAGAATACCTCAGAGTTTGGAGGCCTTATGGTAGAGGAAGGGCCTCTCTCGCTGGTGTAGAACCACTGAGGTAGTGGTGTCACAAAAGCTGAGCAAGGCTAGCATCTTGAAGAGGGAATAAGCATGTATAGAATGATCCTAAGAGGTGGATTAAAATGAGAGAAAAGTGCCTATTGGATGCAGCATTATGAAGTACCCTGGCTATGTCAAGGTAGATTTGATGTTATGGCTGATTGTGGCTGTCTGGATAGGAAGTGGGAGTAAGGAAGCAGAGGCTGTGTGGTCCCTGTAGCCTTTCTTTGGCAGTCAGTTTGGATTGATACCTTGATTCCCTGACTTATGTGAAGAATCTTAGCATCCCATTCTGTAGGGTTTGCATTACCCATATAGTGCTGGAGGAAGTTAGTATTGACCTCTGACCCCTGGGAATCTTTCCCTGGTTAGGAGTTGAGATTCTGAATTTTAGAGACATCTTCTATTTAAGAATAAAATTGAGTATTCAATCTGTGTTAACTTCTGAAATTAGTATTTGAATAAATTAAGGATGATTTACCTTTTTAGGAAAATGATTACAGGCCTTAAAAATTCTTCAAAGACCGTTTCATCTTGAAACACTTAGAAATTCACTTTTTTTTTTTTTTTTTTTTGGTAATTACAGTGTTGCAGTAAGACCATCATCTAAATAGGGATTGCATTTGGCAGTTACTAAACTCAGCACTATTTCTGTGGTTTTGATTTTTCCTTTATAAATAGAATTTTAATCGGTGTAGGTTAGATTTTCCCCCAAGCCTGTTATAATTAGCAGTGACCACAAGTTAACCCTAAATAATGTGTGTAATGAATCTATTAACACTTAACAAGTCCTCCTAACATTCAATGAAAGCAAGTACGATTTGAATTAAAAAGATACTCCATAACATTTCAGGAAGGGCATATAGCAATTTAAAGGTAAGTTAACATAGTTTGCTTAGCCCTGTCATCAGGGACAATTTGTACTCATGGTTAAAAGTCACATATTTTAGAGTTATATGGTTTAATACACCATGGCAGCTCATTCACACACAGAACATACTGCAGAGTGAGACCGTCACTGGAAGAAAATATTACCATAGGGACAGTGTCCACAGTGTGGTGTGTCTGCCGTGTCAGGCTCACTGCACTGACCAACATGGAAGCTTTATTTTATTTTATTTTTTAAATACAGTGTGAGGACATCCATTAATTTAGGACTGTGGCTAAAATGTACCCTATCCAGGTTAAAATCTTAGCATTTTGGCTTTGCAAGTCATCAACAACAAGAACAGTTTGAGAAGTTCAAACTAGGGGGAGAGGTTCAAGTCTGTTTAGTCACTGTGTTCTGTGGTCCTAGTTTGGAGATGTTCACTTCACATTTTTAGCAACTTCTCACTGTTATATAATAGTTGGCTTTGGGATTAACTGATTTACTGTAATTTTAAGATAATAGCATGGGAAGAATATGGCTGTTTCTGAGAAATGTTCAGAATAAAATCTCTAAGACAGGTCTAGTTCCTTGTCTAGAACTAAAGTTTAGCTATATATCTTGTAAATCTAATCTGCAAATTTTTAATATGATTAAACTGGTATGAGCAGAGTCTATCCCATGCACACACATGTGAGAGCATAACAGGAACCTGTGGTCAGCATGTACACTGTGGTCAGCATGTACACTGTGGTCAGCATGTACACCGTGGTCAGCATGTACTCCGTGGCCGTGTACACGTCTATGAGAAAGAACAGTAATTCATCTGCCAGGCATTTTACAAAGTAACTTCACTTTAAACTTGAACTATTTATCAAATACAATTTGAGTTTCTCAAATGTGCAGTGTAAACTAAGTTTAAGTGATCTGAAATTCTGTTTGTGAAAATAACATTTTAGATATTTTACTATAGCAATGACATATGTTTAAGTTTAAAAACAAAACAAAACAAAACAAAACCAACTCTTACTTAAGCAAAGTCTTTTCAGAACCCGACTAATTATCTAAACATGAACAGACTGATAGTGGTGGTGGATTTAGATAGTTCTTCCATTCAACACAGTGTGATCTTTCACAAGCGAAGACTTGAACTGTTTGCAATGTCAAGATAAGATATGATAAGAGATATGCACTACCATTGGAAGCCACTAACAGCAGAAGTCACCAGCAGATGTTTTCCATGCACAGTTGCTCTGTATCCTCCTGATTTTAAACTCTCTGGAGAGATGCATGACTAACAGAGGAACATTAGCAGCTTGTTGAAGCCATTCACTAAGCCTGCAGTAAGTGGAATTAGCACTGTTGATTTCCAGGCTGTGGGTTTTTGTACTTTTAAGGTGTGCTGTGCAGTGCCTTGGTTCCCAGGACTCTACAGTGGTAGTATGTGGGCGAAAGATGGAAGAACTGACTTTTTAAAGAGCCATGGTTTTATTAGAGGGTACAAATTAGCCTTTTATTTTTAATCAGCTCATACTTCCATTAGTCGTTAATACTGACAAATGTTCATATTCTTTAGTGTTCAGTGACTACTCTCAAATTTCTTTTTTTTTTTTTTTTTTTTTTTTTATTATTTTCTTTATTTACATTTCAAATGCTATCCCGAAAGATTCCCATACCCCTCCCCCCACCTCTGTTCCCCTACCCACCCACT
>NC_034607.1:39446817-39466946 GCF_900095145.1 Mus pahari
AAGCCTTAGTACTGCTCTCGGGCGCACTCCCCTCCTCGGGTGAGGAAAGGCGCTGGATGCCAGGCGGACACCCCTCCTCGGTCGGGGGGGCAAGGTGTTGGGCGCTGGATCAGCCTGCGGACAGCCGCCAGGCGAACACCCCTCCTGGGCAGGAGAGGCGCAGGACGATCGGGCTCAAATTTCTTACATTTATTGTTGAATAACACTTTAATTTTCTTAGCAAAAAAACCATTTCACTTCTTTACTGGCTTTTCCCCCTCCTCTGAGTGTCTCATCACTGTAGTCAAGGTTGGCTTCAGACTTGAGGCAGTCTTCCTGTCTTCTCTAGCCTCCCAAATTCTGGGAGCCAACATTCTCCATTTTTGTTGCTGTTTGTAATGGTAACTAAATAGTACCTTCTGACCTATAATGGGTAATCGGAAACACAGTATATATATTAGGCCATTTTTTTTTTTTTTTTTTTTTAGCTTGGCATCTTTACTAAAAAGGAGTTTTATTTCATGCTATTGCAACAGTGTATTTTAGCTTGCTAATTAACTATTTTTCCATGTTTTTCTTTCTTTCCTCCCCCCCCCTTTTTTAAATCAGGCACTCATTGTTTGTGGCTCAGGTTGGGTGGCACTCACACCATTCCTCTGCCTGAGTCTCCCCAGTGTTGAGATTTCAGTTATGAGCCTTTACAGTTTAATTTACTCTGCTCTTCAGCTCCTTTTTGGGGTTTAATGTATTTTCTTGCACATTATATGGTTATACAATCAAACATGTTTCAGTTGTTGAGCTTATACTTTCTAATTTTTATTTTAATGTTTTATTAACATATTAATTGTTCATGATAATGGGTTTAGTTGTGGCATTTTATGAATGTATGTAATGTGTTTAGATAATTTTCACCCCCTTCACTCTTTCTTGTCCTTTGCCTCTCATCAGTCCTCTTCTTGCAACTAGTCTTCTTTCATAGCTTAAGTGTGCATGTGACACAGTGGGTCTCATTGTAGAAACTTAGAGGATTGTGGGTGGGAGTTTGTTTACAGGAATGGCTACCCCAGTGAAGAAAATGTCTCTTCCCCCCACACGACCTGCCTAAGTCTTATGGGGGTATAGAGAGCCACACGAGCCCCTTCCCTTTCTACTGGAGGGTGTTGCCAGGACCAGTCTTATATGGGTAACCAAGGTGCTGTGAAGTTTGAGTACAGAAGCCTTGCCGTGCCCAGAGCTCAGTGCTCTAGACTGCTTTCCCCTTTCTTTGGCTCTTGAATGCATCCCTCTTCTTTTACAGTCTTCCCTGAGCCTTAAAAAGGGCATTACAGATGCCCC
Organism: Mus pahari; assembly: GCF_900095145.1. Taxonomy (NCBI): domain Eukaryota; kingdom Metazoa; phylum Chordata; class Mammalia; order Rodentia; family Muridae; genus Mus; species Mus pahari. The sequence continues at coordinate 39,448,132 of NC_034607.1, forward strand.
AAGTGTTCAGGTGCTTCTGTTTCTGTACTTTGACTAGCTATGAGTCTTTAACATCACCACTGGCCGTTATACAATAAGACTCTTGACTACAGCTGACTGTGGCACTGTAGGCATAAACATCCTTACCCAGAAGACAGATGGTCTGACTGTGACATCTGTGGACTTAGACTCTGAGTGTAGGTAGTTTCTCTGGCTGGTAGGGTGCTCTGCCCACCTCACTCATGCTTGTGTTTCCTCTCTGACTTTGTAGGAAGGGTCTAATAGCATACATTGGCACACTGAGGTGTAGATAGACTAAAGATGAAGTTAAGTCCCTCTTGCTGAGTTGTTTTATAGTCAGGAAAGGGCATTAATTTAGTTAAATATGCCTTAAATGACATATTTGAACATATTTTATTATAAAATTAAGACATACAAATTTTATTTCACAGTCTCCTAACATCACACATTAAAGTAACAGAGAATTGAATAGTACCTTAGCATTTTTAGTAAGTTACGAACTTGCATTTATTTTTTCCACTTTGCTGAAGACTGGTAGAACTTTGGCACATTTTGGGTTACCATACACCCGAGCAGCCTCACTCTCACTGGTTTGGAGACTGTGTCCAGATCCACCCGTGTTCTCGTGGATCATGGTGGCTTGTGTCTATCTTCCCACACCCTTTGACTTTCCTTTACAGTTCATTTTTGAATTCTCTTTGTAAAGATGCTACAAACTGTCCAAAGAGGTTGTTCTTTCCCTCTTTCTGAGAATGGAGCTTGTTTCCCTTGCAACTGAGTTCTAGACAGTGGGATGTGATTAGAAATGATAGGCTCTGTTCCTTCACATCCTTAAGCTTTGTGCAGGATGAACATGAACCAGGACATGCAGAGCCTCAGTGCAAGTAGCCTAGAGCCCCGAGTGGCTCTGTGGGAAGAGAAGGTTGTCACCCACCTGCAGTCTCTCTCCTGTAACTCTTGTATATCATGCTGGATAGTTTTAATTGACAACTTGATCCCATGCAGGATAACCCTCAGAGTCTCAGTGAGGGACTGTCTGGTTTGGGTTAGCCTGTGGGCATGTCTATGAGGGATTTTTAAAAAATAGTTTCTATAGTGTTGCTTGTTCGTGCTGTGGGCTTACAGTAGTTTAACCTTACAGTAGTATATATACGTTGAAGTATGCCTTTGTCAGTATTCCAGGTAATTAAAGGTAGAAAAAAATGTAAATGTTTATTTAAATACTAGACTTTGCATTAGTCATTACTGTTAAATATATGAAGGATATTTTACCTTTTTGCAAATATTTTTTTCTTGTGAAAATAGTATAATGCATATATTTTGATGGTTTCAGACTTAGTAACTTTTGAGGTTTTCCATTTTTAGACTTAATAGTTTCAGTTAATTGCATTGGTTACATTTGTTTTTGTTGATTTTAGAGTGTATTTTGTTTTGAGTTTTGTTTTGTTTGATAGAGTCTCTCTTGATAGCCAAGGCTGACCCTGTACTATATACCAATTTCTCTTACCTCTGCTTCCTAAGTGCTGGGGTTACAGGGGCTGCCCCACAGTATCCCTGGCTGTATCTTTATTAAACAATACTCAATTCCCCCGTTAAACCTTCATTTAAACCAGGCTTTGCTTTACTGGTCTTACAGGTTTTCTGTTTCTTTTTCATTTTTAATGGGTTGTCAGTATCATCTTTACAGCCTCATTTCCTTTAATTTTAAGAAGTGTTTTAGGTTTTTAATTTTCCATGCAAGTGTGTGTGTGTGTGCGCGCGTGCGTGTGTGTGTGCGTGTGTGTGTGTGTGTGTTTACATGTAAGTGTAATGCTCTTTGAGACCAGAAGAGGATACAGATCACCTGAAACAAATTCTTAGATAAATGGATGGATCTGGAGGATTTCATCCTGAGTGAGGTAACCCAATCACAGAAGAACACACATGATATGCACTCACTGATAAGTGGGTATTAGCCCAGAAGCTCAGAATCCTTCTTAGAAGGGGGAACAAAATACCCATGGAAAGACAAAGTTGGGAGCAGAGACTGAAGAAACGACTGCCCCACCTGGGGATCCATCCCATAAACAATCACCAAACCCAGACACTATGGCAGATGCCAACAAGAGATTGCTGACAAGAGCCTGATATAGCTGTCTCCTGAGAGGTTCTGCCAGTGCCTGGCAAATGCAAAAGTGGATGCTCACAGTCATCCATTGGACTGAACACAGGGTCCCCAGTGAAGGAGCTAGAGAAAGTACCCAAGGAGCTGAAGGGGTTTGCAGCCCCATAGGAGGGACAACAATATGAACTAACCAGTACCCCCAGAGATCCTTGGAACTAAACCACCAATCAAAGAAAGCACATGGTGGAACTTGTGGCTCTAGCTGCATATGTAGCAGAGGATGGCCTAGTCGGTCATCAGTGGGAGGAGAGGCCCTGGGTCCTGTAAAGGTGCTATGCCCCAATATAGGGGAATGTCAAGACCAGGAATGGGAGTGGGAGAGTTGGGGAGCAGGGGGAGGGGGAGGGGACAGGGGATTTTCGGAGGGGAAACTAGGAACGGGGATAGCGTTTGAACTGTAGATAGAGAACACATCTAACAATAACAGTAAAGACCGGAAGAGTTTGATTAGTTGTGGCGGCCATCGGAGTACAGTTTGCTATTATGTTGTTTATAAAAAGCAAACCATTCACAATGGGCTTTTGCTAAAATAAAATAAAATAATGTTCCACATGGCTGCCAGGAACTGTACTTCACTCTTCTGTAAGAGTAATTATACACTTAGTATTTTCCAGCCCCTGCCCTCTCCCTGGTTCCATGTATAACTGATGAGATAAAGACTGCGTTTTTTTCTTTGTCTGCACTATGGATTCATTTCATGATCTGGAATTCTTTTTTTTTTTTTTAAAAAAAGATTTATTTATTTATTATATGTAAGTACACTGTTGCTGTCTTCAGACACCCCAGAAGAGGGCATCCGATCTCATTATGGATGGTTGTGAGCCACCATGTGGTTGCTGAGATTTGAACTCAGGACCTTTGGAAGAGCAGTCAGTGCTCTTAACCACTGAGCCCATGATCTGAAATTCTTGTTACACAAATATGAAATTCTGTGTTGGGAAGCAAACAAGCTTTTGAGTAAAGTGCATGTGGCTGAAATTTTGACTGCTTTTTGCTGCCTCTGCTGTCTAGGCATTTCAGTGCTTTTTGAGGTCATGTTCAGCTACAAAAGGGGGTGCTTTACCCATCATCTTTGAGAGTTGTGATAATTGTGAAGCAAAATAGAGTTTTTATGATAGCTTCTTTTTGACTTTTAATGATTTCTGAAAAGACTCATTTTTAAAGCACTTGATTTAAATAGAGCCAAGTAGTTCAGAAATCAGAACGAGGAGGAGGGTCTGCCCTATTCTAAGGGATTTTTCTATTGCCAAAATTTTGTGCTGGTAACTTTAAATGAAAATCAAATGAGAAAACAAACTGGCAGGCAGTCTAAGAACTTCTCACCTGGCCTGCTTTTCAGGTGAGGCCAACTCTGGGTTAGAGCTGCTTTGTGTTTGTTCACACATGAGTTTTCATGGGAGGTTTAAGCAAAGCCTCTTTGGACAGGTGGGTTTCCATGTGTCTCATAAACCTTAATGATTGCACTGTACTGCTCTGAAAACTACTGGCTTTTCCCACCAGTTAGCAGAGTTATACTTAGCACAATACTTTTAAGGATAGCATGACTATTAGTTCCTTTTCTGCAGACCTCAGAATTATTATTATTATTTTTTTTTTTTTTACCAAATGACTATTTTTGTAGGTCTTCACATTAATTTCTACATTGATGTTTTTATTTGCTAATGGTAGGAGCGTGCTACATGAACCATTTGAAAGTACATGGACAGAGTTCTCAGGTCATTATCCATCTGCTCCTTATTTTCATTTTTGCTAGTGTAAGGGAAAAAATATCACATATGTAATATTTTAATAGCAAAGCAGATGTTCCAGATAATAACCCTGTTATTATTTGTACAAAATGTAGTTTGTACATGAACTAAAATCCAGCCATTTTATTTTTTTTCAGAATAAGTTATAAAAGAGTGTTTTTTAACAGTTGCAGAGAATTTTGTGAAATTCAATCTGATATGCTTTGAATAAAAATGGTATAATTCTATTTATATTACAAGGTACTATCTAATAATTATGGCATCTGAAGTGGTTTTGAAACAAAGCCTAATACAAGTATACTAACAATACCGTGACATACATGATCTATGTATGAGGAGTGGATCTTGTATTTCTACCTTTTTTTTAAAAAAAATACTTTGCCATTTTTTAAAATTTTCCCAATTTAGAATTGTTTTCTAGAAAAGAAAATGCCAGTGATGTGTCTTTGGTTCCACTTCTTGCTCCAGCACTTGGGAAATTTGTCCCATTGGTGAAAATCCTGTGGCATGGCTTGTACATAGCAGGGTTCCTCAGAACCTCAAGGCTGCCTCTGGATTAGCTTCCACCACAGACGGGCCATTTGAGGCTGCTGGTGGGTGTTTCTCTAAGGAGTAGTTCTCTGTGTCTTTCTAAGTAAGAAAGTCCCTACCTGACAAAAGGTAGGCATATTCTCTTGAAGCCAGAATACATGTACATGTCTCTAACATGTGCTTTGCTCGACATGGCTCAGCATACAACTCTAGGTGTCAAATCTTTGACTATAGCTAGGGTGCGTTATTCTGCCATGAGACTAGATTGTAAGAAAGGTACCCATTTGACTGTTTTCTTTTGCTTGTGTCAATTAAAATGAGTGATTGCTTTCTTTGTTTTACTTGAAATTATGTTTGTTTAATTATAGTAACCTGTAACTTAAAAATCTTTCATTAAGGGTAGTGGTGTGACTATGGACCATACAAGCAATATGGTCAGCTTGTTGTTTGAAGAAGTGTACTTCCATGAGGGAACTATCTTAGGTTTAGTCTGGCCTATGAGTTGTTAGGCATCCTGTGACCCAGTAAAATCAGTAATTCTGTGTTTGGAAAAAAAAATGAGACCGAAGCCTGAATGTCAGCCCTTGCATATGTAAAAGGCAGGACCAATGTTTCCTAGTACCAAACTTCAGACTTCAGACTTTCCATTAGTGAGTAATATTGTTTTTAAAGATATGTATCAGTGAGAGATTCTATTCATATAAAAGAAATACTGAATTCCAATTGTTATTATTATATAAAAATCATGCTCTTTGCACCATTTAGAAGATAAGCAATCGTTCTCACTACACCGAGACAACTGTTCCAGTGGTGTCTGAGTGACTGGTCTTTTTCCTGTCAGTGATGTTACATTATCTACTTTTTTTGGTCTCCTTTTGGTCTCTGGCTTTAGTTTGCATATTTTAACCTTTTGCTTAGTGAATACTAAATGTACAAAGTGATGAAGTGTTTTTGCATGTGCATATGGTGTACTCCGACCGTCCTCATTCTGCTCTTACCGTCCCTTTCCCCGAGGCTTCTCATCTTCCCGGTAGTCTCCTTTTGCTTTAGCTCCCCTCAGTCCACGTATGAAACATAATTACAAATATCTTTGTTCTTAGTTTCTGAGGTGAAAGTTCTTTATTCTGTCTCAATATTTCTCCTCCATCAGGAGTCTGATTAGAATTATTCCTCTGTTGGTACTCTATCATTTGACTTCCTTGTTTTCAGATGTAACTGCATACCACACAGTTACAACAAAGTTTTCTAAAGTTTACAGATCACTGGCTTATAGATTGGAACTGCACAGTCACCACCACTGTTTAAATGTAGAATCTTTCTTTTAAGTTCTCTAAATAAACTTTGAGCTCATAGTCACTCTTTGTTTCCTGAAACCCCTGCCTTAGGAGACCACAGACTTAGTCTTTGTCTCTGAAGCTTTGTCTATTCTGGACATCTCATAAAACCAAAACTTTAGTACCCACGAGTCTTTGACATCTTTTACTTTAGCATGGTGTTTTCGGAGCCAGTCTTCACAGTAGCATGGAGCAGTTCTTTAATCCTTTTGTGGTTCTATACATCACTGACAGGTGTGATATACTGTGATGAATTGTTTACCAGTTCAGTAAAGGATGAGATTTTGTGTCATTTCCACTCTCTGACACTGCCTAGGAATTGTAATTGATTTTTGTCTGGATGTGAGCTTTCATTTCTCTTGGTCTACACTGAGGAGTGGAGTTCCTGGGACATACTGTAACTCTATGCTTAACATCTTGAGGGCTGTAATAAGTAACTGGAAAATACCAGTTAGGAGACATTGTGGCTACCCTAATCATCTTTTTTGAGATGGTTTCACATTGGGCATGTTCCACTCAGTGGGTGTATGTGGTTTTAACTTTTAGGTCTTAGAGAGATCTTTCTGTAATAACAGGAAATTGTTGAAATACTAGTTTTTTTTAACCATTTACACAGAAAAATATTGGTGACATTTCATTAAAAATATTGATGTTAACAATTCATATTATGAATTGAAATCGGAAGCAACAGAACCTAACAGAAATCCAAGACTTCAACAAAGCTTCTTTTGGACCCAGGAGTCACCCAGGGTGATGTGGACCATAAAGGGCAGCAGCAACATCTCGCCTGCCTCTGTCTCTGTCCTGGTCTAACTGTGGCTTTACTCCCATTCACTTGACGTTTAATCCCACGCTCAGTTTCTCTCTTCATGCAACACAGAGCTAGCTAGTCAAAATGGGCAAAGAAGGGCTAGGCATGTAACTTAGCTGCAGAGAGTGCTGCCAGAAAGCACACAGCCAGGGCCCCACCCCAGCACCTACCAGGATGGTGGTGCATGCCAGTAGTCACATACTTCAGTGGGAGAAGAGGCAGAAGGAGCCAAACTTCTGAGTAGCCAAGCTACTGAGTGACAGGCAGAAGCATCAGTGACTGTCAGAACATGCATGGGATCTAGTAAAACCATACTTAAAAATATGAGGTCATGAAAAAGACAGACTGAGGTAAGGGATGGAGGATTATGGAATCAGAGAGGGGTTGTGGGGAGAGGAAAAACTTCTACATATGAGTTCTAGCAGCGAGCACATGTTTAAAATTGGAGGAAAAACAAAATGGGCATCCTAACTGCATCCTCAAAGGGCGTGTTCTACTTTATACCTCTCAGCTGTGCAGGGAAGGGCACTGGAGGTTTCAGAATATAACAGGCAAAGCAGACACCGACCATTTGCATTTTCTTCTCATGAACACCATGGGTCTGATTGGGCTGTTTATAAAGTATCTAACTTAAATTATTATATGTACAGCTTCTATAAGTATTACACTGATGCACAGATAAAGCACATGTATTACAAGGGTGCAGTTCTGTGGAACTTCATGAAGTTTTCGATTTGAAAGTAGAGGGATAGTGATTCTCCCTGAAATGCCAGACAGCAGGAAGAGGGAACTCAGAGCTCACCTCCAGCAGGAAGAGAGGGCATCAAGTGAGGGGTGGTCTCTAATTGTTCCTGTCTGAAAGAATTACAGGGATGGAAGTGGAGAGGAACCTGAGGAAAAGAAGACACAGCGACAGGCCCAAAGTAGGATCCAGCTCAAGGCCTGACACTATTACTGAGGCCATGGAGCACCCACAAAAAGGGACCTAGCGTGGCTGCCTTCTGAAAGATCCAACAAGCAGCTGAAAGAGTCAGATGCAGATATTTGCACCCCAACCAAAGGACAGAAGCAGCTGACCCCTGTTGTTGAATTAGGGAAGGCTGAAAGAAGCTGAGGAGAAGGGAAATCCTGTAGGAGGAGCAGCAGTCTCAATTAATCTGGACCCCTGAAATCTCCCAAACACTGGACCACCGAACAGGCAGCATACACCAGTTGTTATGAGGCTCCCAACACACATACAGCAGAGGACTTCTGGGTCTGTGTTCATTCAGAGATGATGCACCTAACCCTCAAGAGACTGGAGGCCCTAAGGAGTTTAGATGTCAGGTGGGATGGGTGGTAAAAAAAAAAAAAAAAAAAAAAGTGGAGGGAGCTATCACCACATCAAGAAACAGCATTTCTGGTCCTCTCTCCAAGTTTGAAATTTCCAGTAGAAAAGATCTTAATATTGCATATACTTTATTCTCTTTGCATACTGATTTGTGAATACATTTTAAGTAATAGATTGCATCAGGATTTAAGAACTGAATATTTATGTGTATCAAACATTTATATATAATATGTATGTAGGTAAGTCTCATGTAGACACATAATTTCTCTGTCCAGAGGCCAAAGGGTAGATAATGAGTTAGGCACTCATTTTGATCCCCCTCCCCCACCCAGTTCGAAGAACTGCTGAAGTGGACTTCCCCAGAAGCAGTTAGCAGGCTTCTTGAGTGAGTCTGTTGGGTGTTGAAAGTTCTTGCTTTGTTCGGTTAGATGCAACCTAAGCTTGGCCCCATTCTGCTCCTTCACAGTCCTGTTGTGTTTTATCAGAATGGGTAAATGTGGTTTGGTTTCTTGTAAGACCTTCCTAACTACTATGCTTGTTTATCAGTATTTTTTGTACTTGAGAAAATCATGTTTTCTCATGTCAGTTTAGGAGGAAAGAAGCAAAGTTTTTTGTTCCCTGTTACAGTGTTTCTGTCTTTTTTCCAAACAAGTAAAGGAGCTAGAGAAAATTCTATGTTGTCTTTTCAGCTTCCTCTGCATGCTACTCAGGAGTGCTCAACTGATATAGAAACATTTTACGTTTTTGACTTATTTTTGTTAAAAGAAGCCTTTGTCCTGATGATCTGCTTATTAAAAGAGTATATTTTTATCTCCAGAATATTTTGAATGGAATTTTTAAATAGTTTCCTGATACCATGCTTTAATAAAGACTCATTTGTATGGCTAGGAAGTAAAGATGAATAGCATTGCTAATGGTAGCATTAGATTGTAATTTATTTTATATTAGTAGACTGTATCCTGAAATAATTTAAAGTTAGTTATAATAAAAGACATGTGTAACAATGCCATTGAGAATAAAAATAAAAGACGTCAGAGCAGAAAGAGGTAATAACCGTGCTCCCGGTTTCTGGAGAGGACTGTTCCATTTCACTCTGTCCTTTGACACTGGAAAATAAATATAGCTTTCCTTGGGTCATAAAGAGACATTCCATTTTATTGGGTAAGACAGATGTATTTACGTTACTAGGTTCTGAAAATTAAGGTGGGTACTTGTTTTGTGCATAGAGAGGCTTACGTGTAAACTCTTAAGCATCAGTTACAAGGCAAATGTAGATGTGTCCACGATCATGGGGCTGTGCAAATTCCCGTGAAACATGGATTTAAGAGAAATTAATCAGCTCTGAAGTATTTCACCGTGTTAGGAAACAGTGATTTAGTAAGGGGTGCACAGCAGATCTTCACAAGTGTACACAGGAACACGTGGATAATCACAGTAAACAGGCTAGGGTTGGTGACTTTTTATTTTCCCAATAAAGACTTCTGTATGCATGCATATGTAACCATTGACATTTGTGCCCACATCTCCCTCTTATATAATTGATTTTATTATATGAGAAAAGATGTACATGTTTTTTTAATAGTTTTACTTAAAAAATTATAAACTTCTGATACATTTGTCTCAGCTAACTGTTAAGGATTCTATTTTCTATAAAGTAATTAGGGATTGTAACATTCCTAACCATAGATTAATTTGCATGTTCTTCAAATTATTGTAATTAAAATACTTTAGGTTGTAAAATGCATGGAAATGTAAATGAATTAAAGAGTAAAAGCTCTTTTCTGTGCTTTGTTTAAGAGTGGGGGAGTCCTGTAAAATATTCATGTTATTGCTAATGTAACATGTATATGAAATTTGTGGAGAATGGATATTGATAGTTCAAAACACTTGTTGAACATACATGTAATCATAATCCTTAAGAAATAGAACATTACCAGTGCTTTAGTAGCCTCTTGTATGCACCACCACGACTATACTTCATTTATGTGGGTCATTTTTTTTCTTTTTTTATATATGTATTTTTCTTTTTCTTTTTAAAAACTTATTAGATATTTTCTTCATTTATATTTCAAATGCTATCCTGAATGTTCCCTATACCCTCCCCTCACCCTGCTCCCCTGCCCACCCACTCCCACTTCTTGGCCCTGGTGTTCCCCTGTATGGGGCATATAAAGTTTGCAAGACCAAGGGGCCTCTCTTCCCAATGATGGCTGACTAGGCCATCTTCTGCTATATATGCAGCTAGAGACACGAGCTCTGGGGGTACTGATTAGTTCATATTGTTGTTTCGCCTATAGGATTGCAGACCCCTTCAGTTCATTGGGTAATTTCTCTAGCTCCTCCATTGGGGTCTCTGTGTTCCATCCTATAGATGTCGGTGGGCATCCACTTCTATGTTTGCCAGGCATTGGCATAGCCTCACAGGGATAGCTATATCAGTGTCCTTTCAGCAAGATTTTGCTGGCATATGCAATAGTGTCTGCGTTTGGTGACTGATTATGAGATGCACCCCCGGGGGTCTCTGGATGGTCCACCCATCTTAGCTCCAAACTTTGTCTCTGCCATTTTTTCCATGGGTATTTTATTCCGTATTTTAGGGAGGAATGAAGTATCCACATGTTGGTCTTCCTTCTTCTTGATTTTCTTGTGTTTTGGAGATTGTATCTTGGATATTCTAGGTTTCTGGGCTAATATCCACTTATCAGTGAGTGCATATCAAGTGAGTTCTTTTGTGATTGGGTTGCCTCACTCAGGATGATACCCTCCAGATCCAACCATTTGCCGAGGAATTTCATAAATTCATTGTTTTTAATAGCTGAGTAGTATTCCATTGTGTAAAAGTACCACATTTTCCGTATCCATTCCTCTGTTGAGAGACATCTGGGTTCTTTCCAGCTTCTGGCTATTATAAATTTTTGGAGTTCAGCTTCTTGAGCTCTTTGTATATATTGGATATTAGTCCCCTATCAGATTTAGGATTGGTAAAAATTCTTTCCCAATCTGTTGGTGGCCTCTTTGTCTTATTGACAGTATCTTTTGCTTTGCAATTTTATCAGGTCCCATTTGTTGATTCTTGATCTTACAGCATAGGCCATTGCTGTTCTGTTAAAGAATTTTTCCCCTGTGCCCATTTCTTCAAGGCTTTTCCCCACTTTCTCCTCTATATATTTCAGTGTCTCTGGTTTTATGTGGAGGTCTTTGATCCACTTAGACTTGAGCTTTGTACAAGGAGATAAAAATGGATCAATTTGTATTCTTCTGCATGCTAACAGCCAGTTGTACCAGCACCATTTGTTGAAAATGCTGTCTTTTTTTCCCACTGGATGGTTTTAGCTCCTTTGTCAAAGATCAGGTAACCATAGGTGTGTGGGTTCATTTCTGGGTCTTCAATTCTGTTCCATTGATCTACCTGTCTGTCACTGTACCTATATACACATCTGTCTGTCAATCTATTTACCAACGTCTCTAGGTGTTTGTGGTTGATTTGTTTTATTTAAGAGTTAAGCATACTTTGCTACTGCTATCATTAGCTGAAGACTCTCAGACTCTCAAAGGTGCCTTGGCAGTTGGGAGTCACCATAAAACTTCAATTTCTTGAGAGTTGGCCAGCTCCTCCTCTTGGGAAAGTAGTGGGCGAGGGTTCTTACATGAGTGAGTATGGCAAGGTAAAGAGACTGCCAGTCAGGGCATCTGGTGAGACTCCTAAAGTGTTGGCTGTCCAGTGGGGACTTCCACATAGAAACACCACACAGCCACATTAAGTTAGTTCTTAACAACAAATACTTGTCTAGTCCCCAACTTTATCCATCCGAGGGAACATCTGTGTAGCTAGAATGGCCGTTCTGAAGCTATGGATCTTCTTCATTTAGGTTTTTTATACCTTTACCAGCAGTTAATTTTTACACACATATCCACCACAAAAAAGAAAGACAAGTGACAACATTAAAACTAGGAAAATTAATTGTGTTATCTTTCATGACTCATCATTTTGCCTGCATTCCATCCTTGTCACTAGATGTTGTCCCCTCATGGTCTGCTGTCTAATTGTTCCGCGCTTGCCCTCTTGCACTGGATTGCATGTTTCATTCTGAGCATTATCTGCATTCGAGAGCATGCACTGTTTTCTTCTTGAGTTTGGTCACCTCTCTTAATTTTATTCATTCCAAGTTCATATCCTATAATTTCATGATTTCATTTTTCTTTATAGCTAAATAATATTCCATTGTATATGTGTATCAAATTTTCACAACCCATTCATTGGATTGGCATTTAGCTTGTTTCCAATTTCTTGCTATTTAAAATAGAACAGCAATAAACATGAATGTACAAATATTTCTATGGCAGGAGCCTTTTTGCAAGTTTTATTCTAATGAAATACAAGAAAAAAATTGTTATTTAATTTCACTGATCGTTAGTGACCATATTTTACAAAAGGTTTTTCATTGGGAATTTTGCAGAATCCAAACTCATTTTAGATTTATATTACTAATCCTCTCTATAATAAATATATGCACATATACTTATGCACGTGCACATGTACACACACACACACACACACACACACACACACACACAAAGTTACTTGCTGTTTTCCTAATCTTTGGAAAATGTGGTGTTTCCAAGCCTCCTTCATTAGTAGGGTGTAATGTAAGAAGTGTAACTTCCTTGTAATGGAGATGTTTGGTTTTGTGGTACTTTATTGACCCCTTGTCCTAGTGAGCAAATAAGTTTCAGATTACTGAAGCACCAATATTCATCTGGTACAGACTTGGCTGTTGTTTACTATGGCCTTGAATTTGTTCACTGTTCCAGATTATGAACTTGTTAGCTTTTCCCAGAGTGGACTTGCTTCCTTGTGAATTATGGTGGGAATCTGTAGTGAAAGGAATCAATTCCTCCATTGTTTTACCTATAAATAGTCCTCATATAATTAGACACATTGCAGGCTTTTGTTTGGATTGGATGGAATGTAAAATGTTTGTTCTAGCCCACATAGTATTGTCAAGGGATATAGCAAAGTTCTTTTCTTTAAATCCTCAAATTTACAAATCCACTATAGCATAATGCATACCAAAAAGAGGATGTGATGTAGACCAGATTAAAGGTCCTTTGAAAGAAGGCTAGCCAGTTGACTGGAGTCATTGCTACTAAAATGACTAATTTTTAACTTTTAAAGGCTAGTACACAGAGTAATGGGTTTCATTATGATGTTTTATATCATGATTTACTTTTACAGCCTGTACTATTTAAAATTCAACTTTGAGTTAGAGCAAAATTACAGATTTCTTCCATGTGATAGATGTTTGGGTTGTATATGGAAAGTGAGTCGGTGAGCTTTATTTTTGCATTGCTGTAGCCTTGTCCTAGTGCCCTGCGGATGTTGTACTGAGCAGGGTCGTTTGCAGGTACTCAGGTGGCAGTGCATTCACCAGAGCCCAGGTAAGCTTTGACTTGGATGTTTTCTCATTTGGTGAGTGGTAGCTGGGATTATACATCTACACCAGCAAGCAAGGCTAGATCTTCATATCTTAAGTAGGTAAGTGTCAAGAGTGCTGTATAAAGCGTCTGGCAAATAAAAAGATGACTCTTCAAACTAGGTAAAGCCTTAGAGTAGATGAGGTGTTCAGGTAAAGGACTATGGCATGATCATTTGGTTGCAAAATTGTGTGGTATGTGTCTGTCATGCCTTGAAGACATCTTTGATAGTGGTATCTCTCAATCCTGGGTTTTTTTCCAATATGTCTTAGGAGTTATCTATAAAGTCCAGAGAAGGCTCTTAGCAAAGCCGACTGTCCACACTTGGGTCCCTTTTAACTGTTGTCTTACAATATGAGTCACAGTCCACTCCTTGTGCCAAGATGAAGGTGTTCTTTCTCTGTCCTGACCCGTACACAGCTTTATTCTAGGGCCTGTGCTCTTGTGGTTTTTGTTGTTGTTGTTGTTGTTGTTTGTTTTTGCATGCCAACATTGTGCACCTTGTACCTTTATATTTCAGTAATTTCTAAATTTCTATAAACTTGTTTGGGTTTTTGTCTGAATTTTCTTTCTGCTCTGTCTACCACTTCATCCAGGAAGATGCCTTCTTTTGTTTTTGTTTTTGTTTTTGTTTTTGTTTTGTTTTGGTTTTTCGAGACAGGGTTTCTCTGTGTAGCCCTGGCTGTCCTGGAACTCACTCTGTAGACCAGGCTGGCATCGAACTCAGAAATCCGCCTGCCTCTGCCTCCCAAGTGCTGGGATTAAAGGCGTGCGCCACCACGCCCGGCCTGGAAGATGCCTTCTTGAATACCGTAATTATCCCTGCCTGCAATGATTGGATGCTTCAGAATATACCATTATTATAACTTAATTTGCAGTGAATTGGTCATGTTTGTGAACTTACCTTTCCAGCCAGACTATGAGAACAGTGCCTATTATCAACATACAACAAGAAAGCCTATGAAGTGAAATGTAGTTGGTTCCTTTCTAAGGACATGTAGGTATCCTCAGTGGATTCTACTACTCCTTATCAGGGATTTCTCACATTGGTGTACTCCAAGAATAATATAAACAACTGAATGGATAGCCTCCGTAGGCCATGTCTTGGTTCGTGTACTTGGTTTTGCCTTTTGTTTGGCATGGCAGTCACACCAAACCATACCTTCCTTTAAGCATATGTCAGTCACTGCCATGGGTCGGCATCAGAGTCAGGCTCATGTTGATAGGTAGGGCACCATCAGGTAAGGGAAGCTTGTATTAAGTCTCCAAAGACAGAGTGATTGGCTGGGACCCACTCACTTGGAGTAGGCATGATATCCTGTCTGTTGTTGGGAACCTCCTTCCTCCCACCCCTTCCAGGTCTTGGTGGACAGGGTTATGTTAGGAACTTAAGATCAGAATGATTAGCAAGCCTCCCTCATCAAGTTCCTGTGAACTTCCAAAAGTCAGAATACTTTTCAAATAAGGTTTTATAATTATGTCTTTATAGTATAAATCTTTTAAAGTGTGTGCCTATTTAAAAAGTAATATAGTCTTTAAAAGATGTATAATGTAGCTGAGTGTAGGCACCAACACCAAAATCCCTAGAGCCAGTTCTCAGTTTTGCTATTTACTAGCTGTTTAACCTTGATCAAATTACTTAACATTTTTGTGCCACAGAATCCTGATGTATAAATAGGGGTAATAAAAATACCCACACCATGAAATTGTTGTGACTGTTTAAAGTCTATTCAAACCAAATACATGAAACTGTATCTGGAGTATTATAAAAGCTAAGAAAAATATTTTGGATTATTATTATTATTGAAATAATTTGAAGACTAAAATTTCCTAAGAATATAGCTTTTATTTCAGTTAGTCATTTAAGAAATTTTTATTTGGGAAGCAGAATATTACTACATAGATTAGGCTGGCAACAAACTCACCCTCCAGCTTTAAAGTCAAGGTTCTTGCCTCCTAAAAGCTAGATTATAGGCAGATACAACCATGACTGGACTAGAGTTTAAAATGCCTAGGGCTAGGCATGTTGCTCAGTGACAGAGCATATACGTGGTGCACATGGAGTCTGGATTCAATGTTGAGCTCTAAAGAAGGAAAGGAAGGAAACTAGTACACGTGACTTTCTCTCCAGTGCACTGTGCCGTCGAGAAACAGTTGTTTCTCATCTGCCAGGCTTCACGGTGCTGTCCTTCAGTACTCAGAGCATCTTTGTTTTGCTAGCCAGCCTCACGTCATTTCCTCTCCTATGGCCTGCCCTCGTAGGAATGCTTCATAAAAGAAATGTCCTTTTTACCTGGCATCTCATTCAGTACAGTGCATCTGAGGATAAGTCAGGATGTCTGTGTCAGGCATATGTCTTCATTGGTGATTAATCATCAGAATCTATACACCCTCAGCTGACAGGTCAGTTCTAGTTTTGTGCAAGTATGAGAAATGGTGCTATAAAGGATTATATAGAACTTTTGTGTAAAGATAACTTTATTTGTACTAGACAGTTGGTAGATTTTCTAGTTTATATGCTGAGTGTCAGTGTAGGATTTTGTATAACTGCCAAGCTGCTTTTTAGAGTTCTATACAAGTTTCCACTAGAGGCGTATATTAGTTTAGATTGCTGTACATCGGGGCTGGTGAGATGACTCAGTGGGTAAGAGCACCCGACTGCTCTTCTGAAGGTCCGGAGTTCAAATCCCAGCAACCACATGGTGGTTCATAACCATCCCTAACAAGATCTGACGCCCTCTTCTGGAGTGTCTGAAGACAGCTACAGTGTACTTACCTATAATAAATAAATAAATAAATAAATAAATAAATAAATAAATAAATAAAATATTAGATTGCTGTACATCTGTGCCAGCCATTGACATTCTCTTTTTCTTCAGTATTTGCCTATTCTAAATAAGTATGTAGCTATTCACCTAATTGACTCTCATTTTAGAACTTGAATGAAGATACAGAAAAAGGCTATGAAATGCAGGTAGAGAACACATAGAAGGGAAAAACGAGATCAGTAGACAGAGAAAGGTGGAACTTGGGCTCTGCAGGCATGGCCCTGAGTTCCATGCCTAGTTTTGTGAGACCTTTGCTGACTAGCCCATGGCTGGCACACAGTAGGGATTTCTTTACATGCTTATTATTTCATAAAAATGAATAAATGTTGAAGTCACTTGAGACTAGGTTTGATCTATAGAGTTCCATTGTAGTCATGTGATAGATCCCTTTATATATGTTTGTCTCTCTTTAAAATACATGGTTAATGGTTAATATTGGTCTCTTACTCTCAGCTGTGTAGTAGGTGGTTGGTGAGTGGCTTTATGCAGTAGAGTGTGCATGAGGCAGGACTGAATGCTTTGAGTTTCATTAGGAAAGTTGTTTTAGCCTCCATGGGGCTTTCATTTGATGGTAGCTAGGCTATTTAACAATATTTTTTTCTTATAATCACACCACACCAGACGTTGGTATGAAGAAGCATGCAGGAGTTTTAAAGATGAGGATATTGCCTATGAATAACAATGTAAAGAGTAGCTCTGCCCAGGAAACCAGAACAGGTACCTGAGTTGGCTGATGGCTGGCTGGGAGAAAACACAGGAAAAGTAGGTTGTCAGGAAGAGTAGAAACAAGCACTGTACATGGGGGTGGTGGTTTCTGCGTGCATAAGAAGCTGCTCTGAGCTGGGCGGTGGTGGCGCATGCCTTTAATCCCAGCACTCAGGAGGCAGAGGCAGGCGGATTTCTTAGTTCTAGGCCAGCCTGGTCTACAAAGTGAGTTCCAGGACAGCCAGGGCTATACAGAGAAACCCTGTCTCGAAAAACCAAAAAAAAAAAAAAAAAAAAAGAAGCCGTTCTGAAATCCTGAATTTAAAGCCGATGTTCCTTTTTTTTCTGTTAAGAAGCTTTAAGTTGAAGGTTGGGGAGAAGCTGCTGTTAACATTGTTAATGCTGAGCAGCTCTCAGAAAGGGGTGGAGAGTGTGTGGGAGAGTGCCTGGTGCCCGCCTGCCCAGTGCAAGCTGGGGCCTGGCCACTGCTTCAGTCAGGTTTCGCCCTTCATTCCCTTGGTCCTCTCCTTATTCCTGCCTTTTTTACTTCGTAGTATGGTGTGTATATACCAATCAGATATTGGTAGAAGTTTTAAAAACACACCTGGTGCCAAGTTAAACTTCTGTTTAGCTTGTAGAATCAGATATTGGAGTTTTCATTTTCAGCTGTGTTTCCAAGCATTTGTTTTAAAATATCCATGCTGGATTTTGGCTTTTGCACGCCTAAAGTAATACTTCAGTAGCTGTCTGGACAAAGACAGTGAAGGCCAGCTGACTTAGATAGCTAGCTGGTAAAGAGCCAGTCTAAGGCCAGGTGCCCAGAAATGGGATGCTAGTGTCTGTGGTAAAAAATGAACACTTCCAGATCCTGGTCTTTGAATTTTACTGTATTCTGTGAAACTGCTGTTGCTTTTTCTGTATGTGTGCTTACCCATACGAAGCGGTTCTGAAAATCCTCCCCGTTATTTCTGCTTTTAGGTGGGAAACAATGCCTGGAAACAATGCCTACGGGAGAAAAGCAGAAAGACCCTTCAGTGCTAACTTCTTATTCCAGACAGCAGAGTTTCCTGCAGAATAGACATTTATGTATTTTTTTTTTAAAGATTTATTTATTTATTTATTATATGTAAGTACACTGTAGCTGTCTTCAGACACTCCAGAAGAGGGCGTCAGATCTTATTACGGATGGTTGTGAGCCACCATGTGGTTGCTGGGATTTGAACTCCAGACCTTCGGAAGAGCAGTTGGGTGCTCTTACCCACTGAGCCATCTCACCAGCCCCCTTTTTTTTTTTTGAGAGTATCAATTTCCAGTGTACTGGCAACTTGTTAGACTTATAACCAGGGAATCTGCTGGCCCTCATCAGTTACTCAATAAACTTGTCTTTAAAGATTATTGTATACATAATTGTGATGAAATTGGAGAGCAAATGCATAGTAATGAAATGTATTCTTTGTGTTTGTTTTATCTTCAGAATCATGGTGTCGTGGAAGGGGATTTACTTTATACTCTTCCTGTTTGCCGGAAGCTTTTTTGGAAGCATTTTTATGCTCGGTCCCATTTTACCTTTGATGTTTATAAACTTGTCCTGGTATCGCTGGATTAGCAGCCGCCTTGTGGCTACATGGCTCACGCTTCCTGTGGTAAGTTATACACCAGAGAAGGGTCTGCCTGCTTGTACTGGGGTGGCCAATCTCTTGAACTTTGCTAGCATTGGAGGTCTAGTTCTCAGGAGAAATACAAATATTCTGTGTTCTATAGTAAGCATTCCAGATGTAAAAAAAGAAGAGAAATAGAAAATAGAAATACGAGCAATCCGACAACAAAAGGAGATCAAGGGGATACCAATGTAAGGAAGAAGTCAAAATATCATTATTTGCAGATGATAT
>NC_034607.1:39469508-39508488 GCF_900095145.1 Mus pahari
GGATAACATTTGAAATGTAAATAAAGAAAATAAAAATAAATTTTAAAAAAAAGTAAAAAAAAAAAAAAAAAGAAAAGACATGAAGTTGCGAAGAAAAATTTAGGGAAGAAATTAAAAAAAAAAAAAAGAAATACAAAGATTCATGTCCTTTGAGCAAACCCTCATAAAATCATCACAGAAAATAAGAACTTCTATGTTCTTCATGCATTTTCTTTCATATTTCATAAATGAAAGGTATAACATATATCTAAAAATATGTAAGTTTTAAAAATTGAAGAATTTTTACATTATTAGAATTTATTCTGCATATCCATTTTGTGTTTTACAAAGCAGTAATACCTATTAAGATTCTATTGGGTCAGGGAAAGAATATCAACAGATTGTATGAAAAAAAAAAAAATTAGGTAAAGCTGTAATTCACCCCAGGAAGCTTCTAACAGTAAACACCTTTCTAAACTTCTCAGAGATGTGATTGTCTCAGTTCTTCCCAGTAGTTACACAGATTAGGAACATACAAAAGACGTGTGATTCCTTTATGCAGTTGAGGTGAACAGGATGGGTGGTAAGATCAGAGTGTACTCAGTGTTCTGTAGTCATGGGGCAGGTGGCCCTCTTCAAGGCCGTCATGCTGCTGAGAGCATCCCCTGATCTTGAGCTGATGACTTGGTTTCCCGTCCCAGCTCCTGCCTCTGGTCCCATCAGTGGGCAGTGTGCTTGTCTTTCCCTTGGGGATTCTTCCAGTCCTTTCTCCTTAGCAACAGTGAATTCCTCTCTCTGCTTAGGCTACTGGGTATGTCGGACTATTTTGGTAGGGAGGCCAGGTGTTTAGTGTCTGAAGAAGAAAACAGGAATGGAAACAGTCTTCCCTGATTGGTAAGGACCCCTTTCCATCCTCTTTCATCGCCCTCCATCCGCGAAGCAGCAGGCAGAGCGCTGGCCCTCAGGATGAAAGTGTCCTGTGTCTGTCCTGGGCATTTCAGATTCAGGCTAACTCCTGAAATGGTGCTTGGGGTAGGCACTTTACAGGAACAGGAGCAGTGTGTGCAGAGGAGGTGGCTCACACCTTTAATCTCAGTACTTGAAGAGGCAGATGAATCTCTGAGTCTGCCGCTAATCTGGTCTACAGAGTGAGTTCCAGGACTACACAGAGGAACCTGTCTTGGGGTAGGCATGGGAGGGTTTCCTGACAATTGACTTTTAAATCATTTTCAGTGTATTTTTCTTGTTTAAGAATGAATCCTGTAGTGAGGGATTTTAAACTCGCAACCACACTTCCAAAAGTTATCAGTCCCTTCTTGAAGTTACTTGTGCTTTAAAATTTCTATACAGATGTGTCTGTTTTATAAATTCAGTACTGCAACCTGGGCCTCCCAGCTTCTCACCTTCTTTGCCAAACTTCTTTTTCTTTTATTGACACTTGCAGTTAAAGTGGTCTGTTCTTGCTCTGTGGTGAAACACCCTGACAAAAGGGTCTGAGCTCGTCAACATCCTGGGTCTCGATAGACACTTAGGCCTGCAGGTATCTGCCCTGCCACACCTTGCCTGGTCTCAGCTGCTCTCTGAAGTAGACTCTAGGGCCTCTTCGTTCTTGCATCTGTCATGCCAGCAAAGCCAATCCTATGTGGACAGTGCTGTCACATTCTTCTACCAGCTTGAGATGTGACTAGGTCCCCTTTGGAGCACTGCTATCAGCTTCCATGTGCTTATACTGGAGAGCACTTTCCCAGGCTGTTGCTTTCAAGGCAAGGGGAGCACTTTCAGCTACATTTCCTGATCTCTCTTTTCAAGTAAAATTTCCTTTTCACACGTTGGAGCCCTTAATGGGTAAAGTCTTTCTCTTTGGGCTCATTTCTTGTTGTCACAGCGCACAGCCAGGGGGTTCTGTGGCTGTAAGGTTTAACTTTTGAGCTCTTTCCTCCTCAATAGACTGCATTTCTTTTAAGTCCCCCCCCCCCCCAGGGTTTGTTTCTGTTGCCCTGGCTATCCTGGATCTAGCTCTATCTGGATCTATCCTGGCTGCTGCTGCTGCTGCTGCTCCTCCTCCTTCTTCTTTCTTCTTCCTCCTCTTCCTCCTCCTCCTCTTCCTTCTCTTTCTCCTGACTGTAAACCTGGATAAATCTAGTAAAAGCTGGCCATGCCACAGAATAAAATGCTCTCTTGTCTGAGATTTTCTTCTGCCAAACAGAAATGATTAGCTTTAAATTCACTTAACCAATGTTCTCAAGACACAGGCAGAATGTTTGATGTAATTATTAACAGGACAGATGAGGAGTTCCACCTTGTGGGGGTGACAATCCATTACCTAAAACATCCTCTTCAGCTGTAAGCTTATTCACCCTGTCTTTTCTGCTTTTCATTTGAATAAAAAACTAAATTTCTTTCTTTCTTTCTTTCTTTCTTTCTTTCTTTCTTTCTTTCTTTCTTTCTTTCTTTCTTTCTTTCTTTCTTTCTTTCTTTCTTTCTTTCTTTCTTTCTTTCTTTCTTTCTTTCTTTCTTTCTTAAGATTTATTTATTACATGTAAGTACACTGTAGCTGTCTTCAGACACTCCAGAAGAGGGAGTCAGATCTTATTGATCTTATTACAGATGGTTATGAGCCACCATGTGGTTGCTGAGATTTGAACTCCGGACCTTCAGAAGAGCAGTCAGATGCTCTTACCCACTGAGCCATCTCACCAGCCCTCTTTCTTTCTTTCTTAATGGGATAGAAGTTGACTGTTCAGGAAGACAGAGTTCTACTTACCTATGCCTCACAAGCCCTGGGGTTAAAGGCGTGTGCTACCATGACCAGCCCATAAAGCTTTTAATTTTTAAACAAACAAACAAAGCCATTGAGAAGTGCTTTAATGAATAATCCATGTGTGTTTCCGTGTGTGTAAGTACATGCATAGAAGAGCATGTCCTGTAACAATTTCCTCTGTTGCTGTTCACTTATCCCTTGAGTTAGGTTCGCAAACCTCAGCAGCCCTCCTGTCTCCATGGATGTTGGAGGAACTGCAACTGTGAAGCAGGTCTACCAATAGCACTGCCAGCCCTGGTTAGCACCAGGGAGCTAGCTACCTAGTTAGGGAACTCTTCCTAGTTAGGGAGCTAGCTACCTAGTTAGGGAGCTCTACCTAGCCGTCCAACCCAAGTGTCCTCTTTTGGGAAGAAGTAGCCATGGATACAACTTTGTAGTTGTTTCTTTTTGTACTGAGTGTATTTTCTTCTAAAGCTCTTGTAAAAAGCCTTACTTGTGGATATTCAAATCTATGATCTGTTTTTGTTCCTCTTTCAATGCCATGTTCGTGTTTTATTCTACCCACACATACTCATAGCTCATTCACTGTCAATGTTGAATTATTTCATGGTATTTGAGGGGTTGGATTTTCTTTTAATCCCCTTTGATCAAGCCTTTCTCCACTAGTTATACAATAAACTAGGACTTTCATGTAAATGGTTTGGAATTTAAACTGAAGTTGGGCATAGGGATGTGCTGTAGTCTTGGTTTCTTGGGAGGCTGTGGTAGGAGTTTGAGCCTAGATTCTGGACAATATAAAGGAGAAATGAAAGGGGAGCACACTGGCTCACTGTGTAAGAGCTCTCATTTGTAACACATACTTTTCTTCTTAATATTCAATCTAAATTATAATCACTGGCAGTAGATATGCTAATTTAACAAACCTGGCAAGCATTTCACCATTCATTTGTGTCAGGAATTCGCTGTAGATGGTAGGCTGGAAGATTTTAGTAGATAGTTACTTTAGTTTTCATGTATTCTTTGAGGAACAAAAGATTATCTTATAGGAAAAAAATTAGAGCTGGGTTTGGTGGTTATCTTAGTCAGGGTTTCTATTCCTGCACAAACATCACGATCAAGAAGCAAGTTGGGGAGGAAGGGTTTATTCAGCTTACACTTCCACATTGCTTTTCATCACTAAAGGAAGTCAGGACTGGAACTCAAGCAGGTCAGAAAGCAGGAGCTGATGTAGGAAGGATGCTGTTTACTGGCTTGCTTCCCCTGGCTTGCTCAGCCTGCTCTCTTATAGAACCCAGGATACCAGGCCAGAGATGGCACCACCCACAAGGGGCCTTCCCCACTTGATCGGTAATTGAGAAAAATGCCTTACAGCTGAATCTCATGGAGGTATTTCCTCAACTTAAGCTCCTTATTCTGTGATAACTCCAGCCTGTGTCAGGTTGACACAAAACCAGCCAGTACAGTGGTGCACACCTTTAATCTCAGCACTCAGGAGGCAGACACAGGTGGATCTCTGTGANTTTGAGGCCAACCTGGTCTACAGAATGAGTTCCAGGATAGCCAGGGCT
This sequence comes from Mus pahari, assembly GCF_900095145.1. Taxonomy (NCBI): domain Eukaryota; kingdom Metazoa; phylum Chordata; class Mammalia; order Rodentia; family Muridae; genus Mus; species Mus pahari. Next base: position 39,473,817 of record NC_034607.1, read on the forward strand.
ACACAGAGAAACCCTGTTTCAAAAAACAAAAAGTAACAACAACAACAAAAAAAAGAAATTTAGCTTCTTTACTCCTACATTCAGTTTTATTTTTTATTCTATCTAGAAATATTGGGTAATAATCATAACATTATATCCTTAAAATTGCTCAGTAGAATCTTGTACTTTTTTAACTTAATATTATATAATTGAAAAATTGAAATGTAGTTCATATTTTTCTATCAGGAAACTTCCAGAAATTAAAATTAGTGGAAGAGGTTGAAAGTGTTGAAAGCACTTCCTACTTTCACTCCAGATCAGAGCACCCCCCATTTATTACAGAAACAAGAGTATGGGAAACTATGTTTTATGTGTTAGAAATCATGGGACACACGACATGATAAGATTTACCTGTGGAAACTTTTAAAAGCAACTCATTATTACTTTGGACTCAGTTTTGCTTTTCCAAAGAGCATTTTTTTTTTGTTCAGTTAGTTTTAAAACAGTATAGCATAGTTGTTTAAGGTTAGGAAGAAGGAAAAAAGGTCCATAATTCTCTCATTTCCTTTTAACATAGTGAATATCTAATAAATTCATAAACATGGTTGTGACTAATTTCATATGTGGCTTCTTAACCTGAAAGCTCTAACTAAGTTGCTGTATATTTGTATTTTTTATTTTTTTGTAGGCATTGCTGGAGACCGTGTTTGGTGTCAAAGTAGTTATAACAGGTGATGCATTTGTACCTGGAGAGAGGAGTGTCATTATCATGAACCACAGGACGAGAGTGGACTGGATGTTCCTGTGGAACTGTCTAATGAGGTACAGCTACCTCAGACTGGAGAAGATTTGCCTCAAATCCAGCCTCAAAAGTGTCCCTGGATTCGGTACGTTAATCATGTTTTCTTAAGTGCTTAACTCATTTTGTATGTAATGTGCCTGCTCTAAGAACAAAATGAGGTAAGTTGAACAGTATGTTATTCTCAGCTTTTCTCATGAAGCTAAAAACATTTCCAGTTTCTTTTTATCTTAGTGGCTTTGTTATTGATTTTATCTTAATCTCTGTTTTAAAAATATCTTACTCTAGAAGAGAAAAACTGGTGTCAAGGAAGTAGATCATTTCTTAGGGCAACCATTTGAAGGATGTGAAGGATTGTAACTTTTTTAGAAACTTCACTTACAAATTAAAATGACACAAACTCATTCTCAGGTCAGGAGAATTAACCGCTTGCCTGCTTGAAGACAAGACCTTGAGGGACTCCTCCAGCTGTAGGCTTGACCTCATCTCCCTCCTAAATCCTGTCCTGGTTCTGTCTCTCTGGGTCTTGAGACAGCATTCTACTCTATTTTTTTTTAAAAAATATTTTATTAGATATTTTCCTCATTTACATTTCAAATGCTATCCCGAATGTCCCCCATACCCTCCCTCAACCCTGCTCCCCTGCCCACTCACTCCCACTTCTTGGCCCTGGCGCCTTCTACTCTTATTAACAGTCTTTTTCATGTTTTGACTTGCCAACTTCTACTTTTTGTGTCTGTCTGTGTGTGTGTGTGTCCAAATATAAAAATCATTTATAGGAACAGGTGAGAGTTTGCTCACAAGAGTGTAGATACTTTATCAATGGCTGCACCACTGAAAAATATGCCTGTGCCTCCAACTGTTAGTGCATATAAATCCCCATGAGTCCATGAGGCTCTCCCTTTTCATTACAGGGTATCACTGAGTATTATAGCTACGCCATTCCAGAAGGCAGTGGGCCACAGGGCTCAGGCCCTTCTTGTTGCTCTTTCATGGTATTCCCTGAGCCTTTGAGGGATAATAATATAAAGTAGCAAGTATCTGGATATTCAAGTGACATTACCAGTTATGAGTTCCTCAGTTGCATGGCTCTCCAGAAAACTCTTCTCTGACCAGAGCTGACATATGCATGAATATAGTTACTTAGAAGACAGTTTGACAGTTTGAAGGCACATATATCCATTTAATAAAACAATGACAGTAACAACTGCAGTGGCTTTCTCACTGAGGTTTGTGACCTCCCACTCATGGGCTTTGGATTAGCTACAGTACTGGATGTGTATTTCTCCTCAGAGTAGGCATCAAGTCAAATCACACTATAGCATGCATGTATGCATGCACGCTCGTGGGTGTGCACGTGCACACACACACACACACACACACACACACACTTTCAGCTTGATTTCTGTGTCCTGTGATCAATGTACGTGGCAGCCTCAGCAATAGAATCTTGCCATCTGGTTCTAGAGAAGAACTAATTGACTGGCATCTGCCTGTATTTATTGGGGGCTTGAGTGACCTAAAATCTCAAGGAAGATAGTTGGTTCCTTGCACTAGGGTTATTGTTTACTTATCTATGGCTTCTGGGAGCTGATTAGCTCATACACACAGGGTACTTTCATTTCAAACTCTTTAAAAAAAGTTCTGGTTAGCTTCTTGGGTATCAGATTCCTTCTTGTAATTCTTGTAAGTATTGGTTGACCTCCTCCCCACTTCCTTTTCTCCTCTCTTCCTGCCTTCAGTCTTTCTACTTTCTGCTGTTCCTGCCTCCTGCTCTCTTATCCCATGCATTCTGCTATACAACTACTTCTTTTTAAAGAATCTTTAGTTTTCTGGATTCCTGTCTTATTTCTTCTTCATAAATGCACATGTATATAAAATAAAAACTAAGTTTATATAAGAGAACATGTGGTGTTTGTGTCTATGACCCTGAATTACATTGCTTAATACATTATTTTGCAGCATTATTTTCCTCCATTAATACATCCATTTTCATACTATTTCATAATTTCATTTTTCTTTATGATTGCATAAAATTTTATTGTGTATATGACTATACTTTCTTCACTCGTTCATCAATTGATGTCTCCTTGCTGTTGTGAGCAAAGCAGCAATGAACATGGATGCACAAGGCTCTCTGTGAGGGATATGGAATCCTATAGATATGTGCCTGAAGCACTATAACTAGGACTTTTTAGGTGTTTTAGAAACTCCCCAGTGATTTATATAGTGGTTACATTCCATAGTGGTGAATGAGGGTCTCCCCTTCTGAGCATCATCACCAGTATCTGTTGTCATTTGTCTTGATAATAACCATTTTGGCTAGAATGAGATGGACTCTCAAAGTAGTTTTAATTTTCATTTATTTGGGTAAGGATGTTGAAAGTTCAATTATTTACTTCCTTGTTTTGTTTTTCTAAGGCCCTTTGTGTCTTTTGCTTACTCTCCCCTATCAGGAGAGGAGCTTAGGAGGATGTCGTCCATGTAGGCAGTCTCCTCACTAAGTTAACTCTGTCATTGTAGTACACATGATTTTAATTTCCTATTAGCTTAGATTGTTGCTCTTATTTTGTGACAGGCTGAGTCCTATTGAGAAAGTGCTTACCTATGGCCATGTCTTGAAGTGTTCTCTCTGCTTCTCCTTGAACAGTTTGAGATTTGCTGTTGAGGTCTTTGCATTTGGAGTCGATGTTTATGCAGGTGGGGAAAGACTGTGCTTCTTTACTGTACTTGTAGACAAGGCCTGTCCAGCACCGCTTGTTTCCCAGGGTCTATTTAAGTGGCTGTAGCTGGGTGGGGGCATAACTGAGTCCTCTCTTCTATTCCACTGATGTATGTGTCTGGTTTTGTGCCAGCGCCATGCTGCTTTTATTACTGTGGCTCAGTAGTATAACTTAAAATCAGCCGCTTACTCCTGTATCATTGTTTCTGCCCAAGATTGCTTTGAGTATGGGGTATTTTATGCTTCCGTGGGAATTTTAAGACCCACTCCCCTATTTCTGTGAAAAAAGGGGCTGGAATTTTGATCGAGATTTTATTAATCTATAGATTGCATTTATGCAACACTGTTTTTACAATTAATTCTTTTGACCCATGAGCATAGTGAGGCTTTTTAGTCTGCTAGTGTTTTCCTTGGCTTTGTGTCTGTGTGTTATACTTCTGAATTAGAGAGTTTTTACTACCTTAGTTAGCTTTAGTCCAAGGTTTCTCTCTCTCTCTCTCTCTCTCTCTCTCTCTCTCTCTCTCTCTCTCTCTCTCTCTCATTTATTGTGATTAGGATTATTTCTTAGTATGTTTGTCATTGGTACATATGAAAAGCCATTGATTTTTATATGTGGATGCTACATCCTGCCACCCACTGTGCTAAGAGTTGTTTGTCAGCTTTGTTTTCTCGTGAGTTTATTAGGGCTCTGATTTGTGGCATCGTGTATATAGGGATGCCTTAACTTTCTAGTTGGGAGATTGTTTTTTAGCTATTTTTAAAAATTGGGATACTATAATTAGTGTGTGTGTATATATATATATATATATATATATATATATATATATATATGTATAGAACAGAAGCAGATAAACACTCAACACTATAAAATGGGTTAAATCTTATGATGCAAGTATTTGAATAAAATACTTTGAGAAATACAAAGGATAGTAGCTGGCAGGAAAGTAAGATGAAATGTAATATGAATCCATTAAATTAAAGAAGAACATAGAGGAAAAAGAAAATCATACCAGAAAGTAGAGTAATAAGAAGGAACATGGAATGGAGAGAACCAAAATAAGGGCATAGTGATGCCAAGGGCATGATCGAGTAGAGCTGGGCTGGCACCTGCATCCGGCTGAGCACCCACCAGAAGATCCCGAGTTTCCAATGCTCTAACATCTCAACGTTTTAAATTAAGTTGTTGTTGTTGTTGTTGTTGTTACTTACTTTATGTACATTGGTATTTTGTTTGCATGTATGTGTGAGGGTATTGGATTCTCCCCTGTAACTGAAGTTATAGACAGTAACTACCATGTGTGTCTTAGTCAGGGTTTCTATTCCTGTACAAACATCATGACCAAGAGGCAAGTTGGGGAGGAAAGGGTTTATTCAGCTTACACTTCCACATTGCTGTTCATCACCAAAAGAAGTCAGGACTGGAACTCAAGCAGGTCAGGAAGCAGGAGCTGATGCGAAGGCCACGGAGGGATGTTACTTAGTGGCTTGCTCAGTTGGCTTTCTTATAGAACCCAAGGACTACCAGCCCAAGGATGGCACCACCTACAATGGGCCCTCCCACCCTTGATTATTAATTGAGAAAATGCCTTACAGCTAGATCTTATGAAGGCATTCCCTCAAGGGAGGCTCCTTTCTCTGTGATAACTCCAGCTTGTGTCAAGTTGACAAACAAAACCAGTCAGTACAATGTGGTTGTTGGGAATTGAACCCAGATCCTCTGAACAAATAGCCTGTGTTCTTAAACACCAAGCAATCTCTCCAACAACCCTCAGTGTTTTAAAATACTAACATGATGCTGCAAGCAAAACATTCTATTCCTGACCTCACATGGTTAGTGGTATCAAAATGTACAAAATTAATGCAAGTGTTGTTTTAAATCATTTCAGGCTTTGAGTATAAAATTTATATGAAAGTCAAGTGAATTTAGACTTGGGTTGCATTATGTATATGAAACACTTCTACAAAAAAATCCAGAAAATAAAAACACTCTGGTACCAAGCATTTAGGACAAAGTACACTTAGCTTGTATGTGGGTCCTTAGGGAAAACAAAACAGTATAACTTTAATATTTCTAATTCTTAAAAGATAACTGAAGAAAAACTGCAAAGTAATAGAAGATCTGGGAGGGACTTAACAGTGTCCCCTATAGACCTGGTCCCCAGAGGACATGATGAAAATTCTGAAACTAGTCACTACTGGAAGTCTCTGAATACGTGGCAACTCCAAAAACATTTCCTTTCCATTCCCTGCCCTCTCAAAGACACTGCTCCAGACCAGCACGGGGCTCCACACATCCTCACACATCATAGTCTGTTCTTTGGAGCTTGGGACCACAGAGTGTCCACCATGCCCTGCTGATAACTTTGAATTTGTAACTTAAATGCATCCCAGCCAAGTCTGTTTGTATACTGTTTAAAAGACTTGGCTCTGTGTGTCAGGGGGATGGAAAGAAGAACCACAAGGACCAAAATGAGTGGCGAGGTTTGCACAGAGGAGGGCATGGCAGCTAGGATATATCCTGGGCTCAGAGCCAGCCATGGGGCCAGACGTACTTTATGTGTGAGATTTAAGCCTAGTTTGTTTAGGTCTAGACTTGTAGCTGGCTCTTTTGTTACTAACAGTTATAAACATTGTGGATAATGTGCTTCCCACCATTTCTCCAAACTGTGAAATGTGCATTGGTGGGCTAACTGCTTGTCATGAGTTGAGTTTTATAAAAACTGTCAAATGCCATATGTTGAGCAGTTTTATTGCCTAGAGGACACATGCAAGAGATGATTTCACACCGGTAATTTTGTTGGTAAAAATTAAGGTCTCCTAACAGTTAATTCTGGAGTTTGCTTGTTGGAATTGCTTGGCAGGGATGAATTTGGACTTGTTAGTTTTGTGTGTGTGTGTGTGTGTGTGTGTGTGTGTGTGTGTGTGTGTGAAAGAGATTTGGGGGAGGTGTCTTGGGGAAGAAATGTTTGTTTAGTTCAGTTAACTTAGTTCAGTTATATGCTATGCTAAGAGTATATCAGGATTACATATTCTGGAATTACATTGAGCTAAGGACACTGAGATCTCAACAAATGACCTGCAATTGTGTTTTCAGTGTGCTGACCTCTGAACAGGGGATAAATCCTGAACTGTGTGGAAGTTGACCAGTTTGCTTGGCTTCAAGGTTGTCAAGTCAAGTCACTTACTAAACTTATAAGTTGGGCTCCTGTTTGTATACTGATTTCTCAGTCAGAGACACGGCTGCATGTGAGGCTGGGAAAGTAAGAAACCCAGTTTGCATCCTTAGGTCTGCTGAAAATCAAAGAATTCCTTTCACTGTAATTATATTCTGAAATTATCTACAAAGTATGCTTTTATGGTAGTAATTTTAAGAGAGGACAGGAAAAGACTTGGGTAAACTTTAAGGCTTTTAGTCTGCTTTGTATTTATTGGTGAGGCATAAACACTATACAAAACCAGATTAGAGCCAGCTTTGCAATAGCAGTCAAAGGACACAAGAGATGGACTCTGTGTATCTGAGAGTAGTTTGCTGACCAGTTTCAATAGATAATTTGATGAGTGTTTTAATTACTTTTACTCTTCTGACTAAGTATGTATAAAGTGTGATTGCATTTTTAGTGCTATGATGAGTTAGGCCTTATATTTACTATATAATTGTGTTGTTTTTAAAAGTTTGATGACTGTCATTTTTATTTCTGTAACAAATTTTACAGAAAATATTTTCTTTATGTTTAAAGTCATCTGTTTCAGCCAGGTGATAGTGGTTTATACCTTTAATCCCAGCACGTAGGAGGCAGGGGCAGATATCTTGCATTCGAAGCCAGCCTGGTCTACAGAGTTAGTTTCAGGGCAGCCAGGGCTACACAGAGAAACCCTGTCTTGAAAAACAAACATCATTTATTGATGAGTATTCCACAGTTGTGTCACGGATGCCATCAGAGGCAGGTTTAGGCAGCCAGGAAGTCAGAATGTTGACTGCAGTGACAGTGGCATTTGAAGTATGTCTTGCAAGTGTTGTTACTTGATGCTCTCAACTATTGAAATCAGCTAATACAGTTCATGTGAGTTCTAAGGAAAATAGTTTGGCTCAATATTAGATGGAAAATGGTTACTACTTGTATATCTTTAAGCAGTTTTCCTTCAACAAATAAATGTTCTGAAATAATTTTATATGAATAATTGTTGATTTATTGGAACTAAAAAGATAATAAAGGATGTCCCTGTTCACCCAGTTTCTCAGGTTGTTTCCTTCATAGCAGTTTATTCTAGTGAAAGGGTAGATTGGCACTGTTTAGCTGACTAAACGATCAGGTTTGGTCTTGCTAATCTTTCTATTAATGTCCGTTTTCTAGGACATTAATGTCTTAGGATCCTTTTGAGGGACTACTTTGCTTTTAATCACTCTTGCTCCACTTCAAAGCAGCATGCCCTTGCTTTAAAGGGTGCTTCTGGGTAAGATGTTCTTCATTCTGAATTTCCATGGTGTTTCTCCATTAGATGGTGGCCATGAGTCTAGGTACAACAGAGGTGAAGTGTGAGTCCTTTATCAGAGAGGTTCATGATGGTAAGTGATATTTATCTCTGTTACTTGAGTGATATGGTCTGGTGTTGTGTTACTATATTTATTATACTATATTCTGTCTATTCACCAGTAACTATATTATGTTCATAAGTAACAGTCCATGCTTATCACATTTATTTTATCATCTGGCTTATTGTAGAATACTATCATTATTACCAAAGGTTTTTTTAGCTTTGGATAGAGAGTTCTTACTGACTAATGCTTCTGTCTTTTGCTGTACTCATCTTGTTTCTTTCACCTGCTTATGTTCTGATGCTCTAAGACTCCGCCCTACTCCCTTTCTCTCACAAGGTCTTACTATATTGACCAGGCTGGTCTCAAACTCAAAGAGATCCATTTTCCTCATGAGTGCTGTGATTAAAGCTGTGTGCCACGCTGCTTGGCTGTAGTTCCTTCTCTGTAGGAGCTGGATCCTTTGCCTTCCCCTGAATATACTAGATAACCATATTTCTTGGTTTGTGGCTCCTCTTCTATCTTCAAAGACAACAGTGACTAGTTGAGTCTTATACCCTTTCCTTTTGAAACTGAGTCCCCTTCCCCTGGTCTTTTCTACTTTTAAGGGCTATTATGATTCTTTCAGTTCACTAAATTAATCTAGGCTAATTTTCCAGTCTTAAATTTAGCTGCATAGTAACCTCTGCTGCCCTTTGTTTGTAATATAATGTATTCAGCTGTTCAGGTATTGTCATATGGATCTGTTTAGGGATTTGTCATGGTTCTGCCTCCCAGACCTAATTGCTATCATAGTCTGGCTCCTGCAAAGCTAGTGACATACTTAGCTTGAGAATTCAATAAAGGTGTATGTAGATGATAAAGTATCTAGAAAATTGATCAATAGCAAATCTATAGGATGAAAAACCTGTTGGTCTCTGTTAGAATGGAACCCATAAATTATACCAAAAATGAGAATCCTCATCTTGCCAACAAATGCCATCAGTGAATGTTTATTTTGTCAATAACAAGCAAGAGTGTATAGTGTCTGCCAGGAGATAGGATAATTCCTAGGATAATCACTACACTGTAGAGTATAGTGGGATGTGCTGTGTGTACGTTTTTGGGTTTGTTTTCCTTCACAATTTTGTGGTTTTTCAAGTTTGGAATAGTTTTGTAAAATAGGTTTGCTTTAGAAGACCGTTTACTTGCTTTGCCTTTTGTTTTGAGTCTGGCGCCTGTGAATGCAATAGAGTAGGCATCTGCACTGGAGGGGAGCGTGTGAGTTAATGGTCTACCTCACTCAGGGTGCTTTCAGAGGCTTTGTGGAAGTTGATGTTCTCAGAAGAGGGATGGGGAACATTACTCCATTTGTTATGTGAATCCCAGGACGATGGTACTCCCCTGACTTGGTCTATATGACACTTGGCATCTTGACTGAGGTTGGCATTCTGGGACCTGTAATTTCTTGTTAATTAGTTTCTGGATTTACCTGTAATTATAAGCTATATAAACTGTACTCAAGCCCTGCTCAATACTGTTTCTCAAGGTCTTTGTGAGAGAGTTCACATATACTGTGCATCTGCTCATTTCATTCCTTCTCATTGAGTTAGCTGCTTTCAGGTATCATTTATTGGTTTTATCCTTACCCTCTTCTCGGAACTGAAAATACCATTGAAGGGAATAATAATCTGGCTGCTTTGGTTTCTGGTGTCTTGGTCTAGTTTCTCCTGCTACAGAAGCTACAGAGGGTACAGGATTGCATTAGCAGATACAGAGACAGTGATAATAATGTCTAAGCTATCACCAAGGTTCAGTTCTAAGAGGATTAGATAAACAGTGCAGATGTTTTATGATTTAAGTATAGACCATCTGTGCTAAAATGAATGGATGGAAGAAAAGATAATGGAACACATATATACTTCTTATTACAAAAGAATGCATTAAGTTAAAAGTACATGATGGTGGTGTGTGGTGGTGCATTCCTTTAATCTCAGCACTTGGGAGGCAGAAGCAGGAAGATCTCTAAATTTGGGACCAGCATGGTCTTCCAGAGCAAGTTCCAGGACAGTCAGAACAACACAAAGAAATCCTGTCTAGAAAAAGAAGACAAAAATATATTCAAATAGTTTCTTCTAGCAAATTCTACATCTTAATAAAAAGGGATATAAGTAAAAATAAAACTAAGTTATAAAATTATGGACTATAGTAGGACACAGTGTACCAGGGGCTTCTCACATCTGCTCCAAGAAGGTGGTGCCAATGATGTAACTAGGGATTTATCAAAAGATGGCTGTAGTAGGGCTAGCTGACACCATGCATTCTGTCTGGAAGCCTGCCTGATAATGGCTATTTCCTGAGAAATCAAGGCAGACAGTGCATAGGGAAAGTGAAAATCAAGATATGTAGATTGGTCTCTAATTTGAAGTTTAACTGCATTAACTACCCAGGATTCTGTGCTTTTGCTTTGGCTGTCCTAGAACTTACTTAGTAGACGGAGCTGGCCTTAAATTCTCAGAGATTCTCCTACCTCAGCCTCTCGAGTTCTGGGATTAACTTGTGTACCACCACTGTCTGGCTCATTTGAATATTTAAATAAATGCCATGAAAATGTATGTTTTGAGAATTTCAGTAAGGTTAAGAAAAAAGTATTGGCTATAAACATGGAGAAACTATGCACTGGTGACAATAAAATGGAGAGAGAAAGTTCTTTTAAGATGTTCTTGCTTTTTTTTTTTTTTTTCTTTTTAAATGAAAACAAACATTTCCATGAGAACACTGATGCTGTCTACATAGAAGGGAAGATAGTAGAGGCTCCAGGGCAGGGATCACAGCCCCTTAAGCAGAGAGGTGAGAGCCATTGGGTGATGCAGCCATTTCCCTTACATTTATTTACATGTGTGTACCCTTGTGGGTGACACTGTGCACATGCAGAGGTAAGAGGACAACTTGAGGCAGCCACTTCTCTCTACCATGTGCGTTCTTGGGATTGAACTCAGGCCATCAGGTTGGTTATCTTCTGAGCTGCCTTGTCAGCCCTAGAATATGCTTTATAAATGTGAGCATAATAGAAACAAACATGTGAAGAAACTGTCCAGCTTTAAAGAGCCTAACATTTTAAACAATTGGACATGTAATATGAGTAGTGATTCTTGGAGCATTTACGTTATTCATAATACTTAGAGAAATTCAAGAGCATATTATTGGAGAGATGCTGTTTAGAATATACTTCATGATGATTTTGTAAAGGTTTATCAGTATATTTTTTGAATTATGTGTGTATGTCTCTGGTGTGGGTGTGACTTGTGAGTACAGGTGTCTGTGGACCTCAGCTGTCATAGCTTTTGTAGCTGGAGTTAGGAGTAGGCATGAGCTGCCTGGCGTGGATGCTGAGAAACAAAGTTGGGTTCTTTGAGAGAGCAATAAGTTCTCTTAGCCACTGAGCCATCTCTTCAGACCCTTCACGCTGATCTAAAACATTTGATGCTGTAATTTTAAACCAGCGGAGTAAGGGTAAAATGCTGGGAGACTGAGGCATAAGGATCATATTGTTGTGAGTTCAAAGCCAGCCTGGGCTACAAAATGAGTGTGAGGCTGGCTTGGGCTACACTGTGAGACAATGTCTCAAAACAAAATAAAACTAAACAAACCAACAGACAAACAAACAAGAAAAAACAAACAAAAACATAGCTTTGGGAACAGCCCACCTGTGTCTGAAGCCTGGTTTCCACTTATTTACATCTCCAAGTGCTTTATTCATGTATTAGAGATAGTACTTTTTACCTGATAAATAGTTGCCTTGAAAATTAATGAAATAAGCTAGGCGGTGGTGGCGCACACCTTTAATCCCAGCACGTGGGAGGCAGAGGCAGGTGGATTTCTGAGTTTGAGGCCAGCCTGGTCTAAAAAGTGAGTTCCAGGACATCCAAGGCTATACAGAGAAACCCTGTCACAAAAAAAAAAAAAAAAAAGAAAATTTAATGAAATGTTCAGAGTAATACCAAGCACGCTGTTAGCATTCATCAAATGTTATTTCTATAATTATACTATTTATTCATTAAATAGCTGGTGTGGAAAATAATCATTGGCAAATATTAAAAACAAAGATATGGTTATTGAAATAAACTCAATTATTGGGACAAAGAGAAAATGATGAAAGCTTGAGCAGTGGGCAGTCTGTTGCATGGATGAGGTTGGGTTTGGCTTCTCCCTGACTGCCGGCCGCACTGGCCGCACTGAGGGATGGAAGGCTGTGGGAAATGTTCTGAAGTTCTGAGGAAACAGTGATTTGGAACCTCAAATTCTATTTTTAGTCAAACTAGCTTCCAAAGTTGAACCAAAAATACATTTCAGGAATGTGAGGACATAAACAATTTTCAAAAGAAAGGATTGACAGAAGGACATAAGCAGAGCAAAGAGGCCGGCAAACTTGGGGTCAAATCTAAATATTAAAAACATTTCTTTCAAGTTTAGGAATGTGAGAGAAAAGTAAAGGGTGATTCCTACAAACCCTGTAACAAGAATGGTAGGAAGCATACATTTTGGGCATTAGTAATTTACTTTTTAAAAATTCAAATTAAATTTAAACTGGAGCTTTTGGTTTACCCAGTGATAGAATTAAGAGCTGTTTTGGTTTCTGGAGATTAATAATTGAGCTTAGTGTTGAAGGCATTTTGTGGTTCCACGGGCTTACCAAATATAGAAAGCTGAAACACACAAAGACGTAAAATGGGATGTGTTGTTTCCAAGCCAATTGAGCAAATGTCAGCACACTGTTTGCCAGGGGGCAGGATTGTGCTTCCTACTGCTGGCTATACTGTGCCCATGGCAGCCATGCTCTCCCATGGCACCTGATGCTCCCTGCACTGTTAAACAGAAATAGCTATTAATAGTAGTATATATGAACAAATGGGATGCCTGAGTTCTAGGAAAACCTGGATTTTACAGAACAAAGGAAGGGGCAAAGAAAACTTAATTTCAGTTAAAGACAGAAAAAAAAGAGGGGGAGATGTAACAGAAATAACAGGAAACATGAAAAATGTCTGGAAAAACTTGCCCCAATAAAAATGATTGGAGCAAAGATTTCTAGGAGAGATAAGAGATTCTCAGGTTGGACTTAGGTTAAGTTGTAGCAGGAGGTAGGTAAACCATGGCACATCTGTATTCCAGAACAGCACTGCTTGTTTGTAAGGCATTATTACCCTTCGTCCCTAGCTGCCAAGATGAGTGTTGCAGTTATTACTATGTAAGTGTTAGAGAGGAAGACTCTCATAGGTATCGTGGAGATGGACCCATACCATAGGCTGGCAAGACTGGGCCTAGAGTTAGAATCAGGATCAGACCTATGGCTCAGCAGCAAGAGGTTTTGGCCTTTACTACATATGCAGTCTTTATTGCCCATCTCACAGTGTTTGCTATTCCAAGGTCCTGGGGGAAATGTTAAGAGAGGTAGATATTCGTTGGACCCATGCTTCCATTCTTTGTGAGCTTTGAGAGACTGCACATGGGCTACCCTAAGTTAGGCATCTTCTACAGAAGCTCTTGCCAGGGCAAGATTGGCAGGCATCTGAAACACAGACAGGCTCATCAAGGCTACCTTTTCAGCAGTAATGTGGGTCTGCCTCTGGAAAGGCAGTGTGCCCACATATACATAGCAGATAGAATTTCCCATTTCATTTAAGTAAAATATGAAGTGAATGCCATTGAAAATAGCATTTGCATTTAGTTTGCCAGTACAGAAAAGGAAATAAAGAATTCTCGTGTGACCTGAGAAAATTCTTTGCTTTCTACTTGATAGTAGTGCCTTGATAATAGTGGCAAGCTATGGCTTAGAGGAGGCTTTAAAGAATTTAGCGAGTGGTACTGCACACCTTTGATCCCAGCACACAGGAGGCAGAGGCAGGCGGATCTCTGAGGTTAAGGCCAGCCTGGTCTACAGAGTGAGTCCAGGACAGCCAGGGCTACACAGAGAAACCCTATCTGGGAGAGGTGAGAAAACAAACAATTTCGCAAACCCCGGTATATCTAAAATCAGTACTAAATATATGGTATGTCGTAGAATAACCATTCTATTACATTGTTATTATAGTGTAAAAAAAAAATCGAAGACCTGAAAGTTATATTTAGTTTTATGTGAATATTGCTATTGAAGTTTGTACAACTGCTTGTTATTATTTTTCTAGGCTGGGCCATGCAAGTTGCAGCCTTTATCTTTATTCATAGGAAGTGGAAGGATGATAAGAGCCATTTTGAAGACATGATTGATTATTTTTGTGCCACCCGTGAACCACTACAGCTTCTCATTTTTCCAGAAGGAACTGACCTCACAGGTAAGGTAGCGTGGGTTTGGGTTACAGAATTTATAAACTTAGACACCACTAGTCAAATCTCCTACAGTGTATGTGAATATCAACAAAATGGATGGACAACCCCCTACGTCACTCAGTTGATGGTACCCAAGTCTGACTTGAAGATACAATCCTGAAGTTCCATGTTCTCAGAATGCTGCAGGCAGATCACAAGTTTAAGACCAGCCTGAGCAATTTAGTGAGTCAGTGCCTCAAAACACTGGCTAGGAGTAGAGCTCACCAGGGGGCTGTTGTGAGGCCCTGGGTCCAGTTCCCAGTGTCGTGAAATGAGGGGAGGACCAAAAAGAAAGCAAAATTTAAAATATTTTATAAATTTTATTATAAAAACCTTGCAAATAAGTAAAATATCACACACTCAAATTAACTAGAGTGAAATTCTGTACAAGTCAATGAACATACAAGTCAGTTCACTACTGTTAGGATAGGTGTTCAGGATGAAAGTGGAGAAATCCAATAATGTTAGGATAGGTGTTCAGGATGTAAGCGGGGAAGCTTAACAAGAATTCAACATTTTCAGTATTAAATGTATTTTAGACAAGTTATTTTAGTATATAAATATATTTGATATTAAGTCAAATACAATTTATATTCTTTGAGAATTTCATATTTGAATATAGTTTACGTTTTGCCATATTTACTTCTCACTCTTCCTTGTGACATAGCTTCCAGATCTGCCTTCTTCTCTCATCAAGGCTGGGTGTGATGGCTTAAGCCTATTTGTAATTCCAGTACTTGGGAAGCACAGGCAGAAGGCTTGACACAGGGTCTCTGTCAGCCTGAGCTCAGTGAGCCCCAAGCCCACCTAGGCTGGTGAATAAGGCTATCTCAGAAACAGTTAGTAAAGCCAACCAGTAAAACAGCCACCGCCTCACGACCCACGACTTCTGTTTGAACTTACTATGAATTGGATTTATTATGGGCAACCACAAGAGGTTATTATTTTTCATGTTTATAGTCCTAGAAATGACTTAAAATATTTATATTTTAAGCCTTACAATATATCCTTCAAATATTAGCCTCTATCTTTACATGAACTGAATTCCAAAATGATATTGAGGTAGAATTAATCCCTTCTACCAGTTCTGTATATTCTCTTCCAAAGTATTATTTTTCCTGTAAACCATTTATCCTTCAAGTTCTTTTTATATAAGAAAAGAATATAAAAGTAACTAATTTTAAATCTTGTGACCTTTCCAGATACTTAAATTATCTCCCTACTACAAAAAAGCTTTGTCTCTTGAGAAAAATCATCTATACTTGTGTTGGAGATGGGATGTAGAACTGTATATTTAGAACCTTTCTACTTCAGCAAATAAAAACAAGATTAATAAAAACACTACACAGTCTGTCACATGTGTTAAAGTAGTGTTTTTACAGAGCAAACCTAACATGGACAAATGTAGAACTTTTCTGGTTAATTATTGGAGGGCTCTAGGAGGACTTGCAGTTGAATTAGAGGGAACTCTGTAGAAAAAAGTCAAAGGGGCCCTTTCTCCAGTGTGATAAACCATTCCTTCAAAGAGTGATTCAGCAGAATGTAAGAGGGTGGTGTGGTATGCTGTATGAGGGAACACAGACCTAAGAGGGCAGAGAATGAAAGACAAAATGGACAAGTTGTATGGCAAAGAGGAATATAAACTTATCTTCCAAGACCTGTAATACTGTACTAGAAAGGGTGACCTTTTTTTTTTTTTTTGCAATATTTTATTAAAATAGCATATTTAACCATGATTAACCAAGAATATGTTAACATTGTCCCCCCACCATCCCTACCCCAATATGCAACACAACACAGTAATTTCAAATATCTTTGTTCAAGAACCAACAGGGATGTTTCAAAGTCAACTTTGCAACTGAAAACTAGACTTTCAGAAAACTCTGAATTAAAAAAGACCTACAAAGCTTTACAACAGAGTTCTTTCATCTGTCCCCAAATAAACACTGGTGCCACCCACCAGACAATACCTCTAGGATTTTTATTCTTTATGCATAGTGTAACGTCTCATTTATAAGTACCCACTTCTATAAATTGGCGTTTTCCACCCCATTTAATGTTTCTTTTCAGATTCACAAAGAAGCCAGTAAATAAAACTGTCAGTGACAGTTACAGCATACACTCTAACAGCAAGATAAAAACCTGAAAATAGCAGAGCTGCTTCCAGGCTGCTGTACATAAGAAAGCGCAGGGCAAAGCCTGCAGATCTCAAGGGAGCTTTTAGGCTCATCGGGGTCTTTAAAGCGAGCTTCAGAATAAAGTTCCAGTTTGTTCTTCATGGCACCTGCTTAAGTCTTTAAAAACAATCCCACAAAAGTCCACCTCATACGGGTAAAACAGAGTCTCATATCCTAAGGCTAACTCACGCTGGCCTGCTTGGGTTTAGGGATGTACTAGTAATTAGCCTGGTACTCTAGTTCCTTCTGGAAGTAGTGGATGGTTTTGTTCAATCCTTCTTCCAGTGGAACCACAGGTTCCCACCCCAGCATCAGTTTTGCTTTTTTGTTGTCTGGTTTTCTTTTCTGCGGGTCATCCTGGGCTTCAGAGAGAGACTGATTTTCACTTCCACTGCCCAACAAGGTTTTTAATTAACTGAGCAGTTTCCAGGATTGTGTGTTCTTCTGGATTTCCCAAGTTGATAGGACTGCCAGCATGGCTGTTCATCAGTGCTACTCGGCTATTCACCAGATCACTAATGTACTGGAATGCCAGTGTCAGAGACCCAGATCCATATACTGTGAGTGGCTCCCCTTGTAGTGCTTGTAAGACGAAGTTGCTGACCACCCATCCATCATTCATGTGCATTGTGGCCCAAAGGTGTTGAAGATCCTTGCTACCTGTACTTCCACACCTTCCTGCTTCATGTAGGCATAGCACATCATCTCTGCAACATGTTTACCTTCATCATAGCAGGCTCGGGGTCCTATGGGATTCACATGGTCCCAGTAGTCTTCACTTTGAGGGTGGACCTCAGGCTCTCCATATGCCTTGGAAGTGGAAGCTAGGAGCAGACAGGCACCCACATGCTTTGCCAGTCCCAACGTGTTTAGTGTTCCAATTGTATCAGTCTTCAGTATCTTAATGCGGTTGTACATGATGCTAAATGGTATATCTGGTCAGCTTCGATGTAGAGCATCTCGACCACATCATGGTTAATCCACCTGTTTTCGGGCTTCTCCACTCAAGCGGACCCCACAAGGCTTGGCCATGCTTCCCCCACTTGCCAGTTCTCAAGCCAGGGCTAGCAGCCCCAGCTTTTGCTTTCACTCTCCAGGCCCTGACCCACCCCCCTCAGCCACGCCCCCTCCCCTTTTTCTCCTCCTCCTGGCCGGCCACCAACCCCTTCAGCCATTCCCAGCTAGTTGCTACTAGGAAGGGTGGTGTTGGCTTCAACACCAGAGAAGAGTTACATTTAAATTAGGATTTGTTTTTTGTTTTTTGTTTTTTGTTTTTATTTTTGTTTTTTTTTTTTCGAGACAGGCTTTCTCTGTGTAGCCTTGGCTATCCTGGAACTCACTCTGTAGACCAGGCTGGCCTCAAACTCAGAAATCCACCTCCCTCTGCCTCCAAGTTTTGGTATTAAAGGCGTGCACCACCACTGCTGGGCTAAAACCCTAATAAAACATTTTATATTCTGCTTTAAGTTCTGAATCTAGTTTGCTTGCATACTTTTAGATTAGTATGTTTCATGGCTTTATATACATTTCGTCTGTGAATACTATTATTGTTTATAACTTCTTGTTAAGGGAAGAAGTATATATTGGGAAATTAAAAAGCACAGAAGTATACATAGATGTTGCTGTAATTCCATAGTCCCTGAATGAACATGATTTGAATTTTTGGTTCATTTTGCTCATCATTTAGTCACAGATTCTTACATACACGTTCACATTCTTAGAATTATGTGCACATACACACTGGCTCCTTCATAACCTTAAAACTAGCAAAGAGAACATGTGTTTTGTACCCATTTTATCTCTTACTTACATTGTAATCTTTCTTATCTTTTGACTTTTGAGCTGATTATGCAGTCTGTATTGTGTATTGGGGTCTTTAAAGAAAGAAATATTTATGGAGAGAGCAAGGTTTGCTTTAAGGGAGTGGTTTTTGCGACAGCAGACCTTGCGCCAGTGGAAGCGTCCTGGGAAGAGCAGCAGTTGAAACCTAAAAGTGGACATCATCTTCTGTGTAGTGCAAGTAAGGATACCCTTGTTTCTAAGACAATTGATTTACATGAAACCCAGTCACATTGTGGAGTAAGTGCTGCCCTACTACTCTACCAATCGGAACAGCAATCCTATCAAGAAGTACCTTTACCAGAGTCTCTAGAATAAAAGTTTGTACCATCCTAGTTTCATTTCTGATGTTGTGATAAACACCCTAACTGAAAGCAAGTTAGTGGAGAACTGGGTTTACATCACCTTACAATCCCAGGTTACAGTCCATCACTGTGTGGAAGTCAAGGCAGGAACTCGAAACAGCTGGTCACATCCACAGTTCGAAGCGGAAATAAATACACCCTTGCTTGCTTGCTTGCTCTTAGTTAGCTTTTTTTCTCTCTTACATTTTTCATGATCCCAACTATAGGAAACGATGCCACCCAAAGTGGGTGACAGTCCCCAGGACATGCCCACTGATCAAGATTAAGACTCTTTTAAGGTGCTTCCAAGTTGTGACAGGTTGACAGTTAAAGCCTGGTGCATGCAGCCTTGTGAGGTTGACATAAAGTGTTTGCTGTAACACTTGTTAGGGTATAATGTTTAGTTCTGTCTGATTTGGAAAGAAAAGCTATTTCCAGATTTTAACAATGAAATTACATAGAATTTGATACTCTTGCACATAAAATTTCTTTATTTAATAAATATTCCAGTGTTTTGAAATTTCAGATACAAAATTAGTTCCCTTCCATGAAGCTTGTTATATGAAGAAAGAGATAATCAGCTAATAAGAATCCATACAGCTGTCATAAGAGTTTGTATAGAAAAATAAAACACTTGCCCCTAGAGGTATTGCGGGTGTGGCTGCTGTGTCACATGTGAGTCAGGAGGTGGCAGAGAGGGGAGAGGCTGTGAGTGTTCTGACTTACAAACATCTAAATAATTAGCAACCTAACATTCCCTGGAAAAGGTGAATCTAAGACGACCATCAGTTTGGCATCAGGCTCCCAGGATAGGGAACAAGCCAGAGACTAGAAGAACCCCACCCGGGACCACAAGCCCTGGGCAGAAGTGAGCCTGACACAGACAGCCCTCGAAAGGAGCTACTGTATGT
Organism: Mus pahari; assembly: GCF_900095145.1. Taxonomy (NCBI): domain Eukaryota; kingdom Metazoa; phylum Chordata; class Mammalia; order Rodentia; family Muridae; genus Mus; species Mus pahari. The sequence continues at coordinate 39,493,464 of NC_034607.1, forward strand.
GCTGGGCGAAGAGCAAGCCCAAGATGACCACCAGACTGGCATCCTAGGACCCAGACCTGAGAAGACCACCAGTCTAGTGCCTGGCCTGGGGCTGAGGGTGCAGACCATGCCTGAAATGACCCCTGCCCAGCACCATAATACACAACCCAGACACTCAGAGACCCTGGGCACCACTAAGAGGAGCAGGAATGTGGTGGAGAGGTGGAAGAAAAAGAGAAACACAAGGATGTGGGCACAGTGAAGAGAAGCGGAACTGGAGACTTGAGGGTAGTGAGGGAAAGCCTGATGTGAGTAGCTGGTGAAGTCACCTGGGACCATGGTGGCATCCAGCCTGTGCTGTCACTGGGGCCACATCAGGCCTGTAACCCTGCAACAGCAGGAGTCTTTTACCAAAGGCCAGGCAAATGTCCCTGGTCTGGGCTGCCAGCCAGGGACATATTGATGTCTGAGGGCTGTGTAGAACTGGCCCCACCCCTCATCCAGGCATTGTGGGAGAGCTGGCCTTGGAGGCAGAGCAAGAGAACTGGCTTCACCCCTAGCCAGCTGCAGTATTCAAGAGAGTGCCCTGCACGTTCTTGGCCTTGGGGATATGGAGAGCTGTCCCTTCAGCTCATCTCCTGTGAGGTGGTGTGGATGAGGGAGAGATACCCTTCTTTCCCTTGTGAGACCTGGCCCTTGGGGTCCTGATAGCCAGAGAGCTGGCCCTACCCCTCTCCCTGGGCAGCACAGCTCTGCAGTGCTGGATATGGGATTGCATGTGAGCTGGTCATGCGGGTGTGAGAACAGGAGGGCTGGCCCTGCCTCCCGTCTACTGTATGGTAGTGTGGAGGAGGGAGAGATGCCCTCCTCTCCCTTGTCTCTTGGGACAGAAGGCCCTGCACCTCCCCTGGGCAGCAGGGTACAGTAGGGGTTGGCTGAGCTGGCTGTGAGGGTGTACGAGCCAGGAGCTGGTGGACTGACAAGCTTAGATACCTCTCAGGCCAAGACCCAAGGATTTAAATTGCCGCACCCCAACATCTATCCCATTAATAAACTGCTGGAGTGTGTGAAGGGGTCTGTCTTATAGATCCCAAACTACAGGATCTCCATGAGACAGGGCAACAACAGGAATCTCAGTGAGGTTCCAATACTGATAGAGTAGCAGAAGACAGGCCTCATGGCAGACCGACTCATTCCAAGGAACATTTGCAAGAAGTGTGGACAAAAAGGAAATACTGTGGGACATACTGTGACACACAGCTTCCACAAGAGTTTTATCTCAGGGTCGTGTTGCAAGCATGGAAGGTGGGCACGAGGGGAGGGGGAGATGGATGGGATTGGGGGTCCATGATGTGAAATTCATAAAGAGCCAATAAAAAGCTAAAAAAATTTTAAAGGGGAAAAGATAAGGCAGGATGGGAAGACAGTAAAAGAAGGAAGCACGGTGCTAGCCTATAAGGTGGTCAGGACAAGCCTCTCAAGTTTCTGGTAAGCAGGGACTGAGTGGATGAGGTAGAAGACTTCCTCTGCAGCAAAAGGCGTGGCTAATTGAGTAACAGCTGCACAAGCTGAGGTTGGAACATGCCCAGGTGGCTTGAGAAGATCAGAGTGGCCAGCGGTCCCATGGGTGTGGTGGGTGGAAGGCGTGGGAGGCTGCAGGGGATGAGCTGACAAGAGGCCGAGGTTGGAAAACTAATAAGGATGGCCTGGGAAGGGGTGAGTGGAGTGAGGGACAGAGCAGCACCACACTGACTTGTCCCAGAGTGTGTCCCAAACTGTACATTTTAGCATTGTGTATATTTGTCTCCACATCTACAACAGACTTGATTTGCACATGGAAACCCTCAGTCACTGACCCTGACCACAAGCTGATGAGAGGTCGCATCTCTCTGATGTCTCTGGGGCTCCTCATCCCCTTTAAGGTCTGCAGCTGGCTGCAACAGAAATGCTGCTAGTCTGCTCATGCCCGGGACATTCACAGCAGATGCAGAATAGCTTATTGATTTCCTTGTCCAAGGTCTTTCCTTGTATTGTTGGGAGAGCTGTGGGCATTTGACTCAGTACCTCTGATAGAAATGACACAGCGCCTTCTGTAATATTATGTGCTGGATATTGTGTTGTGGGATGCATCTGTGGTTGCTGGAGGACTAGAGAACTCACTGATCTTAAATTTACTCCTAGGAAAGTTGTGTTTATACAGATATTTTTTTTTACTAGTCTGTAAATTTCCAAACAGCTGAGAATTGCATGCCTTAACATTTGCTGTCATCAGAAGGTATTTCATGATCTCTACTAGCCAAGGCCAAATTTTTGAACACTTTATTTTCCAGTTGTATTTGCTGAGTAACGAGTTTGGTTCTTCTTGGAATTTTTAAAGTGACCTCATGGAATGGAAAAAGAAGTTATTGCCAACAACTGGAACATATACTTGTCTCTGTAGCTATATTCAGCCAAATCATGTTCAGATGTTTGTACATGATGTGCTAATCATGTGTCTATTTTGCTGTGCAGTGGTTTTGGTTAGTAATATTAGCCACTCTGTGCTTGAACAAGGCAGATATTTTATTTTGCTTTCAAAGCCTAAATTATTGGCTTAAAAAATGTTGATTTGATTGCTAGTTATTTCTTCAGGGTGTCTAGATCTTTTATTTTGTTAATTTTTCATTTTTTATTAGTATTTTACTTTCAAATTTTTCTTATTTCAGGATTTGATTATTAGTGCTGCTTGGGAAACCTAAGGCCTTGCACATGGTAGACAAGTGACCTATTGAACATCCTCACCTCACATAAAGGTGATCTTTAGTGAAAACTTTAGCTTATTAGTTTTTTGTCTTTATATCTCAATTTTCATTTCATATCAGTTTTTTAAAAGCCACCTAAGTAATTTTAAAGTTTGGGATATAAATTTAAGGAAACATATTAAGGCTTATTCATAATGTAAATTTACATCTATCAACCTATCTATCTACCCACCCACCCACCCACCCACCCAAATTCAGATATTTGTAAGGGATTATCTCAAATGTTTGCATTGTGGGGCTGGATAAATGACCCAGTGGTTAAGAGCATTTGATATTCTTGTAGAGGACCTGATTTGGTGCCTGAATCTGTAACTCCAGTTCCAGAGGATCTGATGCCCTCTTCTGGCCTCTTCGACACTGCACACTGTCACACAGACATACAGGCAACACTCATACACATACTCAGAATGTTTGTGTTGTCTTTGTATACTGTGTAACAACAGAAACGTGCCTTCTGGGCATATTCAGGGTCTCACAGTATAGTGGCTGGCCTGGAATTCACTGTGAACACTAAGCTGGTCGTGAACTCCTGTAAATCTGCCCGTCTTTGCCTTCCAAATTCTGTGATTGAAGGTGTCACCATCATGCCTGGACATAAGTGCTATTTTTATACAAGAAATGTTTAATGTTTTTCCTTAGCTTTTACATTATGGCTTCTAACAGTCTATTCTTTTTGTCTAGAAAATAACAAGGCTAGGAGTAATGATTTTGCTGAGAAGAACGGACTTCAGAAATATGAATACGTCTTACACCCAAGAACCACCGGCTTTACTTTTGTGGTGGACCGCCTAAGAGAAGGTAAGTTCTGATCTTAAAATGTGTGGTTTGAAATATATGTGACACCAGTCGCTGAGCTGTATATGTATATCTGACGTGTAGTGAGCCATATAAATCCAATGACCTGTGACAAGTAGTCACCTTCCTCTTCTAAGTGCTTCATGTCATAAAATTGCCTGTGCCTAACATGAAAGGCCTTGAAACCTTAAGAAAAGGTGTCTTTTCCTAATGGCATCACTGTTCTTTGAGTCTGATGTGCTTTAAGATAAAAAGTATAATTTGCTAAAATGGAGCCTTTTACATCTAAGTACCATGATTTTGAAGAAATATTTGCTACCAGCCTAGAATCACATCGGGATGGTAAGACCAAATCTGTCCATGGTCAGTTTGGGTTATTTTTGAAATTCTGTGATTATAAATACTAAGATGTGGACTGTGGTCTTGACTTTTGCGTTCCCAGTGCCTACTGCATGCCTCTGCCATCAGCTTGTAGAAGCTCGTAAGGTGGGTGTCTTTGTCTCTGTGTCTGCGCAGAGGCAGGAAGGCGTTCAGGTCGTGTGCCCGTGTTCTCACCTCTGTCTGCCCCTCCCTCTCTCAGGTTGTAGTCTCTTTAACTTAGACTTACTCTGCTCAGCCCACAGCGTGGTTTCCCTTTCATTTATTTAGTAATTTCTTCGCAGGTATATGTGACACTGGGAAGCTAGCACATTGCTGTATTTCTCAGTTAATAGAAAATGACTTTTACTCACATGATTATCCTAAGTACAGACAAGACAATGGAGATTGTTTTATAGTTGATGAGGGTATATGTGTAGCGTTCTCTGTTCTGAAATCTAGAAAATATGTACTAGCAACCTGGGTAACTTTGTCGCACACTTGAGAAGTGTATATTTGCCTAGTCTGTACTCAGAACACTAGTCAGGAGCCACAGGTAGTAATTAATTGTTCCCTGCCAGCACTGGTGACTGATTCCCCACAGCCAGTATATCATTAAAAAAGGAGAAAACCAGATGATAATTCTGTTTATTTCATTTAGAGTTGTGGACTAGAAACCTATATACTATATTGAAAAGAAGAAACATGTTGATGCTTGTTAAAGTATTAACAGCCACTAACACTGAGTATTTACAAGTGTGGGACATTGCACTAAGTGTTTGTAGTGTAAAGTTTACTTCCTCTTTAGAAGCCTCCAGAGCAGTTCTCATGTATCACACAGAACAAGGGCAGACAGCAAGGGGAAGAAGGTCATCCGTTGCTGGATAGTGCGAGCCTGAGTAGCATATGCTCTCATTTACAGTATGGCTGGAGTTAGACTCCAAACCACAAAGGCACCTTAGGAACATGAGGGAGCTGCATGGTTTACGAGAGGACTGAAAAGAAAGAAAGGCAAAGGATAATGGCAGGTAATGGTCTCGGGTAGATGTGTTTTGCTGCGAGGTAACAACAGGAGCAGACATGGACTGGGGAGGCACACTGTAGTGTTGAGGACAGACTTGGTCTCTTGGCGGAAGTGAGATCTGCACCAAGGTCAGCAGTAAGGAGGGCCTAAGAGACCACTGAGCCCACGGCATTCTTTTAGGAAAGGAGTGTAAGACTCAGGAGGAGGCCCAGCTCGGCCTTCTGATCCTTAGACCTTGGAGATCTGCTTTTACGTACACTGTGGAAAGAAAGCTTGCTCTTATAACAAAAGACCACTATAATAATATTTCAGTAGCATTTCAATGGACCCCCAGAAGCCACACATTAAAATCATCAACGTAAAGCACCGTTTTCATGATTCTCACTATCAGCTGAGCCTAGTCTATTGCTTAGTAAGTGGGGGCAGGCAGACGTGAGTTCAGAACATCAGGAGTTAAGGATAAAGCGAGAGCAAGCATTTAACTAGAGGGGTGAGAGAACAAGGAAAGGAGCCCATGTGTCTCTTTAGACTGTTTACTAGGACTGAGAACACTTGGCAATGTGATGCTATGTACCGTTTTACAATAGGTTGTTTTACAAGTAGGTTGTTTGCAACAGTAACCACAAGGTTTGCCCTGAGTGCCTGCCTTTGTACCATCTGTGTGCATGCGTTATCAGCCTGCTAGTCTTTCTTTTGGGGGGATGTGGAATTGCCCTGCAAATGAGAGTAATCAGCATCAGTTGTGTTGACTCTTGAAATATGCCAGAAAGTGGTAAGTACACAGTATTTTCCTAGCATGCTTTTCAAAACATTATATATTATATTCACAGGTACTTGTTACTGGCAATTCATACAGGCTCCTAATCACAGAAACTTCCATTATACGTGTGTGTGTGTGTGTGTGTGTGTGTGTGTGTGTGTGTGTTTTTAAAAATGGAAGTAATCCAGTCTCAATACTAGTTACCAACCTAGGGGAAACAAATTCCTTTTTAATTATATGTTATAATAAAATGTATAATGAAATCTTCAGCCTTGAGATCACTGTCCCCAAACACTATTCATCATAATGTCTTGTGATTTATAATTTTATTATAGATGATGCTATTGTAATAATTATTTTCACCAGGAGGAGGCACATTTGAAAGCACTGAGTCTTTTTTTTTTTTTTTTTAAAGATTTATTTATTTATTATATGTAAGTACACTGTAGCTGTCTTCAGACACTCCAGAAGAGGGCATCAGATCTTGTTACGGATGGTTGTGAGCCACCATGTGGTTGCTGGGATTTAAACTCCGGACCTTTGGAAGAGCAGTTGGGTGCTCTTACCCACTGAGCCATCTCACCAGCCCGAAAGCACTGAGTCTTATTGAAACAACTTGAAATTAGGCTAGACTACCCAGAGTAAGAGATAAAAAAACATTTGTTTCAGAATATGACCCAATTTGAGATATGATTATCTTCAAGAAGTTTATAGTCTTAATGGACAGAGATAAGAATGATACACATTGAAAACTGTCTACATTAACATATATGTTAAGTGATAAGTTTTATGACATACAGTATGCAGAAATTTTGGTAAATAGTACCAAGTGTTCATGTAAGAGTCCTGTGGTCTGAAATCCTCATGTGAGTGACTCCTGTAAGAGGCTGAACACTGGAGACTGAGCTGGATAGGCAGAATAAACAAACGCTCATAGCTGAGGAGTACAAGAAAGGGCCAGTGTGGCTCAAGTAGCCACCTTGCAAACAAAATGGTATTTTAAAATGTGATACCTCAGGTAGCGATAATGTTAGTCTATTAATAGATTGAGTCATAAAACAAATTTGCCCAGCTATTATTATTTAGATTTGAAATCAGTATTTTTTAAAAAAAATTCAGACCAGTCTAAATTTCTGTTTTTATATATATATATATATATATATATATATATATATATATATATATATATAGCTCATATGCATAAATTCTGCTTAAGAAGAAATGAAGGATATAGCCTTTCCATGAATCTGGGTGTCACTGAGTTAACCACTGAAGAAAAAGTAAATTCTCACCAGGCAATCTGGATCAGCACACTTGAACAAAGCCCGTCAGTTTGATCAGGAAGAGAATTGCCGACATAGCAACAGACTTTATGCATATGTGGTACCTGAAGGACCTGTGTCTGGCCCTCTTGTATTGGTCACTGTAGCCCTCCTTTGCCATGACAAAACTGTAAGCGACAGCAGTACATTCACAGACAGCTTGGCTTCAGCAACATTGTGAAAGTCCTTTAGCTTCTTGATCTTGAGGCTTGATTCACGCCTGCCTACTTACAGTTAATCTGTTTGTTGTAGTGGCATTGTATAGGGAAGGAGTCAAGCCAGCACAGGTCACCACCCTGTGCAGCGCACACTCCACTTATTTTAGTCAGTAAGCCTCTCCTAGGGTGGAATTTCAGCCACCCTGCTCAGCAGTGTGTGAAGGAGGGCAAGGAAGACAGGCAGGCATGCAAACAACTGAGCTATTGGGGCACTCAAAACCATGCATGCAGCCTGACCTTTCAAAGCGCCTTTCTTAATTGTGTGGGAGCCATTTATAAATATGTCAAGACTTTCCCCTTATGTTTAAAATGTGATTGTACAGTAGACCTTTGACATTTGCAAGAATATTTTCTGGAACCCGTGCTGCTTCCCCACATTTGCAGATACTTTACAGATTAGCAGTTGGCTTTCTTTTGAGGTCATGTCATAAGGAGAAGATCCTGCCTGTTGATTTTGGTATATAAGTGCACAACACATAAGAGATCAATGAGTGGAGTGCGCACACAGCCCACATAACATTCTGAAATAAATGCAGCAAAAACAAAGAAAGAACCTGAGCTTTTTACTGTGGACAGCTCCTGCCTGTATCTTTTTAATGAAACAGTTTATGGCAACCCTAGTAGAACATGATGGAAAGCATATATCTTATATGCTACAGTCCTTTAACATTAGCAAATGCTTCTTGTGTTCCAGGCCTGAGCTGTACGTGTTTTCCTTCCCTTCCTTTGCTTATCCAGTATAACCAGCCATGGTGCTTTTACAAGCATAGCTGCTTAGTGCCTGGCCCAGGCTTACAGACTCAGTCTGGAGCTGCCATTCCTGGCTTCATAGTTCTCGAACTACTGTCATATGTGCTACCCAATTCTCCCAGCCGAGCCGTGCGTCCTACCTGTACAGACAGGATGTCCACAGCAGCTTGTCTAGGGTCATGTGGCTTAGTAGGAAGATTGTAATTCGAAGTTAGGTTAGTTTCATGCACTTATCAATACAAGTTCAGCATTTTTCTGTTATAAATACTACAAAATTGTTCCTTGTTGCAACCTCCTTATTTTTACTCTGAACACTTTGAATGTGTTATAAATTTTGTTTGTTTGTTTGTGTGTGTGTGTGTGTGTGTGTGTGTGTAAAACATCCTTACCTTAAAATTTAACTCCAGTTATCTCTGGTATACTGTACACCAGGTTCTTTTTGGAATGACAGCATTATTTACCCCAGGTACCATGATTGCTACTGTGCCTTTGCTTTGTGTTATATAGTATAGTAGTATATTGTAGAGGATAAACAGTTGGAACTACACCCCACATCATTTTGCAAGTGTCCATTCTTCCAAATTGGGGCTCCATTTTCCCTTGTTTTAGCCATTACCTCTCATATATGCATCATAACTTTATATAGGATCTCTATCTATTAAAAATAAAGGTATTTGTTATTATAAAAGCACATTTATTATTACAAGTAGAAAAATTAGTTATAAAGAAGAAAAGAAAGTCATTTGCCCCTGAGGGACAGTCTAGCTCTTCTGGCTCCTGCTTCAGCATGCACACACAGCGAATGTTAGGGTTCAGCCATGCGTCTTGTTTTATAATGATTTTTAAATTTACAATTGTTTGTAACATGTTTCTCATTTGTTCTCAGGGTATATGCACCCTGCTCTATCAGACAACTGTTGAACTAGATTCCAATTTTGCTATCATTACAAATACTATCACATGATTATCCTCTTATGGTCAGTTTCTTTAGCCCAATTACCAATGTGTGTAAGTTTTCTCGAGGCTTTTGAAAAGCTCTATCTTTACTTGATCGTCAGTTGCTCTGAGAATGCTTTGGGACCCTCCCTTACAGACACGCCCACATTCTACTGTGTCCTCTGTCCTTGCCTCTGACTCACCTGCTCTCCTTTCTCCTTTGTCATCCGCTCTAGACACTGCTATCAGGCATGCTTCAGTAAAGTACCACTCTGGGACAATCATGTATATATGCTTATGTATTCAGAAAATGCTCTCAGATACCTATGTTCTTGAGAACTGTAAAGTTTAGAAAACAATGATAGTGAATTGGTTTAAGAAATAAAAATAAGGGCTGGTGAGATGACTCGGTGGTTAAGAGCACTGACTGCTCTTCCGAAGGTCCTGAGTTCAGATCCCAGCAACCACATGGTGGCTCACAACCACCTGTTATGAGATCTAATGCCCTCTTCTGGTGTGTCTGAAGACAGCTACAGTGTACTTATATATAATAATAAATCTTTGGGCCGGAGCGAGCAGGGACTGAGCAAGCGAAGTTGACCGGAGCAAGTGGGCTTGACCGGAGCAAGTAGAGGGAGGTCCTAAAAATTCAACTCCCAACAACCACATGAAGGCTCACAACCATCTGTATAGCTACAATGTACTCACATATATACAATAAATAAATAAATCTTTAAAAAAAGAGAAAAATAAAAGTACATTGAGACATAAAGACACAAAATTATAGCATATGAATAAAGAAGTGAGGCATATTTCAAAAAGTCACTTATAGATTTATGCCATTTTCATATTTTTTATCTTAACATGGTTGTACTTTACTTTTAATGATTGAAAGAAAGACACTTTCTTTTTAATCTTTTTCTTTTTAATGTGCTTGTACCCATGTGTGTGCAATGCCTGTGGAGGCCAGTAGAGGGCATCAGATTCCCTAGAACTGGAGTTACTGATGGTTGTAAGCCTCTATGTGGGTGCTGTGAATTGAACCCAGGTTCTTAGGAAGAACAGCCAGTGCTCTTAACTGCTGAGCCATCAGTTGGGAAACAAAGGACATGGAAGAAGGTGGCTGTGTTTGCTAAGTATCCCTTCCTGCGATGTGCGTCAGACGACCCTGACTCATTGGCCATTCTCCATCATACCTTTTACTTTTGCATTTTACCTCTGGTTGCTTCTAGCCGTATTCAACCCTGCAGTTCTTCACTTTCATTTGTAATCTTTTGTTCTTTTCCTAAGGACCTTCCCTGAGTTCGTTCCCAGTTTCTGTTCTCTGTCTAGTAGAGCTCTGCTCTTTATTAAAGAGCTGCCGTCATGCCTCCCAGGTCACTAGAGCAATGAGTTCTCTCTCACAAACCTAACTGTAGTACCACAACCACCTTCATTCTGGAGCTTAAGTCCCAGCAGATGCTCATGTGACAGGACTTTTCTGTTGTGAAGAGATGTACGGTGGTCTGCAGGCCCACTGAGGTGGAGCAGATGATAACTACTGTTTCAGATATATTCCTGCCTTGGTTTGTTTGTTTTCCCACTACTACAGGATAAAGGAGTGATCCCCCTCTCATTGAATATATACTTTTAGAAGAGAAATGTAGAAACATATTTCTTGTAACTGAACTTGAATTTGATTATTAAAAAAATCTATATAGAAATTTGCCTTTAAAAAAATCTTCATTGTTTACATTCATCATATTTGGTACTCTATTACACAAAGCTTATTTCAAACAAGTCTGCATTATACATTGAGAATATGCTTCTTAATGTTTCCACTGTTAGAATTTCTTGCAGCGAGTTTTAGTTCTGAGGTGTTGCCACAGGGACAGCTTTGTGTCACTCTGTAACGTTCCCCTCCAGTAGGAGAAAATGTTGTCCTCACCAGATACTGCTTTTCAATGACCAGCGGATGTCAGGAACGCCTCCTCTACCAGAGGGAGGGCCTGATGTAAGTCTGCTGATTTACAGCACCAACCGAAGTCCTCAGCATGTCTCTGTTATTACAGAGTTGCCATTGTTAGAACTAAGTGAACATTTTATACTCCTTTGAAACCCTTGTCTATCCCTGCGTACTGGTGTCCTGTTAGGATTTCTCTATTAATGGTAGTACCTTGGAAAATGCAGATTACTGACGCTTATGAAATGTTTATTTTAAAATTCAGAATTGTGGAAAAAGCACCATCTGTAAGTAAAGTGTGTGGTGCTGCCTCTCTTTGTGTGATGTGTTGGCGTGTGTACTGACCACGAAAGTCTTGTTACATGCACTGGCACGTTCTCCCTGTGAGACAGGAGAGCGCAGTAGAGGGTGTGCTGGAGCCTAGCTTGTGTCAGCTGCATGGAAACGGCCATGCGTGTGTGTGTGTGTGTGTGTGTGTGTGTGTGTGTGTGTGTGTGTGTGTGTGTTTGTGTGTAACAAGACTCTTGGGCTTCCTGTTTACATGAAAGTTTGTTCTTAGCAAAGGTCAGATTTTGGCCTGAATATAATAAACTCTCTGAACTCTTAAATCAGAGAATTTATTTTAACAGGAGCATGTTGCTGCCTTTTGGTTTTGTATATCATTTGATTGCTGTGTTTCTTTTTTGGGTTTGTCCAAAAAAGGTTCATCTTGTTTGATTTGTTTGATGTCAATCTAGACATGTGTCTGTCTGTCTGTCTGTCTGTCCCTCCCTCCCTCCTATCTCTTATCCCAGCTTATCTCTCTCAGCTCTTTTGGCTTTGTAGATTTTATTCATTTTCTTAAATATACTCTTTCTGCATCCATTTTTAGATTGAATGCATTAAAAAAGTCCAGGATTTGCAGTGTTATAAAGTAATACTAAAGCACTTTCAAGTCTTGATAGTATATGTGTACATATAAAAACAACACCAAATATATAAATTGTTCACTTGCATTCTGCTTAGGTTAGCTTATGTATGATATACAATATGAACTGACTATATTTCTGTATTGCCGTTCTAACACAGGAAACTCTTGTGTGATTCCTTTTTGTCTTTGACCATGAGCATTGTCTCTGTAGCTCAGGATGATTTTTTTTGTTGCAAGGACTGAAATATTTTTCTCCCACAAATACATAAGTATTTGTAATTTCTTATGATTCATTTACCATATTTAAAATCTGTTTTATATGGTTATAATACCTTTAAACAACTAGCCTTTGGCAGTGAGACAACACTACAAAATTTTTAAGCTTTAAAATATGAGGTATTGTGTTATCTGTAGATTAAATCCACTTTGATTGAAGTGAATTAGTCTCCCCAATCTCAAGAAATAATTATTAATATGGGATCCCATGAAGCTACTTGACAGAGCTTTTGAGTACAGAATGTTTAAAAACATTCATGGTTATTTATAACGTGTCATTCCCGTTTCCTTAGAATTATAAATGGTCTTTACCAGAAGACAAACTAAGTGAAGTATGGCCCCCAGTGCCAACATCAAGTGATAAAGTGTGTGCGTAGGGCTTGATGGGAAGGCGTGCTGCTATGCAGGATGGAGAGTGAGTAGCCAAACATAAGACAGTACTGATGTTCCCCAGTCAGTGCATCAGGTCTTCATGATTTACAATGGACATGAGCCTTATTGCATTTCATAGTCTCTTAGAGTTGGTATACCTGGCCACTGAGGAGCTTCTGCATTTGTAGATTGTTTTGGATGTCATTACAGAAGGCCTAACAAACCAATCATGGCACACTCCTGCATAGGAGTTTCTTGCTATTCCTGTTGTGTGTTCCTGGAAATTATCCTGCATCTATAATTCATGTGCCTAAAAAGGATTTGACATTTTTCAGAGTTATAAGATTGCATGTCTTCATAGAAGAGTGTCTTAAAGACCACAATAGGCTTTATAATGTTAAATTCTAGACTCCTCTGTCCTCCATGATTCTGTGCTCGTAAACATATGTACATATGTATATATAACATACAATTTAAACAAATTTTTACAAGAAATTAAAAACCTTTCTTATATCTGTAAAAAACATCTTTATTCTGTTATTAGGGTTCTTTTTTAATTCAGGTGTATTGTAGTGACTTCTATGTTATTTTTAATGGAGGCTCATTTGAATACTTCAGGGATGGACAGTGGCAAGATCCAAAGTAATTAGGAAACATTGGGACTTTGGCTTTGCTTTGAAAGATGAGTAGTGAGTTCAGGGAAAGAGAAACCTGTTATGGAAAGCTTGTCTGGATATGCTATTTTATACTTGTATGGATCGAAGGTGTATATATGTAAATATTCTAACAAAATGTCTTTGTAAATATATAATTTTGTGTTTAATTTTAATGAATAATAGTATGCTGGTGACAGCATCAGCATAAGAATTTGTGATGAACACAGTTAGAAAGTGTATTATCCAATGGTACAAAGTGCCATGGTGTGATCAGTGTGTAAAGTACAGTGTATGATCCAATGGTACATACACAAGGGCCTGAGTTTGGTTCCCCAGCACCCACATAAAACACTGAGCACCATGGCACAAGCCTGTATCCTCAGCACCCAGGAAGCTAAGACAGAAGAATCTCTGGGCCTTGTGTCCAGCCTGTCGAGCATTAATGTGTCCAGTAGTGAGTGTGAAGGCTCAGCGAGAAACCCTGTCTTTAAAATGTAGGGCTAAAATGATGGAGGAAAACATAGGCCTGACACTACACATGCTTATGTTCATGTGTACCCAATGTGTGCACACATCTTAACACACAGACATACATAGAGTTACTGGATAGAGAAGGACCATTATTACAAGCAGAGTAAGAGATAAAATTATGGAATTAGAAGTTAAATTTGGTCCTGATAGTTTGAATAGAAAATTTGGGAGGGCATAGTTGCTCAGTTAGAGATATTGTGTAGAGACCGACAAGCCTGGAGCCCGGGGTTGATCTTTGATATTAAAGAGTCAGAGGAGCTATGTCACAAAGTAGTCTTAGATGTCATGAAGTTTAACTTTCAGCAAAACAAAATTAAAGGAACATGAAAGCATGCCATTTGTAAAGGTAGCAGCTATGACTGTAGATACTCAAGACAGGTGAATAGAGTGTCCCCTCTTACTATTCTGTGACTGTAGATATTCAGGACGGGTGAATAGATTGTCCAATCTTACTTACTATTCTAGGCATTTACTACTTGTTTTTGGCTTTGTCATCTTCATCATTATCCCAGAATAGTGCCTTGTTTTTAGATTTCTGCAGTAATTATGTGCCATTTAAAGGAGACCCAGTAAAAGTAATTATACCTCTTGATTTTTACATCTCCTTTGAGCCACAAGTGAGATATTTACAGAGCTGTGATGACGTATACTAGTAGAGTATGATTCATCTTGATTCCAAAGATGCTAGACAAGAGTCCCTGAAGAAGTGCCTTACTTATCTCTTCACAGAGTGGATGGAGATTAAAAAGAACAAACAACCTTGTCTTTTCTTCAAGTGGTCCTATTTTATATCGATAGGCATTGATTGGATCTGAATCAATCTTCTCAGCATTGATGAGTCGGATTGCAAGGCTGGGCCCCCACACACGATGGGAATGCTTCCTGTGTGTTATTTTTCAGATAACTGTTTTCTAGGAGCCAGAAATACCCTGGAGCATCAAAAGCTGAAAGAGTCCTTTTAGTGCAGCAATAACCATATTTTTGGTGACATTAAAGAATAAGTTGCATAGGACTGAAGTACCATAAGTCAGAGTGGAATATAGTGAAATGGTGGAGTGGAGTTATGTGTAAGGGAGCTTGCTGATAAAAAGGGGTCAGGTAACCTGAAGCAAAACCCGTTTAAGGATAGCTTGGAGAGTATAGTGTTTTTGTAGGCATTTGTGTCTCCGTGACTGACCTTATATGTAGGTCTTGAGGCTTTGAACTCAGATCTTTATGCCTGTACGAGCGCTCTTATCCACTGAGCAATCTCCCTAGCCTTCAGCGCGACACTCAACTGTATCATCACCATTATCCTCTCCTGTCTCCTCGCCAAGTGGTCCTTTTCTTTTTCAAAATATTCTCTCCCTCTCTCCCTCTCCCTCTCTCCCTCTCTCCCTCTCTCCCTCTCCCTCTC
>NC_034607.1:39508910-39510383 GCF_900095145.1 Mus pahari
TCCTCTCCTCTCCTCTCCTCTCTTCTCCCCACCCCCCCCCATGTGAGAGAAACCTGTGATACAATATTTGTCTTTCTGGATCTGGTTTATTTTAAATACAATAATCTTCAGTTTCATCCATTTTTTTGAAGATGACATAATTCATTCTCTTGGGAGCGTGATAAAATTTGATTGTGTTATATAGCATTTTCTTTGCCCATTTGCCTGTTGATGGGCACCTAGGTAGACCCCTCAACTTGGTTATTATCCATAAACATGAACACAGAGGTGTCTCTTGTTATTCTGATTTAAGAATCCATTGTAATCCAGGAGCAAAGTTCCTTGATCAAATACAATTTCTGTTTACTTTTTTTTTTAAATACGGCGCGTGTGTGTGTGTGTGTGTGTGTGTGTGTGTGTGTGTGTGTGCGCGCGCGCGCGCGCGCATGTATCCGTCTGCCTATTCTGCCTTATTAAGGTAGGGCTGTTCTTGTTTCTAATTCTGTGCTGTATTCTCCAGGCTAGCTGACCCACAAAGGTGCCAGGCAGTTCTCCTGTCTCCAGTTCCATATCTCTGTCCCTGTAGGAGTGCTGGGACTGCAGGTGTGTACTGCAGTCTGCGTGGTTTTTCTGTGGGTACTTTTCCCTACAGAGCCACATCTGCAGCCCCGTTTAGTTCTTGAGAACCTTCCTCACTAATTCCTTTAGTGCTTTAGCTGCCATTGTGGAGTCACTTCCAGTCTTCAACAGCTGAGCCACTCAAGTTACACACGTGTTAACTATTGTATCTTAAGACCTTGGGACAAGAATCATGGCTCTATCTTCAACTCTGCTGTCCCCCTCAATGATTTTCTTCCTTTTACCTACCCATCCACCCTAAACATGCACTGGAGCTGCACACATAGGGCAGCAGTGCTAACCTGCCTAATAAACACTGACTGAAGAAAAGAACAAAGCTACTACAACCATGTTGCATGAAAGAGCATTAGGAAATTTGTCAGAATTCTCTACTAGGTTAATAATCCTTGCATATCAACTTGGAAAATATTATTGTATGAAGGTAGATAACTTCCCTTGCCCAACAGAGTGAAGTGTATTTGTAGGTGATTATCTTAACGTAGTGGGTTAAGGAATTCAATATTTATCTCATTGTTCTCTTAGCCATCAGTAATACTCTTAAAATAATACAGTCTACTATTTATTTTTTTAAGTATATGTCATTTGCTTTAATGACCATTCCGTCATGGGAGATGAAATCTCAAGAGTTGTTTTGATTTGCATATCCCTGGCGACTAAAGGTGTTGAAGATTTCCTTAAGTGTTTCTCAGCTATTCATGTTTCACAACTTGTTAGGTTTTGTGCCTCACTTTTAAAACTGGGTTGTTTGTTTTCTTGGTGTCCAGATTTCTCTTCTCTTCTCTTCTCTTCTCTTCTCTTCTCTTCTCTTCTCTTCTCTTCTCTTCTCTTCTCTTCTCTTCTCTTCTCTTCTCTTCT
>NC_034607.1:39510388-39513114 GCF_900095145.1 Mus pahari
TCCTCTCCCCTCCTCTCCCCTTCTCTCCCCTTCTCTCCCCCTCTCTCCCCTCTCTCCCCCTCTTTCTCTCCCTCTCCCCCTCTCCCTCTCCCCTTCTCTCTCTCTGATTTAAGTTTTATTGAATTATGATGAGAAAAGATACATAATTTCAATTTATCTGAATTTGTTAACATTTAAAGGCATTAGATATGAATCAAAAGCATAGGGTAGTGTAACTGCATGGTACGAGTTTGTATTTACTTTGAGGTGGGCTTTGTAGTCCAAGCTGGAGCTTAGTGTTGCCCACTTTAGCCTGCCAAGTGTGTATTGTAAGTGCATGCTGCTGTGGCCAGCAAGGGTGGACTTTATCCAGAAATTCCTAGTTACTCCCTCTGTTCTTAACATTTTTCCTTTTATTCTTGTCTCATGCCTTTGATAGATGCTTAGTGATAGGCCAACATTCCTCCTTGCCCTTCAGCCACGTGTGAAAGCATCCCTGGTAATAAAGCATGGAAGCTAAGGTGTGATTCATGCTTTTACATTTAGATGACTAAGTTTTACTTTAGGAAATTACTTGCTTTCAAAGAAAGATGGTAGTTATGACTTTCCATGAGCCAGAGGGCCCAGGAACATCAGCCTTCATGTGGTTTTGCTGGCACACTGGATTTCACTTCCACTATAATCCTTCTACTCTCATAATTTATCTTGAGAGGACTTTTGGAACCTGCTTTTCCCACAGGTGTTTGGATTAATTGTTATTTCCATTTTTATGTGTACGCATTGGAGTATCTGTTCAGCTCCCTCTGCCTACCTTCTAACACTGTTCCATCCTAATGCCTCCAAACTCTACAACACTGGGTGGGAGAGCGGATGGAGGGAAAGGGGGGACATAGACACTTTAGGGATATCGGGTACTTAGGGGTGGGTCCAATCTTCATCATTGTCAAAATATTCAGAAATTCAGCAATCGCAAACCAGCAACCAGCAGCCTCCACAGGCCCTCTCGGGGCTGTCTCATTTGTACCCTCTCTAGAGCCCCCAGAATTAAACTATCTTTAGCTTGAAAAAATTATTCCCCTCCTAGGGTATGAGACAGTTCTAGTTAATGACTGTGGACAAACTGAAGCAGCCTCATATTCTCCACCTGGGATTAAAACAAAAACATATTCATATAACATAACTGAGTTTTAAAAGAAACCAAAATTCTTACTACACATATGTACTTGCACCTACATGAGTTTATATGTAACACATGTGCAGTAGCCTGTGGAGTCTAGAGGAGGACATTGGACCCCTTGTACTAGAGTTACAGGTGGTTGTGAGCAGCCACATAGGTGCTAGGAACTGCACACACACCCTGTACAAGAACAGCAAACGCTCTTCACTGCTGAGCCATGTCTCCATTGGCAAGAATCTGGACTTTTTTTTTTTTTTTTTTTTTTTTGCATACTTCACCCCACATAAACTTGTGATTCAGTACATTTGTGGGTGAAGATGTAACTTGAAATCATCACTTAAAGCTTTTCAAAAGATATTTGTTTTAAACTTCTATCATTGACCTTAAAATACTCTTAGCCAGCATTTTTAATAGATTTCTTTTGATGTCGGAGTAAAGATAGTAGCTTCATTATTCCTTCACTGAAAGCACTTTTGTGGGTGGCACAGAGAAATCACTGTATGTTTAAAAAGTGTTGAGTGAAATAGAATAAAAGGTTTGACTTGCCCTACCAAGAGGCAGGAGACCTAATTATTCCCCACTCATGCGTGAAATTGGGCCTAATAATATTCTGGGAGAGATGAGACAGGCCCTTCCCTGGAGGAGTAGGATGCAAAAGCAGAATGCATTTACTGTGGGATGGAAACGTGACACATCATCTCCTGTCTCATTGTGCAAAGCTCAGTAAAAGTTTCCGGGCATGAAAATGTATTCAACACTCAGATGACTGATGGTGGTTGATCACGTATGCAAAACACTTAGACAATTAAAGGTGCCACATAGTATAATTTTAAAAGGTAAGTGCTAATAAGCCAACGTACAGCCACGAGCCAAGGCAAATATGGTTCCTGTTGCTTATTGAGATGTTACACATGAAATCCACTTAAGATTCATGACATCAAAGCTGAAATAGTGTTTAATGGTCTAAAAAACTTCCCTGCCCTTCAGTCCTCTGTCTTACAAGCGGACTGGATAACTGACATGTAACTTGTTTTGCATTTGTCAGTCAGCATATACATGAATGCTACTCCCATAGTTTAGGGCATGGCCAAATGGTTCAGTGGGCTGGTGTGCTGGCTTAGCAGGTAAAGGTACTTGCCACTAAGTGTGAGGGCCCCAGTTCAGTGCCTAGGACTCTTATAGTGGAAAGTACTGAACCAAGCCTGCAAATTGTTCTCTGACTTCTGCACTTGTTCTACGGCACTTTCTATGCCAAACAAAATAACGATCAATTAATTAAATGCATTTTAGAACAATTTAAGGAACAGTTTCCATAACTTAACTTGGGAATATAAATACTATGGCTATTGAAAAACTGGTGATCAGGCTACTTAAAGGCCCCCATTGAGTCTGTAAATGAAGATGTTTGCCTCATGATTGTTGACCCTAAAAATTCTACCAGAGAACTCCTAAACCTGATAAACAGCTTCAGTGCAGTACCTGGATATAAAATTAACTCAAACAAATCAGTGGCCTTTCTCTACACAAAGGATAAACAGGATGAGAAAGAAATTAGGGAAACAATACCCTT
>NC_034607.1:39515570-39524743 GCF_900095145.1 Mus pahari
GCCATCATTGGGAAGAGAGGCCCCTTGGTCTTGCAAACTTTATATGCCCCAGTACAGGGGAACACTAGGGCCAAGAAGTAGGAGTAGGGGGGTGGGGGAGCAGGGGGTGGGGGTATGGAGGACTTTGGGGATAGCATTTGAAATGTAAATGAACTAAATACCTAATAAAAAATTCAAAAAAAAAAAAAAAAGATTGTGACATCTGTGTGAAGAGCTTAGCTCGGTGTATGTACCATATTATAGTCATTCCTAAACACAGCATTCGCCATGGTTATTCCTGCTTATCTGTTTCCAGCTGCTCAGCCCCGAGATTGAAGTTGACAGTAAGAAGTGTTTTTTTGTTTGTTTGTTTTTCAAGACATGGTTTCACTGTATAGCCCTGGCTATCCTGGAACTTGCTTTGTAGAACAGGCTGGCCTCAAACTCAAGAGATCTGCCTGCTTCTGGCTCCTGAGTGCTGGGATAAAGGGGAGTGCCACCACTGCCCAGCTAAGTAGTGAATCTTTATGTTGTACCCTTAATGGAAACAAATGAGAGGGCTTTGGAACTATTTTGACCACGTTCTGTAGGATAGCAAGCTTCTTTAATTCTTTGCTCATCACTCTCTGCAGATCTGAAAAACAGCACGGTATATTTAGGATGCTGTGAATGAACTGATAGAGGAGGTAAGTTTTTGTTGTTGTTCAAGGTTCTGAGTTTAAGCTCCAGTATCACATACACACATGTGTGAAAGTACACAGATTAAAAAAAAAACAAAAGATACATAGACCTGTCTCACTGGCTAACATAGAGCTCACAGGCTATCTACAGGCAGAGAAAAACAATTAAAAATGCACCATACTATCTTGACTTTGTTATAAATGCCCCAAGTGGTCTCTGAATATCTATGCTCATAAACTGAATTTGGTGCATGCTTCTCTTTGACAGCTTCTTTCAGTCTGGTCTGGCAGTGCCATTTTGTAATCTCCACTCCTTAAAAGGCTAAACAAGAGGATCACAAGTTCAAGACTTGTCTGGTCTACAAAGTGATCTCTCCTCCCATACCGTTAATGGTTTGACAGCTATTTTTTATCTTTGTGATCCCAGATCTTGCCACTGGGAGTAGTGTACCCTAAGCATGGACAAGTGAATACTGTCTACTCTAGTTTCCTCTCTGGTCCCCTATCCTAGCATGTGCCTTACAGAGACAGGGATGGAACAGTAAGAAAAGGACGGAATCTGAGCAATAGTAAGAGAGGATTTTCTTTTTCCTACTTTAGTTATGTTAATGTATTATAAAGTTCTATTGTGACTTTCTCAATTCAAAATTAATTATACTGCTTGTAGAACTGAGCTGAAGTGTATCACTTCTTTTATGAAGGAGAAGTTTACCCAGCAAAGTAAATAAAAGTTAGGAAAAATTGTATAGTCCATTCCATGTATTTTAATAGCATTTGTTTAGATACATTAAGTCTTGCATTTATTACAAGGCCCATCTGTTTATCCTTGTTTAAGTCTCTTGTTACTACAGGCCTCCTACTACAGTTTCCTTAGGGAGCAAAGGAGTGTGAACTGGAGCAGAGCTCCTCCCCTTCTCAGTTAGCCAAGTTAACCACCTCCTAACTTCACTCTTGCTGTTGAGTGTTACCATTCAAATCAGATGCAACATCTTAAGGCTCGTGGAGCCCTTTATCTATTTATAGATAAAATTAACCAATGTTTTATTATAAAGCCTCTGTCGTTTATCTCATGGTTATTTTCTAAAAATTCCCAACAGTGGAAAGTCTAGTTTATAGAAGATGAAACTAAAGAACAAGCTAGTATGTCTTGTTTAGGGTTGAGTTGTTGCTCTGTTGGGGTCTGGGAAGGAGGGTTGAGGACCATATGACTAAGATGCACTGCATAGATGTACGGAACTGAGACTACATGTGTCCCTCCCTCCTTTATGTCCTCTTCCTTGTTATAGCCCACAAAGTCCTTTTAGTGTTTCCTGTGTATGCAGAGGGAACTTGGCAGTGGCTACATTTCCTAAGACAAATACAGCCATTAGTTTCCAGTAGCTCCTGAGCTAGGAGTACAGTGAGCCCCATGAGCCCTTCTTCCATGCATGCTGCAAAGTTGACTTGCGTGGTTTTGTGCAGCTAGGGGCCAAGCACTAAACTTGAGATTTATTTCCATTTTGCTCAGTGTAGGTTCTCAGTGCCTCCTGGATGGTTATACTTCTTCTGAGGTAGAACATTTCCTCTGGCTTCCAGTGCAATGCACCTTCTTATTCCTTACCAGCATTTTTCAGTATTGACCTTAATAGATATATTAACATACGTTGAGTTTATTCACATCAAAGTGATGTTTATATGAAGGGCTTTTCAACTGATAAGTCTGTATTTTTTACCCCAAAGAGAGTCTAAATTTGGGGATACTATGTCTAAATGTTGCATACTGTCACTTTCCAACTATTTTGCTACATGCTGAGAGCTGTTGTAATATTTCTGGGCTGCTGCTTCAATACCAAGTTGCTCAGAGAGAACATCACTATTGAGGAGGTGAGATAACCAAGGCAAAGCATTGGCTTTTCCAGTTTATTATTTCCTTTAGTCAGTAACCATTAAGATCACGACTATAGAGTGAGGTCCATGGGGGGGGGGGTGGCTTGTGTTATAGAACATGACTCATTCAGCACAAATCCTTTACGCTGCTTAGTAGTGCACATGTCCAACCTCAAGGTTAGCAGATAGATATAGGAGATAATATATATTAACAAATACACTCAAGTTATTTGGCAATATTTCTTTTGTTTTTAAAACAGTGCCAGAGACATACCAATAAAGTGATACAAATGCTGAATTTAAGTTTTATAGTAATGCATATAATATAAAATGATTGTTAAACTATATATGCTTCTAAACTTAAAAAAAATAGTACATAGCTGATACTAGTTCGGATTTGGAGATAACTCTGGAGTGGTCTACTAGGATTTATGTAGATAATAAGGAATGGAATGGGTCATTTAAGGAGCGTGCTGGGTGCTAGAGAGATGGCTCAACCGGTTAAGAGAAGTTCTTCATAGAGGACCTCACTCCCTTATGTGGACTGACGGCTCACAAACTCTTTATGTCTAGCCCTAGCAGATCCAGGGCTCTCTTCTGGCCTCCAAGGCCACCCAACACACGCAGCACACTTCTACACAAACACAGACATGAAATGTAAAAAATACATTTCTAAACAAATTAAAGAAACTTCCCTTACTAGTTAAAAAATGAGCGGCCTGGCTTTTCCCCTCTCCTACTTGGCTTTTGCTTCAGAAGAATTTAGGTGGTTGGCCGTAGCAGGCAGGTCTCCTGGTGAACCTGTAGGAGCCTTTGGCTGACAAGCAACAGCTGGGCAAGGAAGCAGCTTTAAGAAAGCTCACGGTGGTAGCTGAGCTGTTAAAGCACTTTTTGTTGTTGTGTTACTGGACCTCACCAGCAATTTAGGTGCAGACTCCTTGGGAGACTTACATTCATTCATCCTGTGTCAGATTGCTGGCTACAAAGAATTGCAACGTATGAGATAGGGCTTTGAGAAGTTCTGTTGTAACTCTGTCTTTGAGTAAAGAAGCAGAAGTTGAGGCTCTGGCCACCTCTCTCTTGTCCCTGAACACACCTAGAGCTGTTCTTCGTCCTGACTCATTCCCACAGTCACTGCCTCTGTGCCTCATTCCAAGAACAGTATTTCACAGGTTGAGGAAATGTGATTCTCCTCAGGGTCTGTTTTCCTGTGCATCACATGCGTTTGGCACCAGTTCTGACTTTGAAGCTATAAAAGGAAGAAAGGAGTGGCTCTGGGACTGGCAAGTGTAAAGCATCGCAGCCGCTCTTCTGAAGCACCGCCTTGGTCCTGCGCGCTGTCCCCTGGACATACCTCTCACTGCAAGATCAGTTCCAGCTTCTCAGCTTTGGTTTCTAATTGGCAAATTGTAAATTTTAGAGAAAGAGGTGGGCTGCATGAGTAAGGTCTGTAGAGATGTCTCTCAGGCTAGTGAAATCAGATCACATCATAGGCTTTGAAGGTAAAGGGTTGCACTAGTTTCATGCTTTTTCCTCCTCATCTGTAGAGCAGGGTTTCACCATTTCGTCTGTAATGGAGAATCGAGACTGAGCATTCAGTGAAACGAATAATGCATAAGAAAGTTAGAGTCAATATACAAACCAAAATACTGAGGAAACTTAGGAAACAATCCTTGTCCAGAGTAAATACTTTAAATGGCCCCTGAATGCTTCAGTTTTTGCCCTTTATCATAAATGGTAAAGTATCAGGAATTAAGGATAAAAAGTTTGTAGGTAGAGGCACAATACAATGAGCGAAGTTCATGAGAAAGTGCAGTGCTCCAGGCAAAGCTCAAAGCTTCTGTCCAGGAGAAATAGCAAGTGTCTAGAAAAGCAGATGTTAGGGACTGTGAAGGGATGCGGATCTTTCCTCCTCCCTGGGGTAGCAGAAGCACGTGTACCAGGGAGCTGTCTGGTTAGCTTGGAAGCGATTGTCCTTCTGGGTCACCATAATGTGACCTTTCAACCTCCTCTTCTATGCTTCAGCATCTTGGAAGGGACAGTCGGACAGGAATCCAAGTAACCTGTAAATCTCTCGTGTGCTCTGCAGAGCAGTAGCTTCAGCTGCACCCAGGACACGGTGGCATGTGCTTACTTTATAGCTAGGTAACTGCGCTAGTGAGAACAGATGGGCGGGCCTTTATGAAACTTGAATTTCATACAACCTCCTAATATTCTGAGAATTTCATCATTTAAAAGAAAAGGTAAAAAAAAACAAAACAAAACAAACAAACAAAAAAATACATAGTGCACAAGCTCCTCAGACACGGTACAGTGACCCAGCCTCGGCCTCCTGAAAAACACCACACACTTTCTAGACAGGAGAGGCAGGCTGCAGCTTCCTCAGTGGGAAGAAGGTTTCTTTCAGAGTGCTTGCTGTCCTGGGTCCTTGCAGTGTCCCTGCAGGTGGAAGCCTGGGTCCCTTCCATGGACCTCACCATTTAGCTCTCATGTTACAGGGACCTCTAACAATTAAAGGAGCTATTCAGATAAAGCCTGAAATGCTTCCAGATTCATTCCCCTGGTTTTGAAGACAGTGCTTTAGGAAAAAAAAATAGTGTGTGTGTGTGTGTTTTAAATTAAACATTTATAGTGCCAAGGTTCCCAAAGACTACTTACTAGCCTAACCATGTTTGCACACAGCAGGATTTTCTAATTTAAATTCAGTCATAATCTCCAAATTGCCCTAGCTTAGACTAGTTGAAGTTATGAACTCCATTTCATCTCATTTGGCCACCTACATGCAGCTGTCAGTGAGTAGTCTTGATGTCAAAAGTCTGTCTGTTTCATTAAAATGTTAATTTCATGTCTTTAATTCCCTTTGTAAAATATACCACTGCAGGACAGTATATGCAGATGGATTCCAAGGCAGACTAATTTGCATGTTGTGTTTTTGGTTCATCTTTCTAGTTTTTCTTTTCGCTTACTGCTATTCTTAGAAATTGCTTTAGTGCTTAAAATGTGTTCAAATATATAAAATAGATATGTAAGCCAATTTCAGACTTGCAAAATTAGTTTAAAAGAATCCAGAAAGCTATTTTCCTCCTCAGGAACGCAATTACCAGTTCTAAGAATAAAGCATGTTTCCTCCCCCCCTGCAGCCCTAAGCTGTTCTTGTAAAGAAAGATTCAGTGGCAGCAGCAGCAGTGAGCCGAAGCCTGAGTGCATGCAGTGTCTGATGGGAAATGAAGAGCAGAGTCCTCATGGTTCTCGGAGGGCCCTGGTTTACCTGCCTCTGGGGTTGAAAAGTAACCAATATCAAGTTTACATTTTACTTTCCCCACGTCTTGAGTTCTGACTGATCGCCCACAACAGGAAAGTTAACTGAAAGCACTAACCAAGGGACTTCCAATACTCTCATGGAGGAAGCTAAGGCTGTTGTTCTAGCTCACCCCAAAATAATTAGAATAGTTACACCCTGGAAAGTACAGGCAGAAGCCTTCTAGCAAGGCTTTTGACCCACGGTTCTTGCACATTTTGATGCTTTCTGTTGTCGTCCATCACTGACATCTATGTGTTCTGGTTAGCCTCCTGGGCTGCTTGTCTTTCCTTTTCTGGTCTTCTGTATGAAAACCATTCCTCATGGCTGTGAGCACCACCCAAGCTGCTCTCCTTAGCAGCTGCTTGAGAGGATGCACACCTCCCTTGGTGACTCAGGGTCTGGCTAATGCTTTTCAGAGGCATGCTTCTGCTCAGCCTGTTTACTTCTGTCTGTCTTCTCCAGGTCCCCATCAAGTGTATTGAATGGTTATTTTAGATATTATTTTACAAAATCAAATAATGTCTAATATGAACTTCCTTCTTTCTTCCTGTTTTCTCTGTTTCTCTAAAGAATACTACTAATAACTTACTACCCCAGTTTCAGGGGGCAGAGTTCACCAGAGTCCTTGGTTTCTGGGGCTTCACAATCACTGGCATGGGTGTGGCCACTTGTGCAGTTTTTCCTGATACACCTTTTCCTTATGTTGTTTCCCTCATCTTCCATAAGCAAATCTTTCTAAATAAGTATTTCTCTTTCTTGTGTTCCTGTAAACTTCATGGTCATATGGTTCTGTATTTTTATTTATTTGCTTACTTACACCAATAGGATTGTGATCCCATCTTTTTCTTGATGGCATTTTGTTTTTAACAACATGTGTTCATGTCACTGGCTTCTGGTAAATGCCTTCTCTCTGTTTTGCCCCTTCCAAATGTCTCATTTACTTAAGCTTGCTAAAGACAGATGTCCATCCAAGTAGCCTCTACCCCACCCCATCTGCACATGAATACCCTTATTAGTTTTTTATGTGCTCAGGACTTCCTGTGGGTGCTGCCCGAGCATAGATGTGTGAGCTGGAGGTGCCAGCTGGCTCCGTGTGACTTGCTCAGTCCTCTCTCCAAGTTGGCTGTGCCCTCGACAGCTCTCACTGCTCTCTGAGGGTTCGCCCACGCTCCTGCCAACTTGTGGTGTTATCTTGCTTTGTGTTCCTTGCCACTTGAGAGCAGATTTAAGACGGAAACTTGTGCCTTCAATTTCCTGTTGTCTGATTAGAAAGAGGTTTTGTGCATCGAGGTTTTGTGCGTCTGCTATTGGTGGGTTTCTTCTCATTGAACTGTCTGTTTGTCTTTGGTGTTTCTAATGAGGCGATAGTGTGACCTACTCATTTGTACTAACCAGTTCTTTCTGTGTACATGTCTTTTAAATCATTTTTAGATATCACAAACATGGTTTTATTTTGTAGTTAACAGGTTTGTTTGTATGTTTAAATACAGGGTCTCTTTGGCTCAAGCAGGCCTTGAATTCCTGCCCTTCAGCCAGTATCTGTCTGGTGCTGAGTTATGGGCCCGCCCCCATGCTCACTTAGTATAAGCATGGTGATAATCTTTACCTTGTGGTTTCTGTTCTTAAATTTTATTTGAATGAAAGTCTTCCTTTCCCAAGCGCTCCTTGGCCTTCAGTTTCTTCTGTAAATAATGTAATAGACTCTTATTCATCTTGAGTTCTTTATGTCTTGTTTGGAATGCATCTCATTTCATTTTTCCCAATACTACACGCTAAACAGTTTATCATCCTCCCCTGCTTTGTGATGCTACCCGTACTGTAATTAAGATCTCATATACCCGTGAGCCTGGCTTTGCTGTCATTCTGTTGCTTTGCCGTTCCTTCTTTTTTCCTCTTAAGACATCTGATGTTAGTTTCTCTGTAGCCATTGAAGACCTATGTCCTCTCAGCCTAGGAAACTTGTTCTGGCATGTTTTATCCAGGACAGTTTGGACAATTCCCAGTTATCTTCCTCTGAATGCAGAGCACTTATTTCCTATCACACTCACTTCTCCTCTCTCGAAATTTTGTATTTTTATTCATTTCCTGTGTTATTTACATAGCTCTTCCCATGTTTATATCTTGTATTTCAACTGGATTATAAACTTTCAACAGGCATGGGATTGCTTGCATGTCTTTGAATCTGTCTTGGTAATTTTAGCTAACAAGGCACCTAAGCGAATCACCATAACCATGCTTTAGTGAGCATTTAATAAACTTCTCATCTGTTCTCTGACAAGTGCATGAGATTACTGTAATTAGTTGTAAGCATATAAGGGCAATGAGCATTTTAGGAAGGACACACAAGCATAGTTTCTATATGCACTTTTTGAACATACCTCATCCTGTAGAATTTTTCCTTCTAATCTTTAAACTTCCTATTATAGTTGACTTTCTTCATATTGTAAAAGAGAAAGCATACGTTTACTAATTCTTCTTAGGTTTCCTCCTTTAGTTTTAGTAATTGCATTTTATTTAAGTTTCTTCAATGAACTGTGTGAAATGCTATGTGCTCAATCAATCATGTACAAGGAAAAGCAATACATTATAATTAGGGTCTATTATCATTTAATTAGGCATTCCATAATTGAATTAGTGCCTCTGGCTTCTCTTGGGCTCTGACTAATCTGAAACAAATTCCTTTTCTGTGGACAAATACTAGCTTGTAATAATTAGAGTATTCATTTAAGCTAAAGCTTTTCGTTAAGTCTCTTTCTGATGAAGGTAGTTTCTCAAGTACTGGCTGATTTAATTTAATATGATTTATTCACTTATGAATCAAGTGTAGGGGAATTGTTAACACTAGAAGACTGGCCATATTGAGATAATCTTAATATTCACTGGTCTCTGGGATATTTAAGATCTTGTCTTAGTAGTTATGCAAGTCTAGGTATAATGTCCCACTGCTAATTTGAGAGTACTGTAACTGCTAGAACAGGCTGCCATCGAATACAGTATGCTGATCCTGTTGTGTATCATGTTGGAGCCTAAAGTTGTTACATTCCTGGGTTGGATTTGAGAGTTGACTTTCATCTCAGCAAGGTGCTTCTACACATTTAATGTGCTTCTTCTATTTTTACCACAAGTGCAATGTAGCGATAGCTACATACCCTGGATTAAAGGTCTCTGTGGACATGACTTGGTAGGGATTAAACCAATTTGTCTTAGTCAGGGTTTCTATTCCTGGACAAAACATCATGACCAAGAAGCAAGTTGGGGAGGAAAGGGTTTATTCGACTTACACTTCCATACTGGTGTTGATCACCAAAGGATGCAGGACTGGAACTCAAGCAGGTCAGAAAGCAGGA
>NC_034607.1:39525893-39534736 GCF_900095145.1 Mus pahari
CAGGCTTCCATCTTCTGCACTGTTCTCAACATTATCTTCCAAGCTCCTGCACAACATCTGACAGAGCTCTTAACACCAAATAGATCTTCTGGCCCAAAGTTCCAAAGTCCTTCCACAGTCCTCCCCAAAACATGGTCAGGTTGTCACAAGAATACCCCACTATGCTGGTACCAATTAAGCACTAAACCATTAAGCATTGTTCTAGTCTTTTCTTTAAAATTGCTTGACTTAGTCATTATTGCTTCCTTACCCTGTCCATACTTTGGCCTTTCTTCTGTCAGTGCTGATGACTAAGTGGGTGTTAAATTTAATTGGTGATTCCTTTAACTTCTCTCTACCGTCATCCCCCAGTGTTTGTTCCTACTTTAAGTTCAGTCTCATCACCTGTTCATAAATTTCAGTTAGTTCAGTTTTTCTGTCTTGTCCAGCCTTTTTGTTCTTGGTTCTTTTAGTTCATACTCCTTCCCTTATATGTAAATGATAACGTTGGCATTGCTGTGGGAATCGGGAGACCCTGGAAGCCAAAGCACAGTTCTGATTTGCTTCAGGGGAAGTTCCAGGGATGCTGTATGGAGGAAGGCCTTGCAAGCAAACCAAACAATTGGTCTCAACTGTAAGCTGAAGCTTCAAGAAGCCTCAGGGACAGAAGTGCGGGTGGGGGCCTGGGGGGGGGGGAGAGCATGCACCTGTCAGCAAAGGGTGAAGGGAATACCAGGAGAAGCACCCTTTTCAGGCCCCATTTCCAGCTGCACACCAGAGTGAATGTGTTCCTGGGAACCCTGAGAGCTGCTCTGTCTCCCCCTCCCCCCTCTCCCTTCCCCCCTTCCTGCTTTCTGCCCTTAGGAGCTAGTCTCTGAAATCTGCCATGCTAGAAACCCAAGTTAAAAGGACAGGGAC
Source organism: Mus pahari (assembly GCF_900095145.1). Taxonomy (NCBI): domain Eukaryota; kingdom Metazoa; phylum Chordata; class Mammalia; order Rodentia; family Muridae; genus Mus; species Mus pahari. The sequence continues at coordinate 39,526,791 of NC_034607.1, forward strand.
TAGACAGAGAAAGAAGACACTTCTTGAGGGGCTGGAGAGATGGCTCAGAGGTTAAGAGCACTGACTGCTCTTCCAGAGGTCCTGAGTTCAAATCTCAGCAACCACATGGTGGCTCACAACCAAATGGGATCCAGTACCCTTTTCTGATGTGTCTGAAAACAGCAACAGTGTGCTCACATTAGGTAGATATCTAGATAGATATCGAGATAAATGAAAACCAGAGCATCCCCAGGAGGGTGTGATGCTTGGCTTGATCTGGTCATTAAACAAACAAAACAAAACAAAAACGGAAGGCACTTCTGTGAGTCTGGGAAGCTAAGGGAGCACAGGCCAAATTAGAATTCCTTCCTCAAAGGCCTGGTGAAGTTTCAGGAGCCCAGCAGCAAGGAGCATGCTTTGGCTGGGTCAGCAGAGACGGTGGTTGACAGACACATTATGGTAGAAGGAGGGTCTCTAACTCAGGGGAAGGAGCAGGCAGAACAAGAATGTCATCTGTAAGGCAGCAATTACAGCACTTGGAGAATGTGTCTGCCCTGATTAAAATGTTCTGAGAATATTTTTCTACCTAGTAGGGGGCCCCATGTGTCTTACAGATAGAAAGGGGAAGAACTAGCACAGTAGAGAATGAAAACTGCTGTAAGGGGGTTAATGATTCTATTTAAAGACATCCCTGGGAATTAGTTAGGAAACAAATGCTCCTATGATAATATCTGAATAGAGAGGCTGCCTTCCAGAATACTTAATGAGGTTTCTTTTGTTATCAGGGAGAACTGATACACAAAGCAGAGAGGACTGTAGTCTAGAATTTCAGAAAATAATTCCATCTTAAAAATAGCATTATGTACTTAGCATTGTTAAATATACCATGGCTAAAAAGTCATCATCCAGGGGATAGAAAAGGCAGAGGGAACTATCACACTCAGTTATCTCTTAACTTGTGGACCTTCTGGCATTGTGTGGAAACTGGTACTTTCCGTCTAGCTTCCATAGCACATACTTGTGACCTTGACGTTTCACTGTATTCTGTGGAATTTTCTCACCACAGGGCAGCTGACAGCCCAGGAAGAACAGCAGCAGCTGCAGAGCAGTGTCACAGTGGTTATGCAGATAGGGACAGGAGAAACAGCAACTACTTTGGCCCTCTCTCTTCTGGTTTGCAGGATTGTTGAGCTCAGTCACTGTCCCGCTGAGTCTCGCTGTTCCTTCCTACTTCAGGCTGTTAGAGAAGATTGCTCTCAGGCTGACTCAGGCAGAGCTATCCCCGAGAGAGGCTTAGCTCAGTCTATCCATATCTGCATGTTGGAGTGCTGATTCCATAATATCGTGAAGTTACTGGAAATTTTCTGCCATTGTTATGCTTACATTTAGCAGAAGAAAAAGATGGAATAAATCTATAGTGTATCAGTCACAGTATATGCCAAGGAATTAGAAAACCTGCCATTAGTAGGGTGGAACTGGGGCCTCTCTGAGAGAAGAACAGGCAACATACTCCTAGCATGTGCATCAAAGAATCTGGTACTCATTGTGGCTAGAGCAGAGAGAGCCAGGGTATTAGGCAGTAGGAAGTGGGAGCTAAATAATGGTAAAAGCTCATAGATGCCACAGGGCTTCTCGGTGAGACGGGCAGCTACTGGACAGAAGAATAGGGAAGTTAACATGTTGTGTCATGGCTAACATTCTGAAAGCGTTACTCTGCCATTACAGTAAGAAAGTGTTCAGGTAGCAGATAAGCTAGCAAAAGTCATTTATAAAGATGTTCTTTTTTTTTTTTTTTTTTTNAAATTTCTTATCTGTCAGCATGGTATTATATTCAGCCAGGTATGCTGGCAAATGCCTTTTTTTTTTTTTTTTTTTTTAAAGATTCATTTATTTATTAAATGTAAGTACACTGTAGCTGTCTTCAGATACACCAGAAGAGGGCGTCAGATCTTGTTACGGATGGCTATGAGCCACCATGTGGTTGCTGGGATCTGAACTCTGGACCTTTGGAAGAGCAGTCAGGTGCTCTTACCCACTGAGCCATCTCACCAGCCCCTATAAAGATGTTCTTAATGATCCAGATGAGACAGATAGTGCGGAAAATGGGTGAGGTGAGAAGTGGCGGCTTTGGGATTATATTTTGAAGTAGAATAGGTAGGATTTTCAGTTGGGTTTTGGATATCTGAGAATGACAAGAATGACAATGGAATTGCTGAGGAAAGCACAGGTTTTATAGAAAGACTGGGTTGAAGTTGAGTCTAGGTCATGTTGATTTGAGATGCTTATTAGACATCCAAGATGATGTAAGATAGGTGGTCAAATATATGAGTCCAAAAATGAAGGACCAGCTGGAGTTATAAGTTTGGAAGTCAGAAACACATGTTTGGTATTGAGGTCATCTAGGGATAAGGAAGAAGAAGAGCCAAACCCAGGGCATATGATGCTCAGAAGTCATATAACCCAGCAGTCCACAGAGGAGATGCCAGAGTGGCCTGAAGAGAGCTGTGTGACTAGGTGTACAAGCACGCAAGACCCAGGGGAGTCAGTGGATGTACGTATGACAATCACTAGACTCGTGCTAGAGTGGTGTGCTTCTTTTCTGTTGCTGTGATAAAATACCATGCCCAAGGCAACTTGTAAAAAAAGGATTTGTTTTAGCTTTCAGTTCTAGAGTGTAAGAAACCATCGTGACAGGTGAACATGGCACATGTGGCAGGCATGGCAGCAGGAACAGCATGAAGCAGAGTGAGCTGCGTGCTGGTCAAGGCTCTAATCTCTCAAGGCTCCCTCTCAGTGGCACACCTATTTAGTAAGACTGCACTTGCTAACCTCTCTTCCCCACCTCCCACAGTGCCACCAGTTGAGTACCAAGTTTTCAAATGCCCGAGCCTATGGGAGATATTCTCATTCTTACCACCACAGATGGTGAAGCCTCAAGCTTATTTGGCAGTGATTGGCTAACTACAGTGGAGGTTGAAGGTCATTGGCATATAGCTCAAGAATCATAGCTCTGTAAGTAACCAGAGAAATGGATGCTAGCTGGAGAGGAGATGAAACTGGGTCTAGATGAGATGAGAAGTTATAAACGGTGATAAACAAGTTACAAGGACCAAAGAGTGCATTTGTTATTTGTTCTATTGCTGTGACAAATAACCTCACAAAGCCTAAGAGAGGGGGATTTATTCTGGCACACAGTTCTAGGGTACAGTCTAGCATGGTGGAGAAGTCATGGCAAAGGAACTGAGGAAGCTGGTCATGTTGCATCTGCAGTCAGGAAATGAGACATGAATACTGCTACAGAGCTCACTTCCAGTCTCAGGCCCCCAACCATGGGATGGTGCCACCCACACTAGGCTGGGCTCTCCCACCTCAGTTAATTTAATCCAGAAAATTCTTCACAGACATGCCAGTGGATGGTCCATCAAGTTGGCAGTCAAGATTAATGTCATAACAGAGGACTAATGGGGGAGGGTGGCATTACTGAGTTGACAAAAGACATGAGAGAGCATGGCAGTGGTGAAAACACACTGCTGTTGTAATAATGGCCGAGCTTCATGGAAGTTTTAAATATGGTTATGTGTTTGCCTTTTGGTAAATAGGAAGGCCGAGTAATGTGGTAATGTAACAAATAAGAGCCGTCTGCCTCTAAACCATCCATCTGCACACACACTGGCCATCACTGTCCCCAGTTTTATTCTTGGGGTTTTCATTTATTTAGTTTTGTAACTTTTAATTGAATGAACGGCAACTGCTTCAAAATTCTGTTGATTCAATGTTATTCTTTCTAGCTACTATCAAGAAAACACACTTATGACCCTGAAAATCCCTGAAAAAATTAGTTTTAAACTGTTAGGTTATGTACTACATAACTAGAGAATTGTATTGTGCACTGGACAGGAAATGAAAATATGAGACTCAGCTTGTTAGCATGCTAGTGTCTATTTTCATGAGTGAGCAAGTACTGTTTTCCAGTGTAATCCTAGCATAGGAAAAGCCTTAAACATAGCAACTATATGGGAGTGAATTCTGGGTTTCAAACATACTTTTCCAGTGTTTTGATTTGGCAAGTATCCAAGTCACTTTTATAAAGCTCTTTTTAGCTTATTGCACATATAACAAATTTGTTAAATTACTTGAATGTTTTCAGGGTAAATAGTTTATAAGCCCCCCCACACACACACACCCCTGTGTTATGTCTTCTGCATGCACCTGCTTGTGCCATGGTGCTTCTGTGGGTCAGGAGAACAGTTCTCCAGTTGGTTGCACACACTATCCAGAACATAGTGACAGGCCTGCCTCATTACTGTATTTTCACTGTGCACTAAATGTTTGCCCTCCCTGCCCCCCAATCCCAGTGATGAAGCCTAAATCTCCATTGTGACATTAAGACTTAGAGCCTTTGGAGCTAACCTGAGAGAGCAGAGCCTCAGAGAGGTTAGCATGGGGGAGGGGAGGATTGGAGGCTCTCTGCTTATTTTCATGGTAAGATACCCCTGCTGGGTTGGCAGGCTCCTTGGTATTGGGCTTTTCAGTCCCCAGACTGTGTGGCTTGTTTTAAGTTTATAGAGGCTATGGTCTCTCGATAGTGCAGACCAAACTAAGATGTATGGCAGCTCTAGGAGTTGACCGGTAGATAGAGGTTCTTCCCTCCTGTTTCCTGTGTCTGGAGGAGGATTTGCAAAGTTGGAAACTACCTCCCAAGCCTTGTTCCACTCCTCTGCTCAGACGCAGCAGTTATGGCCCAGCAGTTGGGCTCCATTATCACCCTGGCTTCAGCTTTCTGATGTAGTTTACCAGCAGATAAGCCTTTACCCCTCCACTGTCCACCTCTGTCCACTCCACTGCCACTTTGAAAAGAATCAGTACTGAGAGGCCTCTCATTGGTAGGCTTGGGAGACCTTACTAGATACTCTTAACACTTGTAGAAGGCCACTCCTTCACAGACCTGACTTTTGTGCCCCACCCTGCCCCACCCTTCCTGTAGAAGGGTCTTTTTTGTTTGAGAAATAAAAGCAAGCACAGAAAGACCATGGCTACCTAACATGTTCACTTCCTGTGCCAGTGACTGATGCTGAGGTTTCTGTCTGGGTGAAGATAAGGCGAGCTTCAGCTACTCAAACCAGGATTTGTAAATCTCTAAATAGATTTTGCCCGTGGCATCCTTACTTTTTTTTTTTTTTTTTTTTTAAAGACAAGGTATAGCATAACAGTCGGCTGGGTTAGCTTTGTGACATGGTGTGAGCATCCCATACTGAAGTAAGAAATGAAGGAAAGGAAAGGGAAAACTGGTTGGGTTGGATGTGTCAAAGTACTGTGTGATTACGGTGGGTTATGGTGGTGATGGTCTTTGAAACTTACCCTTTAACATACATAAAGTCCATTTGTTTTTATAATTTCAAAAATTACTCTATCACTGCATCGAAGAGGTTCTGGGAAGAGCCAGAGACTGTCTTACAGTTGAGCCACATGTACCCTGATTCTTAGGTAACCTCTCAGGAAAATTGAGTCCCAGGGCTTTCTCAGCTCACAGCAGCCTTTGCTCCAGAGAGCTGCTCACACAGAAGTCTTTCTCTCCAAGAAAGGAAACTGCTTTGACTAAGCTCAGCAGTCTTCATCAAGCTGAGGCTTCACGTACTGAATGGGAGTTCAGTTTCTGAATGACTGAAGACAACACAAGTCAGTTTCTAGGCAGTGAGGATGGATCTAGGCCAAGTGATAGAACAGTAGCCAACAGTGTGCTGTGAGACCAGAATGGCTTGTAGGGCAGAAGCCATGTCTACACATGGCTTCTTAATTGAACACAAATATTTGTCAACCAGATTTCTGGTGTCACACGCAGTATCCATGCACACGCTAATCTACGGTGGTGTGTGTAAACCCTCCATGCTGTTCTGCCACATAGGTAAGGTTTGGATCCTTATCCCCCTCGGCTCCCGTCACTGCCATCGTGCGACTTGGGTTCCTCTTCCCTCATCTGCCATGGGTGTGCTGCTCATCATGTGATGCACAGGATTTTGCTCATCCTGTTACTGCTTGCAGCTTTGCTAATCACTGCTCTTTATTCTGAATAATGTCCTTTGCCTGTTTCCTTTTGTATTTTTCCTTCTATTTTCCAAGATGAATCATTTCTCCTTTTCACTCTTTAGTATTAACACTAGAAAATCATAAAGTTTTCATAAAGTTGAAATACAGTCTTCATAGTATTCCTTAGATTCTCTTTCTCATTTCTGTTTGATTTCTGATTGATTGTCCATTCAATTTCTTCCTTTACCTAAAGATTATTGAGATGATTTCTAAAGGGGAATATATTATTATAATTGTTACTATTATGAATTTTGATGTGAGAATATGAATTATAAAGTCTCAAAAGTATTTAAACCTTCTTTCTACATGTAATTTTATATATAAACATTCACATACAATCTACCTGGTATATGGGGATGTATTGGTTCACATAAGTATATTAACTCAAATTTGTCAGTACTCAGTTCGTTCATTTAATTTCTGTTTGGTGGAGTTCACTTATGGAGGACATTCTGCAGCCTACAACTTAATTTTAGTTTTCAGGCTCTCTTTGCCTTCCTGTTTGTTTGTTTGTTTGTTTTTTAAAATATTTGACTGCTAAGATTTGATGTGATCTGTGGAGTTTTAGATTGTAATTTTTGGGGGTTGGTAAAATTTTGGACCCTGTCATGCATAAATTCTGAAAAGATTGTTGTGTGTTGATCTGTTGTGTTCTTGTAGATGAGGCAGGCTGAGAACGGTTACTCGCGTGCAGACATTGCTCTTGCAGAGGACCTGAGGTCAGTTCCCAGCACTCACACCTGTCAGCTCCAGGGGATCAAACAAATACCCTTTTCTGGAAAGTCAAGCCATTTATAAGAAAACTGAGGACAAATAAAATAAAAATAATTACTTAAATCCAATCATATATAACCAGAGATCTAGTAATAGGTTGAAGTGTGTATTTAATATGCTAAAGCACCAAAACCCACGTTTTAGTCAGTCAGACTATCTATTTTATTAAGTGAATGTTAATAATGAAAACAATAACAGAAAATCTACTGTAAGGCTGAAAACTAAACATGAAAAACATGAAACGAGAGATAATATATACCCTTTTTCCTTGAATGAGAAGACTTAAAATGACAGTTGTTTCAAAACTATAAGGCAAATATAATAGAAGTAGAGTTTCCAGATGGATTTTGTTGTTGTTGTGTTGTTTTTGGAGATGTGTCTTAGTTACTGTTGTATTTCTGTGCTGAGAAACCATGACCAAGGCAACTTCTAGAAGGAGTTTGAAGGGGACTTGTTCACCATTCCCCAGGGTGAGTCCATGGCTATCATGGCAGGGAACAAACCACCATAAGGTGGTTTCATAATTGGGTTAAATGCTCTTAGAGAGTTTATAAAAAGATAGTTGCCCAGGTCAGGTCAGTTACAGTGACCACAAAACCACGCCTGCCTTAGCAGCTGCCAAGTCAATAGAAAAACCCAGCATGGTCTGGGAGCAGGAAGAAGCATGGGGCTTGTGGGGCAACAGAGGGAAAGGAGTTTGGATAGTGAGATATATGAGCCGTGACCAAGCTAGGTAGCAATATAACAGAGGAGGGAAATGGTGTTTCCATCATGCAGTGAAATGTAAAGGTCCATACCCTGTAGGTCCAAGAGAGATGGGAGGAAGCATTAAAAACCTGTAACATGAGGAAATTCCTTGATAAATTAATTACACAGTTGTATTGGATGCTATCTTTTTTTTTTTTTTCATTTGTGATTTTTTTTTTTTTTTAGATATTTTCTTTATTTACATTTCAAATGCTATCCCGAAAGTTCCCTATACCCTCACCCCGCCCCTGCTCTCCTACCCACCCATTCCTTCTTCTTGGCCCTGGCATTCCCCTGTGCTGGGTCATATAAAGTTTGCAAGACCAAGGGGCCTCTCTTCCCAATGATGGCCGATTAGGCCA
>NC_034607.1:39534747-39538216 GCF_900095145.1 Mus pahari
AAGTCTTTAATTTCTTTATTTCATCCTTGACCAAGTTATCATTGAGAAGAGTGTTGTTCTGTTTCCACGTGAGCGTTGTCTTTCTATTGGATGCTATCTTTTATTATGTTTTGGGTGGATAAACCAAACAGCAAACCAAGCCAAGGTGATTCCACGTGAGAGAGGTCTATTAAGCAGGGATGGCGGGGGTGGGGGGGGGCGGCGAAGAGAAAAGCAGAGAAGAGGACAGAGAGAAAGAAGAGGAGCAAGAGAAGAGGGGGGAAGGGGGAAGAGAAGAGAAGAGGAGAAGAGAACGAGGAGGGGGTGATCCCCTAATTTATACGGAGAATGATGTCACACCAATGTGGGTGGGGCCTGAGCCAGGTGAGTTGTGGGATTGAGGGTCAGTGTCCTGGCAACGCAGGTCCAGGGTCACGTGGTTAGGCCAGGGCTTGGAGTGTCCTGGTGCTAACACTATCGATAAAGGTAATAATTAGTATTTGTAAAAATATTTACAACACAACATTCAGGGAATTAATAATCTGATAAGATTATGTTCATAGAATTAATATTTGATAAGAAAGGAGAAGGCAAATGGACTAGGAGGGAATAGATAAATGAGCTACAGGAAATGGACTTGAAAATGAAGCTGCCTTCACAGAGGCTAACCCCACAGGCTCCCCCTCAATCATGAACCCCACAGTTTAGATGAGCACTCGCAAACAAGCCACAGGTTCCCTGCAAGTGTTGTTTGTACCCCCAGCTCTGGGGGGATTGGTGCAGCAAGATTTCAGGAGTCTGTCCGCTTCTAGCTGAGACTTGAACCTCAGTTGAGAGAGACCCTGCTCAGAGGAGCAGGCCGAGAGTAGTGGGGAGGGATACCTTGTGCCCTCTTCTTGCCTCCTTTCATCACACCTACTGTATACACATAAATTAATTAAAAAGAAAAACCTCCTTGATTATCAGGAGGCAAAATACTAACAGGTGTAATAAAGCATAATGTCTATACCTCTAAAAACCAAACAAACCTCATAGAGACTCTAGGAATTGAAAAATAACTAAATTTTTATGTCTTATCAAAGACATAAAAGTCAAAGCAAAGTGGGGCAGTGGTGCTGTACGCCTTTAATCCCAGCACTTGGGAGGCAGAGACAGGCGGATTTCTGAGTTCGAGGACAGCCAGGGCTACACAGAGAAACCCTATGTAAAAAAAAAAAAAAAAAAAAAAAAGTCAAAACAAAATTATAAAGCAAAAGTTTCAGCAGCTTTCTAAAAATACAGTACAAGCATTAGTTAAAACACAGAAGTATGCCGTTTATTTCTTGTTTGTATTCAAATATTTCTGGAAGTCATTTTTTTCATATGTAGCAAAAAAAAAATCTCTTAATGCATTCATTCACATTCTTTGATCTAACTACTCAACATACTTTAGAAAATTACTATTGTTGATTATAAAAATATCTACTTGTCTTAGTTAGAGTTTCCATTGTTGTGAATAGACATCAGGACCAAGTCAAATTCTGTAAGACAACATTTAATTGGGGCTGGCTTACAGTCAGAGGTTCAGTCCGTTATCAAGGTGGGAACATGGCAGCATCTAGGCAGATATGGGGCTGGATGAGCCAAAAGTTTTGCAGGAAAAGACTGCTGCACTGGGTAGACCTTTAAGCCCCAGTCCAAAGTGAGATGCTTTCTCCAACAAGGAGAAACAACTCAAACAAGGCCACACCTCCTTGGGCCAAGCATATTCAAACCACCATACCACGTGATTCTGTTTAAGTGGGGAAAATGTAAATATTCAAAAACTAAGGACTTTCAGCCGGGCCTGGTGGCGCAGGCCTTTAATCCCAGCACTCTGGAGGCAGAGGCAGGCGGATTTCTGAGTTCAAGGCCAGCCTGGTCTACCAAGTGAGTACCAGGACAGCCAGTAAAAAAAAGAGAAAAGAAAAGAAAAAAAAAAAAAAAAAAAAAAAAAAAAAAACTAAGGACTTTCGTTCTTGGAAACATTTGTCCATAACATGATGTTTTAGGAAATTTTAAATGGCATGGGTGGGAAGTATAAAACAGAGATTTAGTCTAGGTTACTTGTTATATATCTCCCATTTCTCATCCCATATATTTTCAACAAAACAAAAACAGAGAATAATGTTCCAAGAAGGAAATTAGAGGACTTTCTCTAGTGATGAACTTGGTGCTGTTTGAATCTTAATGCCAGTTGGTTTTAGGTGGCTCATGCATATTCTTATTTTGAAGCTGAAAGGCGTCTTATTTATGCTTAGTTTTAGTCTGTACATTCTGACTCTGTTCTCCAGGATGGTCTTCAGGCGGGTTGAGTGGTGCCAGCATGCCATGGTTTGCTATCAGTGTAACCACGTGCCGGCTCTGCTGTAAGAGAAAGCTTACTCAGGTATAGAACCCAGCTTCCGCCCCAGGTGGCAATCTTTCTGTTTTGTTTTTTAAATATGAAAACAAAAAATGGCCTTTAGCTTTTAACATAAAATGCATCATGGTTGGTTGATAAGTTGACATTCTTTGTAATTAAATTTATGGATTCAGATCCAGCTAGATTTTTTTAAGATTTATTTAATCAAGGTATCAAAATGAAATATAAAGTTATCCTTGGCGTAATTTATACATACTTGGTTATAAAATGGAGAAAGAAGGGAGCTTCACCGTCTTTGTAGTTCTGTTTAAGGTCACTGTTGGGGACGTGTATCTTTCTGTCATCAGGCTTAGTAGGCATGGCCACAGCAGAATCCCTTCCATCTGGTAGGTTTAGAGTCCACAAAAGCTTCTTCCAGGTTTTCCTTTTAAGTGTACAAGTGTATGAGGTTTTGGTCATCTCCTGTTCCTGGTGAGCATTTGACACTAGTTAGAATTCTTAGTAACTGTGACCTCAGTTTGAGATCACAAACATCCCTTATACATTTGGGGAAAAAAAATCTGTATTAGTTTTCAACTGATGTTGCTTATTGAAACATGGCTGCAGTATTAAGAATCCCCCTAGTGTCTGTTAGAGCCTTATAAGCAAGATTTGAAAGAGTAAGCAACTGCTTTGTTCCTCTCACTAAAAGAAACAGTTGAGGTCCCAGTGAGCTAACAGAATTATAAAGTAATTCCAACAGCTACAGTATATGAAACAGAGCAAATCCTGCTAGATTTCCTTTTAATTTATTTAATCAAGGTATCAAAATGAAATGTAAAGTTCTCTGACCCAGTGCAGGCAGACGACAAGTAGGTAGCATCCATATCTGTAATTTTAACTCTTCTGAAAAGCAATGGGATCTTGTAAAAATGCTTTCTATTGATGGTAGTTAGGTGTACAGATAATGTTGTAAACCTTAGAAGTATGCTGCAGACTACCTCCTTTCTTGGGTCTCCTGTGTGGAACGGGTCTCTGGTGGCACATGAGCGAGGATTTGGCAAATGACAGAGTCAGAGAGAGAGAGAGAGAGAGAGAGAGAGAGAGAGAGAGAGAGAGAGAGAGAGA
>NC_034607.1:39538287-39568345 GCF_900095145.1 Mus pahari
AAGAAGAAGAAGAAGAAGAAGAAGAAGAATGTATTGTTCAAAATGAGCATCAAACTTTTAATACAGAACAAACAAGAAAAGCGGGGCAGGATACATCTGCNGTTACAGTGACACAAGACAAAGGATTGTATACATCAAAAGACCAGGGGGGAACAGGCAGCTTGAGGAGGAAGCCAGGTGTTAATTGTTATCCCCCACCACTAGGGGTTCCCAGTAAATCCTAGATTATGCTGGTCCTTTGGGCCTAGCAGAAAAACCTGTTTTAGGGGGATTTAAAACCCACGTTTTTGCCAGGCCAATGTGTATTCCCTGTCCTCAGTAAACACTTCTGCAGACTAGCCCTGAGCTATGCTGGTTCTGTTCTTTGTAATGCCTAATTAGTTTCACTGTCTCTACTAGAAGTAAATTCGAATGTTAATGAATATGTAACCTTCTCACTGAGTCTGCTGAATTCCAAGCTCATTGCTTTAAGGATTTTTAGGACTTTGGAACACTGGTAGAAACTCACCTATGATAAAAATTCAATCTTTAAAGGCACTATAATACTGAAAGAGAGCATACACCATACTAACGTGGGGATAGGGTTTGAGTATATAGGTTATTGAGATGCCAAGGCTCCAGGAGGCTGTTTCTTTTGAAACTCATTTGCCTCAGGACTGCATCCAGGTTTTCAGACCTATAATGTAAGTCACTACTGGAGTGGGCGTGGCAGAAATAGCAGAAACAGTTTCCATAATCCCTGTCTTTAATTGATGAGTAAAGTCATCTCACAACCTTGGACTTGCCCTTTCCTTATTATCTTGTGTGATTGAGCCCAACCCCTGCAGCCATGCTGCCCAGTTCCCTGGTTCTTTATCTGGTGGAACTAGCTTCCTTGGGCTCAGGGGCCTAGATCTAGATGAGATATGATACAGAAGGAAGCCTTTCTACCTGCATAGAAATGGGCTCTCCTACACAGCAAAACAGAGTCTTCTGATTTTTGTGTTGTCTAGAGATCTTGATTTAATATAAAATCAAGATCTTGATTTAATATAAAAGTTAAAGCTTATCAGGACTGTTGACTGCCCTTCCTAAGCAAAACCTTTCTCCTGGTTTATCCAGGTCCAAATGAGGACTTAAGGAAACTTTAAACTACCTTGAATGCCAAAGAAGTGTCTTCTTTCCAGCTCCCCTTCCCTTATCTCTTTATTCTAAACACTATAATGCTCTTTTTACTTATGCTGAATTATAAAAATGGTAGCCTCCAAAGTTCTAAGTCTCAAGCAATCTATAAGAGACTTTCAGACTATTACCCTTCCAGGAACAAAAATTCATGGAACCCAAGTTAGAAAAACAAAACATGGCAAGATCACCCCAGTCTCACTAGACAAATAGTAGATTCTAACATTTATGAACTTACTGTGTGATGTGTTTTATAAATCCAAGGCTATGCTTTGTAGAGTGTGGTATGGTGCGGTGGGAAGGGGGTGACTCTGTAGGAATGCTGAAGCATTCCACGCCCCGCTCCCACCAGCTGTAAGATGGACAGATATAGTATAGAATAGAGTTCATTTGGGGGCAAGGGAAGGGGAGTTGAAAAGGGAGTAGAGACAGAGGGGTGGGGCAGAGAGAGGGAGGGAGGGAGGGAGGCAAGGAGGGAGAGAGAAAGGAAGAGAGCATCCTGGAATACATGGAGAGAGGGAGGGGGGAAGGGAGAGAGAGAGAGAGAAGGGGCAGAGAGTCAGAGACAGGGGGGAGAGGCCTAAGGTCCTTTTATAGCAAACTAGACCTACCTGCCTGCTGCTGGGTAAATGTGGGGCAGAGTGTAGAAGGAATGCCAACACTGTGCCCAAGGGCTCACTTTGTGTTTGCCCATTAAATTGTTATAACTTACCAACAAAGTAGGTATAACTTCCATAATATTTTCATATTTCATATTTTCAGATAAATCATAACCCATACTGCTCACATGCAAATTTCTAGAACCTCTTTAGGTGCCAAGATTTTAAAGAGGCAAATATGTGGTTCTTGTTTGAGCATATAGTGGCAACTGGGTCTCATGGCAGTCAGGGCCCCCCAGGACTTGGCATTTGATTTAAAAAAGGGTTGGGGCCACTCTTCATTGGAGCTGGATGTTGAAGGAAGTTGGATCAGGTATTCCAGCAAGAGAAATAATATTTTTGAAGTAGAAGGGATTCTGGAGACAGACTTGTAAAACAGCAGTTGGAACATTTATCTTGAGTGAAAAAAGGCCCAAGCAGGAGGAGGGTCCTGATTGACAACCTCAGATTCTAGGTAAACAATGCTAAGGATAATGGTAGCGAGGGCACACAAATGCAATTTTCCTACAGACAGCATGCAGATGAGAACTACTCTAGAGAGAAAAGCCATGGCCTCTGCTGTTGGCCTTATGGCCCATGATAGTGATAGCTGACACTCACAGACACTTCCTAGGCCACTAGCGGTTTTTCCTGGACATCTTATTTAACTCTCACAACCTTTTACTGGTATACTTATAGATACAAGAGCCAAGTAAGCCTCAGGGAGACCATGTAACTTGCTCAGCGGGCTTAGCCAGGATTTTGACCCAAGCTATCAACTTCTATAGCTCCCTACCTTACCCCACGCTATGCACATAGTGAAGCTAGGCTGTTTGTCTTGAGTTACTGTCATTGTGTCAAAAACATAAAAGTTATTTACTGAACATCACCCCTAAAACATGAAGACACACACACACACACACACACACACACACACACACACACACTATATGGACAAGTGGTTTAGTTTCTTACTGAAGCAATTAAGTCGTTTTTCTTATAGTTCTGATAAAAATTTCTGGCAACCGATGGATATTTCATAACAAATATTAAGAACCTCTTATAGGAGCTGAGGAACTGGCTCAATGAGTAAAGAACATTTCCTCCATAAGCATGAGGGCCTCAGGCCAAGTTTCTAGCACCTCTGTAAAGGCAGGACATGCCCCTGTGTGCCATGAACCCCACTGCTGGGGAGCAGGAACAGATTGATCCCATAAACTTGGTGGCCAGTCAATCTGGCAAGCTTGAGGTTTCTTAAGAGACTGTGTCAAGAGAAAAGTGGAGAGTGGTAGTGGAAGATGCCTAGTATCCCACTGTGGCCTCCCTATACATGCACACCCTCATACATATATACATCATACACAGAAGGACTCTGTAGGAGAAGGGCTAGGACATTAACAACAGACAGATTCAAAAATCAAATGTGAAACTGGTACAGAATGAGTAGTAGAAGCTAGGAGCTACACAGAGCTGCAGTCTGGATTTGAACAGTACTATGGAGATGCCAGTAACTATGATTAAATTGGGTTTGGGTGAAGGGTGAAGGCCAAGGGAATTTTTTGAGATAAGTGAAATCTGAACATAATTTTGATTCAGGCAACGACATGGCAGACTATCTTCACTGTGAAGGAAAGTGGGGAGGTGAGGGCAGAGTTAAGGCACAGCATCCAGCAGCACACTGGCTGTGCTTGGCTTGTGTGTGGAGAGGGCGTCAACACCACACTGACTCTTTAGTCAAGGAAAGGGCTTCTCTTAGGACTGTTAGGGAAAAAATTGAAACCTGGTCATTAACCTAAAGTAAATCATGGTATAATCAAGACCAACAGTTGCAGACGACTCGAAGAACCATTTGTAGGAGTGACCGTTCAGTTGGAAGAGGGTGTGGTGTGGTGTGGTGTGGATGACCTCACTTCTTTGCCATCGTTGCTACTGAGATAAAACATCAACAGTGAAATATACTCAAGTAGGTTCTGAGAGAGGGAGATTGTGCTGTCACACCTCAGTCTAGAAGATTCCTGCTGTCCTCCAGATTTCCTGGGCCTTTAGGTACTTCTTTCCCATATAGGATTCGCCGCTGTTACACAGGTAAGTCTTGTCTGTATCATCTGTTTCTGATGGAATTCAAATCCTCGTCGAGTCTGCTCACTGGGGGAGAGAGGACTAGGGGATGGAGATTGTCAGAGAATACTACGTACCTGTATGAAACTGCCATAACAAAATCCATTGTTTTATATAACTGATAAAAACACTCTTATGTTTATCCATTGAAGATAGAGCAACATTCACAGTAATACCAACAGTGATTGCCCTTGAGCACACACTAGGCTTCCGGGCCCCATGTGTACTGGGTTCAGTTGAATGGTCCACTGTGCTCTGCAGATCTTACAGTGTACCACCGATTCTCCAACCTCAAAGGCTCTTACCATTAGCTCAGTGCCAAGCCAAAAGAAAATAAGCCTGGCTCCGTCCTTGGCCTTCCTCCTTGACTGCCACACCACATCAGTGTCCCGCGCTAACCGTCTCGCCAGCAAGAACTACGCGACACACAAACAGGATCCTTCTGCAGCAAAGCTTTAATGCTCTTGAGAGGGAGAGCATAAGCTTCCAACAGGCAAAGGGCGAAGACACCGAGTCCCCAAACCACCTCCCTTATATAGGAGATTTGTCTCGCCTCGGACGTGGCAATACCTAATAGGCCAAATCTGGGTCACGCGAGGTGACGTAGGAAGCGAGCACTTTGGCACGGAGAGCGGGGAAACGCTGACGCATGCGTGGTGAGGTTGTTTATCACCTTCTGCAGGCGGATGTCGGCGCCATCTTGTAATGGCGACATGTGAGGCGGCGCCCCACACATCAGTTCTTGTTATCTTTTTATACAGCTCTATTCCTTTGGCCTGCCTTCTCTTCCTAGTCTATCGTAACAGCCACACTGCTATTGCCCCGCTGTCCCAAGGATCATCCTTGCTTAAAATCTGTGACTACCACCAAGATGCTTCTCTACACATACAGTGCACCATGCCATGTGCGCCAGCCTGTTTTTAATGTCCCATTCCCATAGTGTACAATGCTGTCCATCTATAGAACTGGCTCCTTCTTGCTCATCTCCCATGTCCCCAAGGGACAGTGTGGGACTTTGTGCATCCTTGTTCCCCTAACTATGTTGAGAACATTTTGAAGGACACTGGGACCATGTCGGCTGTTTCTTCATCACCTCTCCCAAATGCCTGTGCACAATGGTGATTCATGTCAGAATCAAAGTTGTTATGCACGTGAGTGTGTGTGTGTGTGTGTGTGTGTGTGTGTGTGTGTGCGTTAGAAAAAATTGACAATTTCTTCACATTTGTTTCTTTCTGAGGTTCTTTTGCAGCAGTTATCATGGTCATTTTAAGGTAAAGGAGAGTACATTTCTATTGCCTTTGAAGAGATAAATGTGTTAATGGTGTCCGTGTAACAAATCTTGTGGGTGAAGAGTTGGGCTATATCCTTTAAGGCCTACCTCAGATCCTGTTCACTGTGTGTATTCCTGAAGTTCTAGAATGCAGATTACCATTTCTGGGAATGAAGATAATTTCTTTCTAAAGGTTTTTGTGGTAATTAGCAAACAGGGGAAAAAAGCTAAAAATGGCTGGTAAATATTGACCTAAGTACCCAGAAACCCTGGTATTTTTAGCCCTTGTTTGTTCGTGGTGGCTCACTCTGTCCTGATTTTTCATGCGTGTGGCTCTGCCTCGCAGAGTGAATCAGCACTCCCACCCCGCTGGCTGTTGCTAAAGCAAAGCTATTTTCATCTTTCCGAAACCTAGGTAAGAACCTCGATGCTGTTCATGACATCACCGTGGCGTATCCTTACAACATCCCTCAAACTGAGAAGCACCTTCTCCTTGGAGACTTCCCCAGGGAGATCCACTTCCATGTGCATAGGTACCCAGCCGAGTCGCTCCCCACCTCCAAGGAGGACCTTCAGCTCTGGTGCCACAGGAGGTGGGAGGAAAAGGAAGAGAGGCTTCGGTCCTTCTACCAAGGAGAGAAAAACTTTCACTTCACTGGGCAGAGTACAGTTCCACCTTGCAAGTCTGAGCTCAGAGTCCTTGTGGTCAAGCTACTGTCCATACTGTACTGGGCCTTGTTCTGCTCTGCAATGTGCCTGCTCATATATCTGTACAGCCCTGTTCGGTGGTATTTTATAATCAGCATTGTGTTCTTCGTGCTGCAGGAGAGAATATTTGGTGGACTGGAAATCATTGAACTTGCATGTTACCGTTTTTTACACAAGCACCCACATTTAAATTCAAAGAAAAATGAGTAAGATGGTGGTTTTTCTCATGTGAAAACCTAGGGTTGTCACGAGAATGTCAGTCTTTGTACACTGAGACAAGTTTTGCATGACTATGTCAAATGTTTCTTACTATCATCATTCTTTGTTAAAGGTATTTTGCACTTAATTTTGTGGGGGAAATATTGCTATGGTTTCTTTAAAATCTCTGAATGTAATTCCAATGCTGTGTATGTAGCAGGGATCAATCCCTCTGAATAACTAGGGTCAGAGTATTAGAAACAATCACTAAGCTGTCGAGACAAAAATGCAGACTTTTCTGAAAGGACCAACTTGTTTCCGACAGACTCTCAGCTCAGAGGTTGTCCTGGCACCATGAACACCAGCCCCAGCGTCTCTAAGCAGGTAGTAGACTGCCTCCCCCACAGGGCACAGTCCATTCTTTAAGTCTTTTACACCAATGAAACCCAAAGGTGGAACTGCCTTGTCCTAAGCTGATCCCCATTGGCAGGGAGCCCTCCATCACTAATAGTCTCTTGTGCTGAATGTGCTGGGTGAGACAGAAAAAGCCCCCCTTTCCTCACCTGGAAATCACATCCGAACTCAGCTCAGGGAGCACCTTCAGGCTCTCCATTTGGCTTTTAAAGGACAGACACTGGCGCAGCTTGCTTTTCACTCACACTCAGTCCTGCCTTCCTGATGGTTACCAGGTAACGTCATCTTTAGCGTGTACTGGTTCATGTAAAGATGCATTAGAAAAACATCTGTAGTTCAAACAGAAACTGGAAGGCGGGGTGTCTGTCCTATGCATGCAGGGTGTCCACCTTCTGCCATTAGAGCTACAACAAACATGCCTGCAGACAGGATGGTGTAGCCAAAGCCCCCACACCCTGATAATGTTACTCTTAAAACAAAAAATGCTAACTCAGAATGAGCTCTTTCAGTGATCGCAAGGACACACTCTCTCTTTAGTCATCTCTCAACAGTTAAATTTAAACACACTGACTGTCTGCCAAATATTCCTATCATTTGGAAGCTGTGACAAAATAACAAACCAATAGCGAGCACGCAGTGTCCTAGGTAAGAGAATCCTGTGGCCATTGTTTCCACTCCACTGGGCTGCATGCTCCCATCTGTGTCATGTGATTGGGGCAGGGACAGAGGCACATAAGCTTCCCCACCCCACCCCACCCCTGTGTCCAATAATCCGAGCAGCTCTTATTGCCCTGTGTACTCAGACAGGGATCTGCCCTTCCTAAGATGGCAGTGCGCATCTGTACCTGGTAAGGACTTTCTCATCTTGCCAAGCACACTGAGAAAGCCCTGTTGGGGGACAGGGCACCATCAGCATAGCATGATTACGTCTGGCTTTTTGATGTTTGTGCGTATGTTAGTGGGAGAGTGCTAACTGGTGCCTCTGGAGAAACAAGCCAGCCCGTGTTTAACTGCTCCATCAAAGCTCACTGTAATCCTGCTGGGAACTTACTGATTAGCAGCTGTGCACACCTGCCCCCAACACAGCTGCTTAGCTCCCTAGTTTTTAAGGTTTTACACACACACACACACACACACACACACACACACACACACACCCCACACGCACACGTACAACCCTTACCCCCTCCCATTCTTTCTTTCCCTTAATGAGAAAGGCTTCCAATTTTAAGTTTCTCTGATGGATCACATTTAAATGTGGAAATAGCTAGCAATTTGTTGTTGCCCAGGAACAAGAGAGATACTGCCGTCTTTGCCCACAGTGGTTGGGCTCAGTTAACAGTGCCGTCCATCTCATTGGGCACCCGCAGGCTCTCTGTCTCTTGTTCTTCCCCTCTCCCTCTTCTGATCATAGAAAACATTAAGGTAGAAAATACCTTAATTTTACTTTATCTACCCCAAATTCATAATGCTAAGTACAGCACTAAAACTAGAGAATGTGGGTACTCTACTTGCTTTAAGAGGAATTTCTCCGAAGGGGGAAAATGAATAAAAGTGTTTTTAAATTATAATTATTTGTTCTTACCTACACTTTTAACTGTGTGAAAATTGTTTATTTAATTTAAAAATGCATATATACCTAATGCTTTTGAGCTTGGAACTGCTTTAAGTCCATACTGGAACGTCAGGCCTAAGCAGATGTGGCCTCGATGGTTGTCAGCCTGAGGAACGCCCCTGCCACACCTTCTGCCAGGGCTCAGCAGCTCAGCCGTGCCCCAGCAGACTCTGCCCCTTCTCCCTGTGCAGGTGAGCCTAATGAGCGAAGTGCTCACAGCACTAGTTGGCTAGTTGATCCCATTGATACAGTAGTTGTGGGTTATTTATAATGTGAACCATTTCGCCTTAAAATATGAACCAATATCGAGGCGAACTGACTGGGTGATGAGTTCAGTTCCCACAATAAGTGTCTTTGATGAAACAAACCCGAGGAATTAAACTTTAGTCAGGCAGCATGGCGGGGAGACTGAAAATGAAATAGAAACATATCTGTCTGCAAGAGCTTATCACTTAATACTCTCCCTAAAATCCTGCCTCTGCACGCCCACAGAACAAACCCGAGGAAGAGGCAGCACCTTCCACTCGTGTTCTAATGGCGACCACGCCACATGCAGACCCTATGTTGGTGCAAGTCTGAATTCCGCAGACTGGTTCCCATTTCACCGGCTCTCAAGCCCAGGAAAGATGCTCTAGTACAGTCACAGTAAAGACTAGCAGAGGGAGCCTGTTGGTGTAAAACTGTTTACATTTCTTTATATACAATAATGTGCTTTCAGTGCCTTAGTTGTGGGTCCTTTCTTTTTCCTGTTATAAGAATTGTATACCGTGTTCTTAGATAAAGTCTCTCCTTGTCACTCACTAGGAGGAAAGTGGTACCTCAACACCAGTGGGTCAGTGGTTGACAGAAACAAAACGAAACGCTATGTTGTAACATGGAGAAGGGAGCTCGGTGCTGAGCTATGGCTGCCTAGTTCTTACACAGTGGCAAACAATTGCTTGGCCACGCAGTGGACTTCACACCACACGTGGCCCTAAAGGTGTCTTGTACCTACCTAAAATTTTTTATTTCAGAGTCTTGGTTTCGGTAACTCCTTTTTAAAAGATCATTACACGGAGAACACCAAGTTTTAAAAATAACTCACAGAACGGCCTTAGATTCAGTGTCCACTGGGATATTTGTGAATTACCTGTAAAATGCATCCAGAATAAAATGGAGTGAATTACATGGTTCAAAAGCTGTTGTGGTTCTGTTTTTATAGGAACAACAAAATAAAGGTCACAGGGCTATTGTTTCCCTTGATGTCATGGGCTTAGCCTGTGTTAAGGAGGAATTGAGGATCAGGACGGGTGTTAAATGCAGTCTCATTTAGAACCGAATGCAGTGTTCATGGATTGAGATGGGGAGCCATTGTGCAGTTGAACTCATGCCTCAGTGTCAACAGAACCAGTTTTCTCCAGGACAACTGTCCATTCCATGACTGCAGGACACAGGTGCTTAAAGGAGAAAAAGATAAGGACTCTGTGTTCCATCCCTCACCTCACTGTGCGACGACTGGGTGACTCCAAAAGCAAATCTTAAACCAAAATGCGACAGATGTACAAAGAACTTCGTTAGCTAAAGGACACAGCTTCAGGGAACTTATTGTAAGCTGGAGAGCCCATTCTACCTCTGCTTCTCCAGGGAGCACTGTGTGTGTGTGTGTGTGTGTGTGTGTGTGTGTGTGTGTGAGAGAGAGAGAGAGAGAGAGAGAGAGAGAGCGCACAAGCCATGTTGGTCCAAGGAGTGGGACTTGAAAAGAACAAGGACTGCAGCCCCCCTGCCCACACCACCCAGCTTGATTCATTTGACTGAACCTCCAATGCTAACTATGGACATAGAAACGGCCGCTGTAGTACATTGTAAATACTAAGTACAAAGACATTTAAGAAACCCTTTGTGTTTTGCCTGGGTTGACTTGACACAGGATCCACATGGCTACATGACCCATGTATCCTCAGGGTTTAAGTCTAGTCAAAAAGAATGAGAGAAGCTGCCTTCTTAGGGACAAACAACACTAAATTCAGGACTCAGTCCTGGACCCAGAAATACTGTGTGGATCACTCTTCCTGGTTACTAGACACCCTTTGAATCTGGGATAGGACACCACCTCATAAGTTACAGGCCTGGGGGCTGGAGGGAGATGCATTTTAAGGCAAACTCGTAAGAGTCTGATTGAGAATAGCATATTTGTGATGGGTAGCCAAGTGACCACAAATGTCCACCCTACCTGTTAAGCATCTTAAATCTCCTAGAGTAGGTGGACATTCCATGCTCTCAGGCCCAGCACAGGGTGACAGTGAGACGTTTCATCGCAGTCTGTATCAGCAGTGCAGTGGATGTTTGAGAAGCCAAAGATTTCCCTAGAGCTGTATTCGTGGAAAAGTCTCATCAACCTGTGTTAGTCATGGGGCCTCTCGTTTATAATCCCAGCACTTGGGAGCCTGAGGCTGGAGGATCACAAGGCTGAGATTAGCCTGAGCCACATAATGGATTCAGCGTCTACTTGTACTATATAGCAAGGCACCGTCTCAGAAAGGGGAGGGGGTATAGAGGAGCAGGAGGGGGCAGATAAGATAGCTCATTCAGTAATCGGCAGCTTGATTAGTCAACACTAGCACCCACATTTAAAAAAAAGTAAAAGCCAGGTATGCCCCCCCCCCATAATCCCAGCACAGGGGAGGCTAAGACTTGGGTTGGGGGGGGGGGTTTCTCTGGGGTTTGCTAGCCAGACAGTCACCCCTACTGAATGAGTTCTTGGCCAATGAGAGACCAGACCCGTCTCGAGGAAAGGCAGTGGCACATGAGGAGGTACACATTTGTCTTTTAGACTCCACACATGTTGTTATGGATCCTCCTTCTTGCCTTGTTTCTTTTTCTGCCAGTGCTGCTCGGGTTCAGAATCTCAGAGACTCAAGTCCCTTCCTCCCCTTCCTGGACACACAAGCTCTCAACACTTCCTTTCAGAATAGCTTTTCCTTGTACTTACTATTCCACACACGGAACCTGAGCAAGCCTGGTCAGGTTTTCCCCTCATCAGTCTCAGCTCACAGGACCCACTGACCTCAACACACCACTATTTAAATCAGTCTCCAGAGCTGCTTAATGGCTACTGCACAGAGCGGAGCCCAGGTCCTTCTAACTGGCACCCCCTTGTTCTCAGGCTTTTTCCGCCTTTCCTGTTGACTCAAGCCGAGCTGAGTCCCTGGGCCTCACCATATCCCCCTTGCCTCTTCCAGTGCGTGTGAGAGAGCGCCCTAACCCAAGTCTTACAAATCTCATTTATTCCAGGAAATCTTCCCACTCAATCTAGCTGGAAACATCTCCCCCTGTCTTCACAGGAAGTCTTTGCTCAAAGCACTTTCCTCGCTGGATCACGGGCTATCTTGGATCACGGCTACTTTTCAGTCTCACCCCCTGCACTCAATTACAAGCTTCTGGAGAGCTAAGATAAGGGTGCCTCGTATTTTTCTTACTGCAAGCCGTTCAGCCCAGCCATGCTGAAGTGCACTGCACATTCTTCATAGTAAAGTCTCTGGATGTTGTTGGCAAAGCATCGTCTTAAAACAAGTGGAGTGAAGAGGCTTATGGGTCCAAAATGAAAAACAGCGATCGAGGCATGGAAGGTCATTTTGTTCTGCCAGTATTTTAGTGAGAAAGCCGGGCATGGGGGTGCATGCCTTTAATCTGAGCATTTGGAAGGCAGAGGTAGGCAAACCCAGCCTGGTCTGCAGAGTGAGTTCCAGGGCAGCCAGAGTATATAGGGAGACCCTGTTTTAAAAAAAAAACAAATATATGGTTTTTTCCTAGCATATATATATATATATATATATATATATATATATATATATGTGTGTGTGTGTGTGTGTGTGTATTTATAGATATTTACATATATATTTGTTAGAAGATCATTTTTTTGATTGACAGTATGTGTTACCAAAAATGTATTGGAATCTGACTTATTAAAAGTAGAAAAGCCAGCTTTAAAAAAAAAAAAAAAAAGCCAACTCACCAGCAGCCTGTGAGAAACATTTCTAATAGATCTCACTATCTTCCATCCCCATCCTTGAAGGAGAATTCACCACTGTCTAATATCTGACTTCACTCCCACATCCTGCTTCTCAAACGCACTGCCCCAAACATTGTGAGATGCCGTATACTA
Source organism: Mus pahari (assembly GCF_900095145.1). Lineage (NCBI taxonomy): Eukaryota > Metazoa > Chordata > Mammalia > Rodentia > Muridae > Mus > Mus pahari. Next base: position 39,550,551 of record NC_034607.1, read on the forward strand.
CTCTTCGCGTGACTCGGAGCATGAAAAACTTAAATATCTGGGGGGGCTGGGGTGGGGGGAGTTCATGTAATTATATGACCAAGTTCTGCCTGGGAGCCTGAAGCTGGGAGTTGTCTCCAGGATATCACATTAAACAGGGAAGGAGACTGACAGCTAAGCTACCCTTTACCTAAAAAGACCACCCAGATACAATCAGGGACTGGGCTGGCTGGTCCATGCCCATGTTCAGTTCCCCAGAGCCAGAGGCAAGAGGACTAAGGGATCCAAGTCAGGATTGTCTATGTAAGGACAGTTTAAAAAAAAAATCATATCAAAACAAAAGACAAAGCTGGTAATAAATAAATAGATAGATAGATAGATAGATAAAATAAAAGCACTTTCTGAGCAAGCATCTCCAAAGACCCACAAGGCAGAGGGAGAGAACTGTTTCCTGATAGGTGTCCTCTGACCCCCCCACACACACATACACATACACATACACCATGGCTTACATGTGTGTGAAAGTACACACGGAATGCTTTCAAATTCTTTTTTAAACATGATAGAACATATGTTTATGCTAAAATTAGAAGTAATACAAAAAAGGTAAAATGACTATTGTCTCTGTCTGTTTATTGTTTATAACGTCACCACAAACTGTGACGAGCCCATATTTCTCATAGGTCAGGAAGCTGGGAAGTCCCACGTTGAAGAGACACCTGCAGGGAGGGGCAGGGTCTAGTGAGGAGGGCCTGGTTTCCTAGGTGACCGTTGCTCTGTTTTCTCTTGTTTCTTATCTTCATATGTCCCCTTCAGGAGGGGCCTCTTTTATATGATAGTATTAACCCTGTCCATTGGTCCATCTCTGCAAACTAACAGCCTCTTAGAGGCTCCACTTCCTGCCATCATCACCCTGGGACGTGCACATGAATATTCAGACCACAGCAGCTATGTTTGGTGACAGGTAGAAAGTCCCTATTGGTCAAGACAAAATAACTACGGGGGGTGGGGTGGGGGACAAAACACTGAAATTGTTTTATCGCCATATTGTTAGTAATGATACAAGCTTATTCTCTGACAGTATTATATTTGTTATAGTTATGATGTTACCAGGAAATGAGACATTTTTTAGCACAAAAGATCCAGAAATATAAAATTGAAACCCCTATAATCCTAATTTTTAAGTAAAAACAAAACAAATAAAAGAACAACAAAAACAGCCATGACATCTAACTCTCTTCATTGGAAAACCTAATAACCAGCTAGTAGCAATGACAGTCCTTGTGCCCAGTTCTGGAAGGCTAAAAGAAACCTGGGGTCATGGACAAATGGCTGCACCTAGGTTAGACAGGCCATGAATCATGGGATCATTTCGAAATACTAAACGCCAAGGGAGTTTTCAAAGACCAACGAGGTCAAGCCAAAAGAACGGAGGGATCAGCTGCAAGAGACTCATAGCCCCAGAGAAACAGAATGATAGATCCAAAACAGAGAGGAACTAGAAGGAATGACACACCACACTCGTTAGCCTCGTGGGTACATCTGGACAGTGTGTGCAACCGACTCGTTATTGCGAAAACGGCTGTCTAAAGGCAGACAAATGGCAGATAACTGCATGCTGCCTTCCTTTTCTATACCAAACTATGTGTCAAGCTGAACAGTCAGGAAATATTCTTCCTGTAAAAAATTTGCTCCATAGATACAAACCCACATGTACCTATGGTCAGAGTCCTCAGGAATGCATACTAAGGGAAAAGACATCTCCAAAAACAATATTGGGAAAAACTGCATAGCCCCATGGGGTGGTAGAGAGAACAAAAGAGCTAAACCCACACCTGACACACAGACCAATGGAAAGACAGATTTAAAGCTTCTACCCAGAAAGTCTGAAACCGTAAGACTAGAAGCAATGACGTATGACGTTGATCTTGGCAATGGTTTCTTATACATGGCATTCTTAGGCAACAAAGTCAGAGAGTCAGCCAGTCAACAGAACGAAAAGATGACCTGCAGAATCAGGGAAAACATTCACAAACTGCACTTTTGGTAAGGATTAAATATTCCAAAATATTAAAGAGTGTCTACAACTCAATAGAGAAATGCCATGTGACCCGATTTGAAACTCAGAAATGGTACTTGAGCAGACATCTTCCCAGTCGCAATAGATAAATGGCCAAGATCATCTGAAATGGTCCTCAGCATCGTGTCAGGACTGCGCAAATCAAAAGTACTGTGTTACTACTGTGCCCTCCCAGTTGCTCATATGGAGACATTTCAACCCACGGACTCAGTGGGGATAAAAATTACAACCACCGTTGAAAGTAACATGGTAGATCTTCCTTTAAAAAATTCAAATTAGGTTTCTATGAGCCACCTGACAACCTTTCTCTGTTTATATAATCGAATAGCTGAAATCAAAAAGATGACTCCGAATGACATCTACTGTGGCTAAATCAGGGAAGTCGGCCCAAACAAGACTAACAAAAGCCTGATGTAGACACATACAGATGACAGAACTTTAGACATTTATGACAACGTGAGTAAACTGGAAGATATCGTGAAATAAGCCGGTCAGGAAAATGCAAATGGACTTTCCTCCATCTAGTAAGTCTCCTGGATGCTACCTAAGCTTTCAACTTGGGTTGCTTATGTGAGCAGTTTTGAGCAGGGGCTGGAAGCCACCAGGGTTGGGTTTCAGCGATTGCAGCGCGATGGCCAGTGCATGAAGCAGGTCCGTCTTGCCTCATGTGCTGCTCAGAGGACCCTGTAGAGAGGCATGAGGATCTTTCTCTGGGTCAGCTGCTAAAGCCCAGATTATTAGGAACCTTCTAAGCAAAAAAAAAAAAAAAAAAATGCCAGCCCTTCACAAGGAACAGGCAGAGAGAGAGGCCTGTTGAATGCCTGGCAAAAAACCTGCAGACTCTAAATCCATCAACGGAACCCTCCAAAGGCTTCTTCCTCCAGCAAGCCCTCCGTGGAAGCTTTTCTGCCACAACCGCAACAAGGACCAAGATTTGTAGGAAGTGAACAGGGTCTGGAACGGAGGGTGGGGTAGGGTGGGAAGATGGGGGCTAGAGCGGGGAGTAGGGGATGAGCAAGTGGGATAGGCAGGAGTGCTCATAGTAGCACTTTAACACCCACAGCCACGCCCCACCCCCAAGGACTCTCGAATGGCTCAGGTGGGTAGCCTGGACCCCAGGGGTTTTCAAGTTCTGCAGCTGACTCTAATTAGGATCCAGTCCGCTGCCGTTTAACCATCAGAATTGAAACTTGGGTCTCGGACTCCTGGTGTATAAAATGAGCATTTGGCCTTAGAGGTAGGTTCTAGAAGCCGTAGGTAATGTGCAAGTTGACTTGATGTGTAAATAGTTTGAGTGTTACTAGATGTGGGGCATAGGTGTAACAACAGGAGGAATCTGGCATGCTGAGGTCTTGGCCCTCCGCACCCTTATGTTCAATCCTTTCAGAAAGAGAAGCAAACTCACATAAACCCAAAAAGAACAAAAACCCCAAACCACTGACCATGGCATGCCACCTTCCAGGGTATGGAGCCAGCTGGACAGAGGTGGAGACAGTAAATCAGGGATAGATAGCACCCTGTGCCAAGGCTTGACAAACCCTGATGCCAAAGCTTGTGTGCAGGCAGGGCTGATGGCCCTGCGTCCCCAGCTGCTGAGCATAAGCCATCAACTCAGACACCACAAGGCGGCTACCTCCTCACTGCCCAGAGTGTCTCGGACAGCACCATTTCCAGAAACCACCCTCAAGTGACAGATGAGCAGTCAGGTTTCCTGTGGCCAGACCTGGCTCTCTTTACTGACAACCAGGGCATTTTTGCCTCTTTCACTGACATTTTGTCCCAGGGGTTGGCCGGAGAGAGAATCTATGGTCTTCTTCCTTCTGGAAGATTGGAATTACCTCAGGAAATGCCTCTTCCTGAGCAGACTTGTCAGGGACTAGAGGGCGGACTCCGTCCCCCTGGTCAGCTCCTGTTGGGTGCAGGTGATGGGCCAGGGATAGCAATGGGCTATGGATGACGGTTATGGGAATTTTAATATGCTTCGCCCAGGGAATGACACTGTTAGGAGGTGTGGCCTTGTTGGAGAAAGTGTGTCCCTGTGGGGGTGTGCTTTGAGAGAACTTTCTCCTAGCTCCCTGGAAGTCAGTCTTCTGTTATCTGCCTTCAGATGAAGATGTAGAACTCTCAGCTCCTCCTGAGCAATGCCTGCCTGCATGCTGTCATGTTCCTGCCTTGAAGTGTCATCACAGCAGTGGAAACCCTAACTAAGACCATGGTGAACAGGGGCAAATGAGGGGTTGGCTCTGTTGCCAGGAGATATAGCACTGACTAACCAACCCCCAAGCAGGCTTTGAGGAAACACAAGCTCACTGTGACCAGAAAAGGAGCTTGAAAAGAGTTGAGAAGGCCCTCCCTCTGGTCCCTCCCCTGCCCGGAGATGACTTCATTCTTTCCCACGTTGTCTAAGCCCCCTCTATCAGCCACCTGGGGGAAGCCTCCTGAGGGCCTACTCAGCAGAACCACCAGGATGAAGAGGGTGCTGTGGAAACTGGCCGGAGACCAAGGACAGGCCGTGTGGGAGAAAACTTGGGTAATCATCAGGGTATTTGGTTCAGTGTGGTGATTATCTTCTCAAAGTTTTAATAGTATTTCAACAAAGACCGTCCATTTCCCCCTTTCCACTGAGCCTCGTGATTTATAAAATGTCTGTGGGGGCTGCTATGGGAGACCTGGGAAAGCCTCATCTGGAATTGAGATCCTAAGCTCCTCTGTAAGTGGCCATCACTTGGGATGTTTAGAAAACAGAGTCTACCCCGCCCACGCCCCGCCCACGCCCCGCCCACGCCCCGCCCACGCCCCCATCCCTGGGAGGATGCAGGCAGCTCTCCACGTGATTCCTACTCATCAGGTGGGAGAATAGAGGAGTTTCCCCAGCTCAGAGTGGCTGGCTGGCCAATGAGAAGTCCTGCAGGGCTGTGGCTCCTCTGCTCCCCACCTGTCCTGGGTGCAGCCCTGCAGTATCTACTGCTCACAAGACCCGAGGGCAGAGACTGGATCTGATTTCTCTGTGAGATATGCTAGTGCCCTAGATACACCATCCCCTCTAACTCACTCAGGCTAAAAATAAAAAACAAAAAGACAAAGGAACAAACCAACCCTCATATAAGATCTTGTTTTATCATGAGCTTCCCGATACCTGTGGCCTGACCAACACAAACCAGTTCTTTCCAACCACAGTAGATGGATGCAAGAGAGCAGCTATGTCTCCTGGTTGGAAGGAATCTGCTGTCCCTGAACTCTGGGGACAGCTTGACAGTGACACTTTCATCACAGCCCCATTCAAAGCAGATTAGCTATTTTGCATGCCCTATGCCTTAAAAAGATGCATAAACGAGTCAAATTCATTTTCGATAGCCTCATTTTTCTGATGTGTGAAGAGTGTTGCCTGCCCGTGTGTTCCGGGAAGTCCTCCTGTGCTTACTGGTGTGGCGGTGTCAGGGATGAGCCTGCTTTCCCAGCCGAGCCAAGCCTGAGGTGGGAACAGGCTCTTGAGGCCACTTGGGGCTCTGTGGGGGTGAGGTGATTGATGGAGAGCTCCTCATTTGCTAGCAGCTTCCAGAGGAGAAGCATGTAGAGTGGTGAAGTGCAGTTCTGTCTTCATAAACCACTAGCAAAAATACTCTATAAAAGAAAATAGAAACCTAGAATAGTCTAGATTTTTTTTTCATGATCAAAGACCTGTTTATACTATCTAAAAAGGTGTTCAGGACCTTGAATAGTTACAGATTATGTGTGATCCGTACCTACTGCAACAAATATTTTAAGTACTTATATAATATTTATTATGTGTTAACATAAATATTCCATTTTGTGGAAATAGCTATTTTCTGAAACAAACAAAAGCTGAGTATGGAACATAGCACAGTTTTGCTCTGTGTGTGTGTGTGTGTGTGTGTGTGTGTGTGTGTGTGTGTGTGTATACGCATGTGTGTGTTACTAGAAGAGGAATTCCGCCATCTGTTGATTATCTCACGTGATATACCTTCTAGAAAACTCTACCAGATATTTATGAGCGAACCGGAGCAAACATTGTCATAGTGTTTTTCTCAGACAGCACCTAGCCAGATGGCAGGGCACCCGGGGAAACCACTGTTGGGCTGAGAGCCTCCCTGATAGGGACCAAAAGGAGTCTCTAAAGGAGCAATGCGGCTCAGCACATGGACCAGGAAGCAGAGAGAAGATCGGAACGGGAAAGGCAAGATGCAGGCTCGAAGGATGCACCAGTGACCTCCTTCCTCCAGCCAGGTCTCATACCTGTCTTGCTTGCCAGAAGTCTGTTCAGATTTTGAGCCCATCCAGGGCTAAGTTTATTCTTTATGTCAGAGTCAGGATAGCATTCCTCTCTGGGGACACTCTCACAGACTTACTGAGTGTGTTCTCAGTCCCACCAAGACGACAAGATGAGCTACAGGAACCAAGCTAAGGCACAGCCAGAAGAGGAAGGCCATCAGACAACCCATGATATGAGGGAATTACACCTCACAGAATACAGTAAGCAGGCACCAGCTCCAGCCGGTGTGAGTAAATAAATATGTAAATAACTGGGGAAGGAGGGAGCCTCTTTTGGTTGCTGTAGCATTCCAGGTAGTAAGTGTAGAAGTGAGGGGAATTGGGGACCACCCTGTGGCAAGAGTAAATCATGGCCACGGGGACAGCAGTCACAGGCAAAACCAGTGGATTGATTTTACATTTAATGAGCGAGAATATATGTTTGGAATCAGGCTGCATGCATATTGCCAGGGTCTTGCCACCAGATCAGTTTATTATGAAGGAAAAAAATAGTCGATACTTAGCTGCCTGGAATCAACATCATTAGCCTAAGTCATGCTGATAGTGTGTGTTCCCCGAGAAGGGCATTTTTTTTTTTTTTTTTTTTTTTTTTTTTTTTTTTGAGACAGGGTTTCTCTGTATAGCCCTGGCTGTCCTGGAACTCACTTTGTAGGCCAGGCTGGCCTTGAACTCAGAAATCCGCCTGCCNCTGCCTCCCGAGTGCTGGGATTAAAGGCATGCGCCACCATGCCTGGCAAGAAGGGCATCTTTATCCGATCTCAAAGAAGTCTCAGACATTCCCCAAATGGGTGCTATCTTACGACCTCATCAAAGAGGGACTGGGGAATTGTGGGTGGAGGAGAGTAAAGAGATATAACAAACCAATGCAAAATGGGATCTTGATAAAATCTGAGTGCACGCCAACTGTCCGATGGTAATTCCTGTTAGATTTTTGGTTCTGATAACTGTACCCTGGGTACCTGGGGTAGCTCTATCTCCAGGAGCTGAGTAAACTTCCTTGAGGCTCTTTGCCGATGGCTCTCTCCCTCCACTTGGTTTGCTCATCCCCCCCACCCCCACCCCCACCTTTACACAGCATGCCTGAGATGCAGTCAGATTTTCCAGTGTAGACCGTCATTCATCCAACATGTGCTGCCCATTCACTTTTCAGGAAACATCCCCACAGCCTTCCTATTCAAGCTGAGGAGCAAAACAGCTGGGGGGCTGGGGGAGGATGCCAGGCCAGTGTGTCATCCTTCTTGACTGGAAGAAAAGAAGGTCAGAGGATATGAGCCATGAATGGGGCCTGCAGATGTCCAAATGGAGGTGGCGTTGACCAGACAAAGGGCAGTTTGTATGTATCAGAATCAGGCCTGGCCAGTGGCGAAAATGTAGAGTCCCCTCTCTCTGCTCAGTTAGGGACCAGATGTTCCCAATCTCTGCTGTTTAGAGGTCAGAGGTCAGGCCTACTGTGTATCATCAACTCTTGTGTGCAGGCTGTGTCTGCTGGAGGCAAAAGAGAGTCCGGACCCTGTGAGGAGAAGTAATGAAAATCCAAGACCTTTTCTGGACATCTATGTGTTTAAACATAGCATTCCATGTTGGAAAGAAGGTAGGTTGAAGACGGTGGAGTGAGGTCCCTTTGCTAAACGTTAAGAAAACTGGAGTAAACTCCAGGATTAACACAATTCAGTTGATAATTTCAGACTCTTTGCCTACTTTCTCAGTCCACCAGCTTTTGCGAATAGTTGGCTTCAGCTAGGGGGTGGTTGGGCGGAAGAGCAATGGGGAAGGGGGCAGTATGCAGAGAAATGGGAAGGCAGGAGTTATGGCTAGTTCATGGAGAACTTGAAGGCTGCAGCAGTACAGATAGATAGATAGATAGATAGATGATAGATAGATAGAGATAGAGATAGAGATATATAGATATATCTATTTACCTATTACCTATAGTGTGTGCGTGTGTGTGCGTGCATGTGTGTGTGCGTGTGTGTGCGTGTGTGTGCGTGTATGTGTGCGTGCGTGTGCGTGCGTGTGTGTGTGCGTGCGTGTGTGCGTGCGTGCGTGCATGTGTGTGCATGCGTGTGTGTGTGTGTGTGTGTGTGTGTGTGTGTGTGTGTGTGTAGACTGTATGCAGATTGGAGGGTTGTCAGAAGGTATGAGATCATCTGGTCCCAGTTTTATGGAGACCTTCCTCCGGTGCTGCTTGCTGTAGAGGCTAAGAGAGGCACCCGTGAGATCAGCTTACCAACTTGGAGGACTGCCCGATGATAAGGACTGCCCGATAAGGACTGCCCGATGATAAGGACTGCCCGATAAGGACTGCCCGATAAGGACTGGGCTTCTGCTTGCCATGTAGCAAGATGTGTCAGCATCCCATGCTCCCCTATCCTCTGCCAAACCTCCTCAGGTCCTCCCTTTCATTCCTTGTTTGATGCACGGTGCCTTTCCCCTCCCTCCATCATCTTCATGCTGACCCAGGTAAAGCTTTCAGGTTCTGGACCATGGCTCGTACCCACAGCTCATGTCTGCTCCAACATCACGGCAGAGAACACCACACTGTGGCTAATGCCTCTGACATTCCAGGAAACCTTGGATAAGTGAAGGGAGAAGTGTTCTATGCTGGAGAAAGTCTCCACCGGACAGCAAACCTCGATGTGGTAAGCGGTCCTGAGGAACCGCGTTGTCTTCTTCTGTCTCCTTCCTCAGAGGAACCTTTCTTTTCCAGCGCCCTGTGCCCGGCCCTGGTGATGGGGCTGGGTTCTGCTTCCTCACCTTCTTGTATTCCTTTACTACTCAAACCACACTTCAACTTTGGGGACCACCAGCTTTGTCCTACCTGAACGGTAGAGCCCCAGAGAGGCAAGGTCATTAAGGCTGTGGGTAAAGGCTGTGACCGCAGACTGGCTCTTCTGCCCGCAGTCCCATATCACAGAGAGAACACAGGCCCTGAGCACAAAGGCCAATCTGGATTCTACACCAACATCATGGACCCACTTCATGGGATTGGAAGAGCTCAGGGCTATTTAACCTCCCTGAAGATTCTTAGCTGGAAGATTGGGATGATAAGGCCTAGCTTAGGGTATGGTCTATAACAAGACATATATAAAACACGTACTATACAGTGAGTGATGAAAACATACCATTGTCTGCCGTAAGCATTTGAACTAGCACAGGGCTGTTGACCTTCATCCATCTCTGAGTGACATTTGGAAGGGGAAGATGGTAGAGCTTAGTGGGAGAGTCGAGTGTGCTCTCGTCAGAGAGGCCTGTGGCCAGTTTTCAAGCCAGCTCTCGGTTGCCTCAATCAGAAGTCCCCACGGATGGATGGATGGCATAGGAAGGGTGTTCTGGCCCATACTCTCCAATCGCAGATGGGACGAGTCCCATGGCACATAAAGGACTTGGCTAAGTCTACAAAGCACTAACTCAAGTGGCAGAGCTGGGCCCCACAGCTTGGGATTTCTGGGTCTTGGGCATCTGATCTCTTGGATGGCTTCTGTTTAGGCTTGGAACAACAAGGACAAGTGGACTGAACTCTCCCGTGTACTTCTGATCTCAGTGTCAGGCTATCCAGAGAAGGCCTGAAAGACAGATGCTACATTCATCCTGGCCCCAAACTTCCCACAAGAGGGCTACACCTCCATGCTGGCCCCAAAATTTGGCCTCATGTCCTCTTTCACGCTCCTTACGTGTCTCTCCAGAGTTCCAACCCAACAAGCGCACACGGGATCCTATAGACAGATGGAGAAGACAGAAGAGACGGGTATCTTGAGAAGCTGCCAGGGATGCAGAGAGTACACACACACACACACACACACACACACACACACAGAGAGAGAGAGAGAGAGAGAGAGAGAGAGAGAGAGAGAGAGAGAGATTCCTTCTAAACTACAGAAGTCAGTGTCTTCGTAATGAGGCAGACAATGGCAAGGAGACATTATAGTTTTGGTGTCACACACAGCTCTACACAAGAACATGCAGTCTCACCTCATATGAGGGTGTGAGGACAAGGTGAGTGTCACACACAGCTCTACATGAGAACACAGTGTCGCCTCATCTGACAGTATGAAGGTCACACTAAAAACCTAGTGGTGTACTTCCGTCGTGAATATTGCACAGCTTACCCCCTCTTACAGAGATCTCGTGTAAATGTAGGCAGCTGGTCACAACCCCCTACAGTAGAGACCCTGGCAGTCTTAGCTTGAAAAGGAAGGCCACAGAGAACCCTGGCATCGTCTTCCCCGGCAGCTGTGCGATGGAGAGTTAGCTCGGGACACAGGGGCCTTCTCTCTAGGGATATCCTGGATTAGTAGTCTGGGAAGCTGACTCGGGCAAAGGACGTGGACAGAGGTTGAAACACAGAAACCCTCCTTGTTAGATGCCTGGCCTGGTTTCAGAGCAGTGTCTGCTCTGCACAGCTGTTCCAGGAACTGCATCCTAAGGAGAGGGATGGAGACTGGAGGGAGAGTCGGGTCTACATGAGTCTCCTAGACCTTATTTATGGGAAGCACCTTGGCAAGCAGTCTTCAAACCTCCAACACCAGGACCTCTAAAGCCACCTGTCCCAACGAATTCAGCCCTTCAATTCCCAAAGAAGGAACACTTGGGGAAGGTAGCGAACTCACCATGGGAGGTAGGAGGAAGGATAGAGAAACTAAAGACACGTACCTGACCTTGGTCCAGGTAACCATTGCTACCACTGAGGAATGAGCTCTGCACAGATGGCCTTGACCTTGAAGGAATATTAGAACATTCTAGATACCCATCTTCCCTATGACACAACTCTTTATTGGAGTCCCAGGAGCTGTAGCTATGGAAAGCAGTTAGTTGGCTATGTGTTAAGAGGGGAACCTCTTCTCTCTGGGAGCAGAAAGAGCAGAGCCCAGCTTCACCCCTAGGTTTCATCCTGGTGCCAAAGGACTTGCTGAGTTGGCCTCTGCAAGCCAACATTACTAATGGGTTCTGAGCCTGTCACCTGTCCATTGGCGACTCATCATTCCATATCAGCAGAGAAGGGGCCTCTTGACTCTGAAACTGAAGACCCATTTCATCAGTCAGCTACTGCACTGATTGGCAGTTATTATTAGTGGCTATCTAGGGATTTGCACAGAGGAGGGTACTCTCTCCTGACTAGCTGTGCCCACAAGGTCCTATGTACACATGATGTTGAAGAAGCTGCCTTCTTGGACCTTTCGTGTGGACTCAAAGCTATTTCCCTCAGCCATTCATCTCCCCTCCTCCATTCTGCACTTGGTTCAACTCTGACCCGGAAATCTCCACATGAAGCTCCAAGCTCCCATCTGCACCCTCAAGGGTGATTTGCGCATGCGAACCGGTGCCCTCCCCCTTTCCAACATCCTTTCTTAGGCCTCACAGCTCTGGATGGGTTTGTGTTCTCTAGAGAGCAGTAAGAACCTTATGGCCACATTCCGTCTTTACAGAGCTAACACTGCAGTCTATACACAGTAAGGGCTTAGCATTCCAGGCTTAGAGTAAAAGTATACCTTAGTGGACAAGGAGCTGCTTCAATCATACCTGGCCATGGGGTTTTGTATTCTCACCTGGTAGTGGGACCGCCTCCTTCATGGGAACCTCTGGGTAGGTACCCTACCCTGGTGGGTCTTATTCTGAAAACCCATCAGCCTATTAATATTCCTAAGACCAGTAAGTGAACTGATTTCATGTATTTGCGTAGTGAACCCAGTGTCTCTCTGCCTTTCTCTCGATCCTTCTTGTCTAAATTTTCTCCACAGAGGGAGAGCCGACCAGGTAGGCAGTTGCTGTGTCTTTCCAGAAGCTCATTTCTGAATGGCTGGCATCCCTGAGGTGTGGGAAACCCAGAGCCCAGCAACCAAGCCCAGCAGGCTGGAGCAAGAGATTGGGCCCGCATGCAAAGAAACAGGGAGCACTGTCAGCCAGAGGGATTCTCTAGATCTCGCAGATATGGTGGTCAAAGCTCAGACTCAGCTATGAGGGGATTGCTCAGCCCTGCATCTGGGGGCCATTTCATATCCAGCTCACCCCCCCTCCCCCGCTAGGTTTTCGTATGCCTGTGTCATCCTTCAATGGATCTGGCTGCGTTCCCCTGCTCCTCCAGGGCTCCATGAGAAGCAGGCACAGGGATTCTCTCTAGTGAACTCATTTGCTCTCCCAGGACCCTCTGCACCTGCTGCCTCTAAGGGGCCGGTGAATCCAGCCGTTTCCACAGCAAACAGTCATAAACAGCCAGAAGCGCCCCAGCACTTCCGGTGCAGAAGCAGGGTGGGGAGTCGCTGCTTTGGCAGAGCCCATTTCCATACAGATGTTTTCAGTCCTAAAACCTGGAGACTGAAGAGCAAGAAGTGGGTCGGGTTGCAAATGATGAGGCCTGTGAAGTACATTAGGCTCAAGTTCAGCCTGTGACTCAGAGCTTCCTCAGAGTGGACCTGCACCTCACAGCCTGTCAGCTGGGGGCCAGAGGCTTGGGAAGGTGGGAAGTAGCTGAAGAAGCTGAAACTGAAGAGGTCCACCCTGGTTGTTCAAACACAGACCCTCCCCTTCTACCAAACATACACCTACTGTGGTATGGGTCCATTCCCTTTAGTTCTTTTTCTTTCCAAACATGCTTGTGACTGAACAAGCTTACTGCTACAGAGCAGAGAGAAGACATTTCTAATGAAGTGTGACTATCTGGTCAGTGGTGACCTTATAGCTTGGGATTGTCTGATATCAGTGAGGCAATGCAATACAACATCCTCTTGGTTAGGGTTTCTATTACTGCAACAAAACACCATGATCAAGCCAGGCGGTGGTGGCGCACGCCTTTAATCCCAGCACTTGGGAGGCAGAGGCAGGCGGGTTTCTGAGTTCGAGGCCAGCCTGGTCTACAAAGTGAGTTCCAGGACAGCCAGGGCTACATAGAGAAACCCTGTCTCAAAAAAACAAACAAACAAACAAACAAAAAACAAAAGAAAACAAACAAAAAACAAAACAAAACAAAAAAGAAAAAACAAAAACCACCATGATCAAAATCCAAGTTTGGTTTTGATTTTGCTCAGGTTTGGGGCAGAAAGGGTTTATTTGGTTTACACTTCCATATTGCTGTTCAGCATGGAAGGAAGTCAGGGCAGGAACCCAAACAGGGTGAGAACCTGGAGGCAGGAGCCGATGCAGAGGCCATGGAGGGGTCCTGCTTACTGGCTTGCTCCCCAAGGCTTGCTTAGCCTGTTTTCTTATAGAACATAAAAGACCACTAGCCCAGGGATGGCATCAGCTACAATGGGTTGAGCTTTTTCCCATCAACCACTAAGAAAATGCCCTACAGGCCTGCCTATCACAGAACTTGATAGAAGTGTTTTTCTCAGTTGAGGTTCTCTCTTTGCAGGTAACCCTAGTTTGTGTGGAGTTGACACAAGGCTAGCCAACACGAGTATGTGTGTCGGCTCACACATGGTCCCTTAGAGCCTGTGATGGCTAATCTTCATCGGCAACTTGACTGGATTTAGAATCACCATGGAAACACGCCCCTGTGTCTATCAGGGTGTTTCTAGAAGGGGTTAACCGGAAGAGTGTGCAAGACACTTTCATGAGCTCGGGTCCAGATGGGATGAAAAGGAGAATGTCAGTTGAGCATCAGAGTTCATCTCTCTTTGCTTGCTGACAGGAAACAATGTAGCAATATGACAAGTCAAACAATGTAGCAAGGTGACAAGTCAAACAATGTAGCAAGGTGACAAGCCTCCTCATATTTCAGTTTCTGTGACTTCCCTGAGTGACAGATTGTATCCTGTGAACTGTAAACCCTATCCCGAGATGGTTAGCTTTTATTGTCACCTTGAGGCAACTAGAATTAGCTAGGAAGAGAGTTTTAGTAAGTTACCTTAATCAAGTTGGCCTGTGGGTATGTCTTTTGGGAAGTGTCTTGTCCATTTTGGGTGACATCCTTCCCTGGGGGGGTTGGAGTCCTAAATTATACAAGATAAGAAAAAGCTAGATAAAAGTAGGCAGCAAGAGGGACTGGTTTCTCTGCTGCTGACTGTGGATGTGACGTCACTCACTACTGCAGTGCCCGCCTTGATGTTCCCTTAATAAACCCTTTCCTTTCCAAAGTTGATTTTTGCCAGAGTTTCCTTTATCACAACACAGATGGAACTATCGTACCCTGTAAGTTTCTTCTAGTCAGATAACGTAGTTACGGCAGTGAAAGAAGCTTGATGCCCAGTGGTCCTTTTTGGAGTTGGACCTCTTTCAACCCAAATCCATTGTAGGAGTAGAGGAATTTTGAAGTCTTATGAGATGACATGGTGTAAGGGGTGGAGTCTCAAGTACACACAACATGATGGTGTGTGTGTGGGGTCCTTAGTTCTAAGATAGCATAGCTCCTGGAACATCTCTGGGTCACCTGCCATGGTTAAGCTCTGCTACCAAGACACAGACAGGACTTACCCTCTTAATTTCTAGCCATGCAATGAAGGTATATGTGCATACACACACAGCTTATAATGAATAGATCAGGCTGTGTCTTGTACTGGGACATGACTAAAACATGCAGACAAGGCAAAAGGAAGAATCAGGCTTAGAGCAAAGGGACAGCAGCTCCTTGAAGGTGGCAGCAGGAATGGTCCCGGTAGATACGGAAGGCAGAGCACATCAACTAGACGGGCCTAGAAATAAGAGAGTTGGACCATGTCCCAAGACCAGCATGGCATACCTGTGTCCATCAGCAGAGAGGACAGCTACCATGGGTGATCGTGCTGGAGGTGAACGTGAGATTCCAAGCAGGGAAAGCCTGACAGGCAGGCACAAGGCAGTATTCATGGGGTATTTTGATGCGTTCATATCATTAACAAAACTGGCTTCTTGTACCTTGTGGAGGTCTGAAAGATCTAGAATGTGCAGTCTTTGTTCTGTGTAGCTGAACTTAATGATTAATAGAGAGTGGCTATTCTAGACAGCATAGTCATTCTGCAGTTTCGCCTATTCCTTGACACTTCCTATAGTGGTCTTCTATGGCTTGTGTGGAGTGCTTATGTGGGACAACTGTCGCTAGGCCTGCAGTGAGGAAGCTCCTAAGACTTGGAAAGTCTCTCGGTTGTAGACGCCAAGTCCAGCAAATACCTCCTTTTTTAAAGATTTATTTATTATATGTTACGTACACTGTAACTGTCTTCAGACACCTTTTCTCTTTCCAGCCCTGCTCACTGTGGCCCAAAGGTTTATTTATTTATTTATTTATTTATTTATTTATTTATTTATTATATGTAAGTACACTGTAGCTGTCTTCAGACACACCAGAAGAGGGCATCAGATCTCATTACNGATGGTTGTGAGCCACCATGTGGTTGCTGGGATTTGAACTCAGGACTTTTGGAAGAGCAATGAGTACTCTTAACCGCTGAGCCATCTCTCCAGCTGGGAGAAGAACTCTTGAATGAGAACTTGCGGGAGGGGGGGGGGAGGGCCTGCAGAGACTGAAGCAGGCACCAGGAAGGAAACAAACGTTGGGGGACATTGAAGAATTCCCATTACTGACCACAGTGAAGGTAAGAAGGAAGAGGCAAAATAAATTTCAGGATATCCAGATGAGGGTTTAGAGCAGCAGGTGTGACCATTCAGGGAAACCGAGGCAGAGGGTAGAGCTGAGCTCAGGAAGAAGAGGGGGTGCTGTGCCCAGCTCTGTGTTGAGCTGCTTGGGCTCAAACAGCTCCCAGTGGACACATGGGCGCACCAGCCCAGCCTTTGGCATGCCGGAGAACCAGACACAGATCTGGGATTCACTATGTGTGTGTAGTCAGTGAGGATTCTGCCTAAGATGGAATGCATGGAGCTGAGCTTCCTCCCTGCCCCCTCCCCCCACCCTCCCCCCCTCAAGCTCAGCTCCCACTCCCAGGAGCCAATTGTGGTTTGTGTTGTAAGGATCCCTGCTGTAACCCAGTGGTTTGTGTGTCCCCTAAGTCCATACATTAAAATTCTACCCCCTGTGGTGATGCTATTTTTAAAGTCGAAGCTTTGAGGTCATGAAGGAGTAAGCCCTTATAAGTAAGGTTAGTGCCTTAGAAGAGAAACAGTAAGGACTAGGAAAGATGGCTCATCTAGCACATACGCTTGCTGCCAAACCTGATGACCTGAGTTCAATCCCAGAACTCACACAATGCTTGCAGTTTGCCCTCTGACCTCCGCGTGTGCACTGTGTTGTATGTGCACATGCTTCCCTGACCACCACCCCTGGTCCCTACCAAATAACACAGTTTTTTGTTTTTGTGTTTTTTTTTTTTAAGAAGCAAAAAGTATTTAAAAATAATCGAATAAAAGAAACACTATGAAGCTGGGCTAATGGCATACACTTGCTGGGCTCATGGCATACACTTGCTGGGCTCATGGCATACACTTGCTGGGCTAATGGCATACACTAGTGAGCTCAGCATCTGAGAGGCCAATGCAGGAAGATGGTGAGTTCAAGGCCAGCTTGAGCTACAAAGTAAGACCTTATTTCAGACAACCAAACAAAACATCGAGACACTGAGTGTTCCCTAGCTCCTCTGCCATTTGGAGGACATAGCAAGAAGACACTGGCCACAGGCTCTATCTGCCTGGTGCTTAGATATACCTGCTCTTAGTCCTGTGGGAACTAACAGTGCTGTTCACATCCCAGTCAGTGATGGTTTTGTGTTAGCATCTCAGACCGACAAAGCCTTCTGCCGACTTACACATCTCCTGGAAGATAAGTCCCTGAAAAGCCAGAGAAACCTCTACCATGCCTCAGACACTGAGTGGCAGTCAGCCAGGCCATGGTGCTCTTTCTGCCTGAGTCACTGGGAATGATTTTGTGTGTGGTTGCTCTGAAGCACCTTTGAGTGACAGAGAGAGTGGGTGGAGGCTGAGTCATGTGAGCCTCTTCCGCAGATGGTGGAGGAATATGAGTCACACCACAGCTCCAGTGCTTAAGGAGCAGGGGCTTAGAAACCCCGCAGAGACTGTGTCCAGAGACAGGTCTCAGTGCTAAGCTTGCTGATAGCTGGTCCTTAACAATGATAGGTGGGGCTATTCACTGAATGGGGCTTTACAGTTTAGACATTCACCAGTATTTCCTCACCAGGTCTCAGGTTATACTATTGTCACTTATGTGGATGTCAGTAGTTGCCAGCATCTGTCTCCAGACTGTGGATGTAGGCACTGGGCTAGCCTTTGCCATCCTTTCCTTGATGTCAAGTCCATCTGAAAGAACAATTGAATAAGCAAGTGAATGAGTCTCTCCCCTTGGGGTTGAAGTTTAATACAATGTATGAATATATATATATATATATATATATATATATACATATATATATATATTCTATTTTGTATACACAATAACTTTGGAAGACTAAGGATATGTGATACATTAATAGTAGAGCTTACTTCTTGAAGATGAAGACTGAGAACTGGAATGGTAGATTTCCTTATCATCCTCCTTGCCCCTGTTCCCTTCACATATATATGTGTATAT
>NC_034607.1:39568363-39569832 GCF_900095145.1 Mus pahari
AGAGAGAGAGAGAGAGAGAGAGAGAGAGAGAGAGAGAGAGAGAGAGAGAGAGAGATTTTCAAGTAGTCCACTCTGTCTTCAAACTCACTATGGGGTCAAGATGACCTTGAACTTCTGATTCTCTTGTCTCTTCCTCCTGAGTGCCCCACTCTATGCAGTGCTGGGGACTGAACTTAGGACTTCATACATGCTAACCATGTGCTCTACTACTGAGCTACAGCCCCACCCCCCACCCCCGCTCCCATTCTCCTCTCTCATTTGCTCAGTAACACAGAAAACATACTTCGTGCCTGTCTACACAGGCTTGATTTTGTACCCCATGTGCTAGTCCTCTGACCCACACTTAGGTTTGGAGGTGCTGGCTAGCTCCTCTTGTGGGTGCCATGTCATATTTTAGATCAGTCGTGACTGTAGTGTAGCCAGAAGTAGCCAGAAGTAGACAGGGGTGGTGGCAGAATTGAGTGTGTGCTGAATGAGAACCCCAGATTATTGGAAACTATATTGAGGTCTAAGCTAAGGGACAGATCAGAGGTTATTAGAGCCAGAAACTGTGGGTGTGCCACGTCACGGTGAGAAGGTTAGGGTCTCCATAGTGAAGACTCTTTCCATCCCTTATACCAGTGATGGCTAATCTCCCTGGGGGCATAAATCCAGAGCCTCACTTTCCTGCCCTTTCCCCAACTGTAGACCTGAGCACTATTTAAACTTCCCAGTCTTTGGCCAAGGAGGCTACAGGCAGAGCATTAGGTACGTTGGAGGAGTTTTGACCTGGTGGTTAGAAAACTAGGGTACAAGCTTGCTTTTATAAGTCCATCTCCTTTGTAATCTGTTAACCTGAATTTGGCCTGAAGTGGCCCCTGAACCCTGAGTTCCTACACAACAAACTGTAACCAAACTTAGTGTGTAACAAAACTGTAAAATTTTGTAATAGATAACTGAGTTTGAGCCAGTTACAACATAAGCCCCAGCCAATCATGGGGTGCTGACTAGAGAGCCTGCACCACAGAGGGGCCCTGTCCTCCTCAGCTCATTGCTCAGCGTGAGGCTGCATAAGAGGAGGTGAGGCTCTTAGCATATCTGGTCTAGTCCTCGCTTCACAGAAGCACTGCCTCTGTTGCTGGCCCCACACCATGCCTGCTCTTCTCTTTCATGGCTTCCACATCTTGAATGATACCCATGGGAGTTCTTGAGTTGGGAAGATCTTTCTTCCTCTCCTTCCTTCCGTCCTCATAGATGAAGGGCATGTATTAGTCAGGGTTCTCTAGAGTCACAGAATTTACAGATAGTCTCCATATAGTAAAGGAATTTATTAATGACTTACAGTCTGCAGTCCAATTCCCAACAATGGTTCAGGAGTAGCTGTGAATGGAAGTCCAAGGATCTAGCAGTTGCTTAGTCCCACACGGAAAGCAGGCGAAAGAGTGAGAACCAGACTCCCTTCTTCCAATGTCCTTATATGGTCTCCAGCA
>NC_034607.1:39569937-39581262 GCF_900095145.1 Mus pahari
TCCCTGTCTTAATCTTCTGGAATCCATAGCCACTGTGTCTCAAGATCTCCATACCAAGATCCAGATCAGAAACTTCTATCTCCCAGTCTCCAGATTAGGGTCACTGGTGAGCCTTCCAATTCTGGATTGTAGTTCATTCCAAATATAGTCAAGTTGACAACCAGGAATAGCCACTACAGGGCATTTCTTTGTGTCACTGAGTGGATTCCTGGCCAGTCATTTGTGGCAGACAGGAAGCAAAACTGTCCCCACCCTTCTCCACTGTCAAATGACTGCAGGGCACTGGAATTTTGCCCAAAGGTTTGGTTTCCAGTCCTTCAGTATTTTAGCTCTGTTTTTCTTGTATGAGAGGAGGCTGGAAAGTCGTGTTTTGCATCTGTTCTCAAGTGGCTGTGGTTTATTTCCCTTTCAAGTCTGTTGACACTGTTGTAGGGTACCACCATCTGCCTTCGTCAGTCTTTCTCAGGAGCTTCTGAGGGAAGACTGAGAAAGATATTGACAAATGGCGTGTGAGTGAGACCTTCAAGATTTAGCAAGAGAAGCTACCCAGAATTAAAGAGAATAAATTCTCTACTTTTCAATGGTACTTGCACATGCTCATGCGTTAAACAAACATCAACCCATACTTCATACCACAACAGATCATAGATCTTAACCTCATACAACAGCTCAAGTTAAATCATAGATCTGAATGAACATTGTCAAACATCTAGAAGAAAACGCAGGCAGCAGAAAATCCTAGTATAGTTGGATCAAGCAAAGACCTTAAAATATAGGATACTAAAAGCACAACCCATAAAATTAATCAGTGATTTGGTTGACTACATTAACATTAAGAACTCGGCCTTTCAAAAGACACCACCCATTACTGAGAGGACAAACCTCAGACTGAGATAGAACATGTACAGACCAGAACTTTGATAAAGGGCATGTATACAGGATGCAGAAGTTATGTGAAACGCAACAATAGGAGAACAAACACCAACAATGACAACAAAGACTGTAAGTGCAAATGATCAAGAGACTTGACTAGATACCGAACTAAAGTGGGAGCTCACTCTGAGCTGTGGTAACAAACATGAGATAAGACAGAAGTCTTAAAGATGTGGAAATATCAAATAATGCAATAGCTTTGGAAGTTTGTTTGACCCTCTCCTAAAGTGTTAAGCTGGCATTCCTGAATCAGCTACCATAACCCAGGCCATTTACTCAAACAGACAAAAGCATGGCTGTGACAGGCAGGCCCTCAAGCATATTTACCTATTTTAGTTGCAGTGAATGTCTGTCCATGGGGGAATGAACAAGCGAGTGGAAGTATGGTTCATATAATGGAGTTCTACACAGTTGTAGAGAGGAGTGGACATGTGTGTATCTCAAAATAACTTGTCTAGATGGAAAAAGCTTAGTGGTATTAAGTATGCCTTTCATGACTACATTTGAAGAAACTTGTAGAAAATGACAACTTACTTTTAGTGACAGAAATCAGACCAATGCTTGCACATGCTAAGCAAGTGGAAACAGCCAGGGCACCAGCTCCCCAGCCCCCAGGTCAGACATTTCATAACTAAACCAGCAGAAATACTTTAATTAGTTGGCAGATGAATGGGTTTCATCCTGACATTTTCATACGCATGTGTCATGTGCTCTGCTCATGGGGAAAGTATTTCCCGAAAATGTGGACTATTGCCAAGGCAGAAATGTAGTATCTGTGTTAGAGAACTGGGGAGGATAAAAATGAATGAACTAATATCTAACTTACAAAATAGAAAAGGGAGATTAGACTCCATCCTGGTGCTTCCTTAAACTAGCGAATGGGACCCATGCCTAGCTCTGTCCAACTTCAGACGTAATGAAGAATAAGTATGTGGATTCCCACTGTAGTCAGAAGTGAGATGAGAACAGCAGGTCCTGACCAAGATTTGAGATAAGAAAAAGAAGCATAAGGACCAGGAGTGGCTGGGAGGAGGAAGGGTCCTTGCTTGTAAATAAAGCAACCGCGTGTGAGAATCTGACAATAGACGTTATGGGACACTGAAGGGGGCTGGAGAGATGGCTCAGCAGTTAAGAGCACGGACTGTTCTTCCAGAGGTCCTGAGTTCAATTCCTAGCAAGCACATGGTGGCTCAAAACCATCTGTAATGGGATCTGATGCCCTCTTCTGGTGTGTCTGAAGACAGCAACAGTGTACTCACATATATGAAATAGATAAATCTTTATAAAAAAGAAAAAGAAAAAATGAGACACTAAAGGGATTTTCCTAGTTCAGAAACAAAATATATATGTATATACCACATTTACATATTATTTTAATCACCAGCAACACTGAGTAAAAGTAAATATTGTTTAGAAGGAGCTCTACCTCACCAAGTATTCTATTTTCCATGTCACAGGAATTGCTGCATTGAGCCCCAGCTTGTGGGATTCCGTTCTTGTGCATGTGCTAGTTCAGCGTGGATGCCGTTGTTGCTGAGTCAGACATCTGGGCTCCTCTCCTCCCATCTTGTGGTTTCCCCTTCCCTTGACCACCTTGGAGTTCCCTATATTCAGCTGCTGGACAGGGAGGGGCCATGGTCATTTGCTCTGGGACCACATCCACACCTAGATACCATGAAAGCAGAGATCTCTACCCCACGTTGAGTGGACATTTCTATACATTTCATAAGGTAGAAGTAGGCTTAAAGACCTGTTCCAGATAGTGAACCACTGTCTCTTACAAACTGATACACAATGGGGTTTGGGATGGGGGTAGGGGGAGGGAATAGGATTCTGCTCTGGTTGACCAGAGTCTCACTATGTAGCCCAAGCTGGCCTAGAACTCCAAGCAATAGCCCTGTCTCACCTTCTGAGTGCTGTATCATTACATCTGCCAAAACAAAAATTTAATTATATTAATTAATTTAATTGGTAAGGTAATACAAAACATATACTCATGTAGATTAGTAGACATTATTAGTAGGATGAGCATGGTTGTGCAAGCCTATAGTTGCAGTACTTGGGGTGGTGAACTGGGGTGGTGTCAATAGGCATGATTCCTATAGACTCATGTCTTTGAATGGTTGGCCACAGGGAGTGGCACTATTAGAAGATGTGTCCTTGTTGGAGGAAGTGTGTCACTGTGGAGGTAGACTTTGAGGTTATATATGCTCAAGCTATGCCCAGTGGGACACACAGTCTCTTCTTGTTGCCTGCAGATCAAGATGTCTAACTCTCTGGCTGTCTTCAGCATCATGTCTGCCTGCATGCTGCCTACCATGATGACAATGGACTTTGAAGCTGTAGGCCAGCCCCAAATTAAATGTTCTTGATAAGAGTCGCCTTAGTCATGATGTTTCTTCGGAGCAATAAAACCCTAAGACGTGGACACAGGAGGATCTGGAGTTGAAGGTCCTGTTTGGTTACATGATGAGTTTGAAGGCAGCCTGGGTTTCATGAGACCCTTTCTCAAGCAAACAAGCAAGCAAAACAAAACCCATTCACACCAAACCAAGCCAAACAACAGCAACAACAAAACTGCTTTGATGGGCTAGTGGCATAGATCAGTGTCACAGTAACTGCCTGGCGTATGCAAGGCTTGATCACCCATCATCAAATTCAAAAGAAATTAAATTATTGAAAGGCATCAAAGAAGAAGTGAAGAAATGTGTCACAGGTTAGAAAATGCTACAACTGACAGTGTTAACAATCTCCTAATTAGTTTTTTTTGTTTGTTTGTTTGTTTTGTTTGTTTGTTTGTTTTTCGAGACAGGGTTTCTCTGTATAGCCCTGGCTGTCCTGGAACTCACTTTGTAGACCAGGCTGGCCTCGAACTCAGAAATCAGCCTGCCTCTGCCTCCCGAGTGCTGGGATTAAAGGCGTGCACCACCATGCCCGGCTCAATCTCCTAATGAGTCTGTATTGTCTATGAAGTTCTGATCGAAACCACCTTAATTTTATGGAGCCCGAAACACCAATGGTAGGATCCAGTTGGATGAACACAGGAGGAATGGCTGCCCAAGTGCTTGGAAGAGGAGTGGGAGGAGCTATGGCCAGACACCCAGACTTGCAAAAGCATAGTGATCATATAGGGTACAGGCACATGTATGTAGTCATGTGGACATGACAAAGTTCAGAAGTGTCATTGCAAGTCAGAGTGAAAGGATACATAAATTTGGTTATCTAAGTGGAGAAAAATAAAATTCATTTTCTGCCCCACTAAAAGGTAATTTCCAGATGACTTTAAAATCCATATGTAAGGGCTGGAGAGATGGCTCAGCGGTTAAGAGCACTGACTGCTCTTCTGAAGGTCCTGAGTTCAAATCCCAGCAGCCACATGGTGGCTCACAACCACCCATAATGAGATCTGACGCCCTCTTCTGGAAGACAGCTACAGTGTACTTACATATAATAAAAATAATTAAATCTTTGGGCTGAAGCGAGCAGAGCCAGAGAGAGTAGAGCTGGAGCAAGAAGAAAAAAAAATCCGTATGTGAAAAACAGGACTTATAAATGCATCAAGAAATATATTTATATAACATTGAGAAAGGAAATAAGTTAAAAGTATTTTTAGATTGTTAAAATTTTATGTGTATGAGTGCTTTCTTGCATGTATGGATGTGTACCATGTGCATGTCTGGTGCCCAAGGAGGTCATGGAGGGCTTTAGATTTCCTGAAACTGTAATTACAGGAGGTTATAAACTACAGTGTGTTGCCTGGGTCCTCTGCAAAAATCAAGCACTCTTGACTACCGAGACATCTCTCTAGCCACAGGAAAAGAAACATTTAAGCAAGCCACAGAGAGCCCACATTTCAGAGAACAACTGAGAATTTTGACCATATTGAAACTTAGCATCTCTTTTGCTAAAAAAAATAAAATAAAATAAAATAAATCTCAAAACCAAAGCAAAACACATGCCACGTATCAATGAAAGATACTTACAACCCATAACTGAGCTCCCCAAAGAACTAGTATCTGGAATATAAAGGGGAGATACCACAAGTGAATAAAGGATGAATCTGTCCTCTTTCTACTCACAGGAAGGCAAATTCTGACCATCCGGAGAGACTCTTCGCGGTCTAATTAGCAACAACATATAATTCCATCCCTTGGTGTGGGCAGGGTTGGGGTCCTCACCTCCCTCTAAGAGACATTTTTCTCCAGCTCCACCTGAGGTCTGTGGGTGAAGACCACATCACCAGGCCTCTATCGGAGGTAGGCACTGGTTTCTAAGGCCAAGTGAACCTCCCCAGCAAGGTAACTTGTCATGTGTGCTTTCCTTTCCCATCCTGGGGGGAGACCTGAATGGCATCTCTGTCCTGAGGTCCCATGCTTAGGGTTTCTCTCCACCCTCTCCAGCAGCAGCCTCAACAGTGTTTTGCATCTGGCTCAGTGAACATTGGAACATCCCGGAATGGGGTCACTAGCTTCCCTGTCACAGATTCTCCAGGAACAAGGAGTCCCAGATAGTCTCCTAACTAGGCTATACTTGTGGCCCCACTCTGTGCCTTCAACAAACCTCATCTTTCCAGGGGATCCTGCATCCCTGACTTCCCAGGTTGCCAGTGAGAAGCAGGCTGAACAGTGAGCTATTGGTGAGAGCAGTTCTCTCTCAGTGTCTGCAGACAGGAGCTGGCTGGTACATGTGGACTCTTGAATGTCCTGCAGCAGATTCGGGACACAAGGAAAACTCCCTCCTGGGCATCTTGTTTCAATATCCAGTCTGCCATGAACTCATCCTTGAGTGTCTGACCTTGGCTTCTGGAGGTGTTATGTAGCCCAGTGAGGATCGGGAGTGAGCAGGGCGTAGCAGAAAAAGAACTCCAGATTCATCCCTTCCTCTTGACAGCTAGTCACCAATGGACAGCAGCATGTGGAGATGAAATGAATCGACCTGTGAGAGGGCTGGCCCCCTGTGATGTCTAAGTATTTCAGATTCTTATCAATAGCAGAGGAACTGCATCTCCCCGTCTGCATCTGAGTGTTATGGCTCATCTTTCCAGAGGATCCTGCATCCCTGAAGATGAAGAGATCCCATTCCGAAGGCGGAATCTGAAGCTTGATGGAGATGGCTTGCAGTGCACAGGCAGCATATGGCCTGGCACACGGCACAGCTATCCCTTTCCACCCTTCCAGCATCCTCACGGTGTGACTATAGCCTATGGTAGCAGGGTCTGTCAGCCCTGAATGGGAGCCGCCATCCCCGGATGGAGCTAGCGGAGCAAGGACCACTTAAGCTTAGGAAAGCATCAGCGGTCTG
Source organism: Mus pahari (assembly GCF_900095145.1). NCBI lineage: Eukaryota > Metazoa > Chordata > Mammalia > Rodentia > Muridae > Mus > Mus pahari. The sequence goes on from NC_034607.1 coordinate 39,576,172, forward strand.
TAGTGCCTTTCCTGTTAGCAGGGCGAGTCCTAGGCAGGGAGGCACAGGCTTGGGTTCTGTGATGAGCCTTTGAACAAGATGCCCAGCTACTGCCACATCACAGGAGAGTTGGTCCAGGGTGTACCATCTGTCCAGGGGCTCTGCTGGATCCCACCCGATGCCTGTACCCCCTTTTCTCATTGAAGCACTACTTTCACCTACCTTTCACTCTCATGATAGACTTTTCCTCATTCCCACAAGAATGACAAGGATTTTGTCATTCTCTGACACAGCTAGGCTTATTCATCCCTTCCTATGCATTTCTCAGCCCTGCCTGGCCAGTGGTGATGATGTGATATCTCCATGGAAACAGATGTTGAGCCCACAGTTGCTTAGCAATGATATGCTGCAGGATGATGTAATCCAAGCTGTAGTTTCCTGGGGGGGTTGGCATCCTTTGATGTGCCTGTACCCCTTGGGCTGGGAGGCCTGGGATGAGTAGGAGGCTCCATCCTGTCCTTGGCTCTGTGCTTTTTTATGTAAAAGTTAAAAAAATGGAAGGAACTGGAATTTACCTGGGAGAAATGGCATCAGAAAGGGAACACAGTGTTGGAATCAGAGAACTGGGTTTAAGGCAAGGGCAAGATGGGGAAGGTGACCTGTTCCTCTACGGGTAGGGTGTCATGGAAACTGTCCAGTGGGGACGTGGCTGCCAAACCTGTAGACTCTGCTTCTACCCACTCCATTATGACAAACACTGCTCCCCACCGATCCCCCTTCACATCCGGGAGGCCTGGAGTAAGGGTTCAAATGCAATATCCAAGGGCACATAACATTATAAACCAGGTCATCAGCCCACTAACATTGTGAACTGCAGCAGGCACAGCAGTGCTCCCCCGAAACAGGTCTACCTCCCAATAACCCCCAACACGCAAATGTGTTGGCTCCAATAAGGCTATGGGTAGGATGAAGGCTGCTACCTGACTGCCCCGCAGATGAGGAGGTGGTAATGTGGATGAGGTAGGGTAAGCCAGTGGAAGAGCCAGGGCCCACCTGAGGTTTGAATATGGTGTGCCTCCTCCAGGCTTCTCGTGTTGAGAGCTCATGGCCTGGAAATGGCAGGGAAATGTCATGGAAGAGGCAGGAGCTGGTAGGAATTCTTACGTCACTGGGGCTCTGCCCTCGGGGGGGAACGTGGGAGTCCTGGAGTGAACTCTCACTAGGCCTAGTTGTTAGAGAAGCCTAAATCAGTCTCTACATTGCCGCTTTGCTCTGTGTGTGTGTGTGTGTGTGTGTGTGTGTGTGTGTGTGATTTTTCCCCCCTTCCAAACATGTTCCTGTCACCTACCATGACATTCCCATCAGAACCACTGAGTGGCGGTGCTCTGGAACCTCCGCCCCCCCGAAATGGATTCTCAACCATTCTCTCTGCTTATAAAGTCAGACGGGTCATTCCAGTAACAGAAGGAAAGGCATGTGGAACCTTTCCCATGGAAGATAGATGTTGAAGAGAAGGTTACTGCTATGAGATTTGAGAGACTAGATTTTTTTTTTTTAAAACCAGCTTTGAAGGCCGAAGGGGCTAAGTGTGGAGGAACACAGGTTGCCTCTCGAAGATGAAAGAGGCGAGAAAATGGATGCTACCCTAGGGCATCGACACAAAAAATATACCATGCGGGACACTCAGTCTGGCTTCTGACCTAGGAACTCTAAGACAATAAATAAATTTGTGCTATTTTATTCTAATAAGATAAATATGGTATTAAACCCGAAGTGGGGAATAATACAACAAATGTCACACAGCCTGTGGAGGGTCCATGGCCATGTTGCCCAATGGCTGTATAGGGGAGGCAGATCTGGCCCTACAGAAGAAAACAAGCAATGTTCCAGCCCTTGCTTTTCTTCCTGTACTAACAACCTCTTCAAAGTAAAGAAAAAAAAAAAAAAAGCTCAAATGAAACCAGCTGAGACCTCTGACTGACCGTCCATGTAACCAAACCCAACCCTCCCACTAGCAAAAGAAGCTGGAGGAGTGGTGGTGGGGAGGGACGCAGGACAACTTTCCTCTTTCCTGTGTCCCACAGATGGTAGTTGGAGCCATCTTGGCCTTTGAAGTGTCCTTGCTTGTTGACCCCACCCCCAACTAACAGGGTGAACTCCGTCGTACCCAGGGATTCTGCAGGTTCGTGTACCTCAGTCCTTCTCCAGGAAGCCTTTGGTGGCCAGTATGGCCCACATTTGGCCCCTTCTGGCTACAAAGGTTTTTACACAGTGGCGTCCGTTCGGCGTGGCGTGGCACGTGAAGACAGTTTAACATACCACCTCTCTCTTCACAAACTGTTTCATGCCTTCTAGACCACAAATAGGAAGTATAAAGACACCGATTCTCTGTTGGCCGGTGCTCATCAGCTGGGATGATCACCAACCAGGAGGGCATATTCCAGCCACAGCCTGATATAGCCTGCTTTTCATAGGTTTTTCTTCCCTGCTAAGTACATTTTAGCTTCACACTTTAAGTTTCCCTGGACTTCTTTCCTGGGACTGCTGGAACATCTATGCTTGAGTTCAGCCATGCTGTAATACCTGGCAGACTCAGGCAACCCAAGAAATGTAAAATTCAATGACTCAGACCAGACTCTTGAAGCTCTTCCAGAGGACCTGAGTTTTATTCCCACTCCCCGTGTTGGGCAGCTCACAGCTACCAGTAACTCTGGCTCTAAGGGAATCCCAATGTTTTGTTCCATCTTTTGCGGGCACCCACACTCAGATGCACATACCTGCTCCTCATACATATAATAAAAAAATAAAAATATCTACTGAGAGTCTGTTTATACATCTTTATACATGTACATTTTTGTTTAATCATAAAAATAGATCTTTAAGGTCCAGTGGCTCAGGGGATTTGACCTTGAGTAGGCCTGTCCGGAGCTCTTCTCTGACTTCAGTCTTGCCGGGGGGGGCAGGTGTCTGTCAAAAGCTTTACTCTGGTTGACTTTATTCTGTGGCTATGCCTGGCTTTCATGTTCTAGTCTACTGACTGCAACTCCTCTGGACTTGGATAGCCCGCTGAGCTCACTGCCTTTCTGGACTCCTTCTGATGAGGCAGCTCTGTATGATTAACATCTCCACTCCAGACACCTACTGACCTGCCTGCCTGCGTTTGGTCAAGATGTTCACTCAGTACGCCTGGAAAAAGGATCTCTCTGTACCTTTTTTTATTTCTACCTCGACAGATATCTCATCCGAGTTAAAAACATTTATCCGCCGGGCGTGGTGGCGCACGCCTTTAATCCCAGCACTTGGGAGGCAGAGGCAGGTGGATTTCTGAGTTCGAGGCCAGCCTGGTCTACAAAGTGCATTCCAGGACAGCCAAGGATATACAGAGAAACCCTGTCTTGAAAAACCAAAAAAAAAAAAAAAAAAAAAACATTTATCCACTAGCTGCATCTTCACCCTGGCTTTCAGCCTCCCTCTTCATCATCCCTATCGATCAAGCACTGAGACTTCAAACTGATCCAGTCACGAAATTGCACATTTCCTTTAGGAAACATTGTCCGTGAATGTCCTCCCACGGCGTACCAGCCCCAAGGAGAGACACTCAGAGCCTGTATGGGTCTGCATCTTCTGGAACCGTGTTCTAGTCTCTTCTGGCCTCCTGAGCAAAGAGAAAGAGTGCATGCGGCACGCAGAAAGATGATGACAGAAAAAGCAGTAGCAGCGACTTGCAGAGGTGGCGAGTGACTGCCACCCACTGACAGATGCACATGTCCCAGTAGAGTTGTGACCTGCAAGCAGCGTCTGTTTTCAAGCTGCTCAGGATGTCCCCGCTTGGGAACCACCGCTAATTCATTCATGGCGTTCCTGGGGACCAAGCAATGCCTCCATTTGGGGATTGGCAAAGGTGAAAGTAGCCAGTAGGGTAAAAACTTTGCGTGCAGGGACACAGGTCCTCATGCTATCTCTCTGTGTGCAGGGTCAGGTCCTCATGCTATCTCTCTGTGTGCAGGGACAGGCTCTCATGCTGGCTAGATGGTTGCTGAAGCATTGCCCACATAGTAGGTCATGACCCACATAGTAGGTCATGGTGCTCTTGGTGACGTTTGCTCCAGTCTGGAGTCTTCTAAGTGATTTGGCAGATGGCCATGTGTACATGGGTCATCCTTTACATAAATTCCACCTGGTCACGTTCTAGAGAATGATTTTCTATGTTTGTGTGCCCAAAGGGTTGCACTACTTATATACTATAAGTAATCTCTCTCCAAAATATCAAAACGTCCCCTTTTCCTTAGGAATGTATTTTCTATTTTCAATGGTAGCTTCTGGGATATAAGTCTTAAGCGGGAATACTTGTTTTGGGTCCTCAAAGCTGCCCTGGTTTGCCCCAACCCCTCATCTTAAAGAATATTTCTCCATGATCTATTTAGTTTAAGGTCTTAGGCTAAAACATGGTTTTTGATTATGTATTCCTGACCCCGCGCTCATGTCTTGAATTTCAGGATGACTTGGAGAGGTCAAAGAACACGTTTCTCTCTGAATCAAGTTGGGACTGTACCAGCATCCACCTCTGTCCCCTTTCTAATGTGCCAACCACCAGCTCTGCTTGCAGCCTCTGTGGATGAATATCCTAGTGAGGCAGGGGACCTGGAATCAGCATCTTATGATGCTTATACCCCGTGGAGCCTAAGAACCATCACCCAGGAGGAAGAACAAGGGATACAGCCTTCCTCCATTCCCCACATGGCTGCCTTTTCCTATACATCTCCGTTCACAGGTCTGTACTGCAAGGATGGATCCTGGCTCTGGGTCTCTGCCCTGCTCTTGTGGCTACATATGGGTTTCTGTTACTTTCATGGCACACAGAATTCCGATAGCCCTTTTGGAAAGTGAACTACACTAATGCAGTTGTACTCCACGGGAATGAGATGTGGCCAAGAGGGAAAAAAAAAAAAAAAAAAAAAAAACCAAAAAAAAAAAAAAAAAAAAAAAAAAAAAAAAAAAACAAAAAACAAAAAAAAAAAAAACAAACAAAACAAAAAAACAAAAAACAAAAAACAAAACAAAATGGGCACTTGGAATAGGTGCTTTTCTAATTTTCCAGAGAAAGATGAAAAA
>NC_034607.1:39581288-39594058 GCF_900095145.1 Mus pahari
ATTCCGATAGCCCTTTTGGAAAGTGAACTACACTTTCGAGGCCAGCCTGGTCTACAAAGTGAGTTCCAGGACAGCCAGGACTATACAGAGAAACCCTGTCTCAAAAAAAAAAAAAAAAAAAACCAAAAAAACGAAAAACAAAAAACAAAACAAAACAAAACAAACAAAACAAAAAAACAAAAAACAAAAAACAAAACAAAATGGGCACTTGGAATAGGTGCTTTTCTAATTTTCCAGAGAAAGATGAAAAAAATATAAAATTAATATATAAAATATATTTTTTCTTTCTATGATATATCTTTCTATATGCTATTTATGCTATATATGTGCTATAAATTTATATATGAAATTATATATAAATATATTTTTCTTCTTTCTATAATATATATCTTTCTATACCTATTGTGGTGGTCTGAATATGCTTGGCCCAGGGAGTGGCACTATTAGGTGTGGCCTTATTAGAGTAGGTATGGCATTGTTGGAGGAAGTGTGTCACTGTGAAGGTGGGCTTTGAGACCTTCCTCCTAGCTGCCTGGAAGACAGTCTTCTCCTGTTTGCCTTCCTATCAAGATGCAGAACTCTCAGCTTCTCCTGCACCATACCTGCCTGGATGCTGCCATGTTACTGTCTTGGTGATAATGGACTGAACCTGAGGACCTGTAAGCCAGCCCCAATGAAATGCTGTCCTTATAAGAGTTGCCTTGGCCATGGTGTTTCTTCACAGCAATAGAAACCCTAAGACAGCTATCTATAATATAAATATATAGAAATATATAGAAGAAACATAAAATTCTTCTCTCCATATATCATATACAGAAGAAACACAAACTTGATATCATTTTAATTGCATAATGGAAACACCAAATAAAGCCTCGTAGGGCAACAAAATGCTGGTCTGCAGGATCCAGCCTCCTCAGATCTGGTCTGCCTGTCTGTGGATAGGTAGAGTGTTGGAAATGCTACTCCAGCACACCTGTAGCCCCTAGATTCTGCTATGGCCCAAGCCAAAAACAGAGGACAGTTTATAGGCACAGAGAGGAGACGCAACAGATACTGGGAGGGGACATTTTTTTGACCTAACAACTGGTTTATCATAGGGAAAATAGGGGCTTCAGGGCTTTCAGCCTGACTGGGGGTAAGGGTGAGGGGCTTCAAGAGACTTTCTCCATCACTCCTTTCATTTTAGCTAAATGCATGCTGTCACCTGCCCTAGCTTTGTACCCAAATGCCTGTGGCTACAGAATTTGGAGATCTAAGATCCCTGAGGCATGCAGGGCAGGCGGCTGCTTGCTTTCATATTGCCTGCACTCTTATTAATGACGACTATGGATGGAACAGTCTGTGTTTCCCACATCATCTTCTACCTGAAGTGAGGACATGGGCTGAGGGGCTTATTGTAGGCCTGACTTGGCAGGAATAGGGGAGAGTTTGTCTCTGATTGTTTCACTCCATACCCAACTTGCTGTTTCAAGTGTTTTTGTAGTATACCAGCTGGAGGCTCATTGTTCTGTTCATACTCCTTGCTGAGATGGGGCAGGCTTCTGCATTGCAGTTTGAGATGTTGTAGTTGTAGTCAAGTCTTCCAGCCACTAGGTGGCAGAGAATGCATTGCCTCCTGCTGGGTCTGGCACGGCCTTGGTTGGGGTGGAATGACCTGGTTCTTGTCCCTGAAACAGGGCCAGCAGGCATGGGCATCCCTGAGTGCTGATGGCTGCTGTGGGCATAACTCTTATTTGTATAATAATGAGCATATTCTCAGTTTCCTCCTTCAAGGAATGTCTTCCCATTAACGTTAATGGCTCCATGATAATCAGAGACAGCATGAGTCCAGGAGACAAAGGTATGGCTAATGTCTCAGCAGAATGGTAAATGTTGGAACCTTCAGGACAGCCCTTAAGGCTGTGGGAAAGAACTTTGAAAACATGAGTTCAAAAATACATAGTTTCTCAACTATGAACAATATAAGGATACAATATGAGGGGCTTTCATGAATCTAAAAGAGCAAAAGCAGCCTTGTTATGAACCAACTTGTTTGAAAGATACTAGGGAAGGAGACAGAGAGATTTAGGGAGTTGTGATCACAGGAGATCCCACCCAGCTAAGCTTTTTGTTGTTGTTGTTTATGCTTACACATGCAGGCAGATTTCTGAGTTCAAAGTCAACCTGGGACAGAGTGAATTTGCTTCCAGGTACAGTCAGAATGATGATTTCAGGGTGGGGTCCCACCCAGCTATTTTATTGTCTGTGCTTGTGCTTGCTGTCTCTTCCTAAGAGTCAGGGGTCATGGAATGCTGATTTGTAGGATGGTTAAAAGGGAACCTAAAATAAATAACTGAATTGATATGTAAATAAAAACACTGGGCTTGTGGTCTGCATGAGATGAGCTAGCAGAAAGTTATAGCATTTCCTTCTTTAGAATTTTTTTTCTTTTTCTAGCAAGAGCTGAGTTGTCTGGAGATCTCTGGAGAGCGAAAACAGCTCTTTGAGATTTTTTTTCTAACAGGATTTCTGATTTGGGTTGAAAACTCCAAGGAGAGCAAACAATGTGTGCCAAGCTAGAGCTTGAATAAAGACCCTAGTGTGATTGCATCGTATTGGCTCCTTGGTGGTCTTTTGGGGCTCACGAAATGGGGCGAACACAACAAAAGATAGACCCAAGAGAAAAGCTTGCTTTAAACACAAGTAGGTTAAGTTTCGTGTTTATTCAATTTTAGAGGACCTTTTTGTTGTTGTTGTTTTGTTTTGGTTTTGGTTTTCAAGACAGGGTTTCTCTTCATAGCCCCAGCTCTCCTGGAATTCACTCTGTAGACCAGGCTGGCCTCGACCTCAAAGATCCTCTTGCATCTACCTCCTGAGAGCTGGGATTAAAGGTGTGTGCCACCACTGCCTGGCTCTAGAGAACCTCTTTAGAGTGGCAAGAGAAAAATAAAAAAGAAAAAGAAAAAAAAAAAAAGAAAACTGCTTTTGAAATTTTTACAGAAAACACAGGACTGTAAAATTACGGGATCTGAAGATACATCTCAGTGCTGTGTGTTTAAATATGCCTCTGCTCGAAACATGTTAAGGATGATGGAGGGGGTTCCAAAACATGCATCCCTGGTCCATTCTGTTTGCACCTTCTCTGGAAAAACATATGCAAAACTAGAGCATCCTCTCCTCACGTCTGAAGACAACAGTCATCCCAAGGCCCTTGAAGCCTTTTATAAATGTCAAACTGATTATTAGATGACTAGCTAATAGCTACAGTGTGGACCATCTGAGCGAGACATGCTACTGCTACCAAAATACACTAAGGATGCCAAGTGTCATGTATGAAAAGATGGAGGACCAAATACTTCAAGCCTGGAAGGTGAAAGGCTGGTAGTAAGAGGCCTCTGTCAGGAAGATAGATCCCTGTGAGGGGAAGGATGGATCAGAGTATGGGGAGGGAAAGCTCTTCCCCAGAAACAGCACTGGACATATCAATAAGCATTTCCTAATTCTTTAATACTAAAACAACTTTGTGGGGACATGTTTGTAATTAGCAGATTAAATACAGAGGCTGAAATCCCATACTAGAGGGACGTGATGGCTCTGATTGTGAACCTTTATCCTTTTGCCTCGTGTTTTCTGTTCCTAACTGCCAGCAAACTCTGTATTTCCTGGGATTTTTTTTTTTAAAGAATACATGAGGGGGCTCATCAGAGAGTCATGGATGAGACCTCACTCGACCCCACCTCAGATCAGCTGACCTGTGCCAAACGCATTCTGGACTTCTCATGAGCATGGGAAATTCAGTATGGGAAGTTATACTACTAGTAGTAGCATAACACACAATGTTTACAAGTCTACCCAGGTCCGTCGAGCACTGCCTTAGCACACTGACTAGTTGGGAAGATCATGAATAGTGATGCTGATAAAGAAAGCAGACCCTAATTTCCCAATGCCTAGTAACTGCTCCAGCCTCTGATGCTTACCACTTTGTTAAGGCAGTTGGGTCAAACTTAGGAATCCCTCTTCGGAGCAACCATGTGAAACGTATGAGACTTAACACATAGGGTTTGTCTTAGTCAGGGTTTCTATTCCTGGACAAAACAGCTTGACCAAGAAGCAAGTTGGGGAGGAAAGGGTTTATTCAGCTTACACTTCCACATTGTGGTTCATTGCCAAAGGAAGTCAGGACTGGAACTCAAGCAGGTCAGGAAGCAGGAGCTGATGCAGAGGCCTTGGAAGGATGTTCTTTACTGGCTTGCTTCCCCTGGCTTGCTCAGTCTGCTCTCTTATAGAACCCAAGACTACCATCCCAGTGATGACACAACCCACAAGGGGCCCTTCCCCCTTGATCACTAATTGAGAAAATGCCTTACAGCTGGATCTCATGGAGGCATTTCCCCAACTGAAGCTCCTTTCTCTGTGATAACTCCAGCCTGTGTCAAGTTGACACAAAACTAGGCATATATTATATATGGCATCTTCAAAGATCTATCTATCTATCTATCTATCTATCTATCTATCTATCTATCTATCTATCTATCTATCTATCTACCTATATGGCATCTTCAAAGTCCAGATGCTATAACACAAATGTGTGTTAGCACAGGAGGTAACAGCAGGTCTAACAAGTATTCTCATTGCAGGATGGTGGTGAGTTGAAACAGGATCAACACATACACTATGATATGAAAGAGGACTTTGATTTCAGCGGGTGTCAAATCATGGGTGTTTCTGGAATGACTGAGCTCCATTCCCTGCATCGGTAAATGCAGCCAAATTTCAGTGCACAGGCAGTGAAACTAAGCATGTAACTTTTCTTCACCCAAGTTCACAGACCTCACCAATTCCACCCACCAGCCCCTCAGCCTCCACATATAAATCTATCTGCACAGAGTATGTCGGCCAATTGAATGGTCATTGCTAATGGTCATTGCTAGAATTCTCTGCAGGTATAGTGTTGGTGACCTGATTCCTTACTCTGTGTCCTCAGCCCTAGGTTCTGGGGAATAGTGAGATGGGACATATCTCTACCTCTCTTCTCCCAGAAATTTTGCCAAAGGGTGCCTCTGGCCTGCAGCCTAACTCTCCACTAAGAGAAGTTACAGAAGAAAGCCTGCCGTGTTTTCATCCTAGCCTATGGAGACTGTCTATCATTCCAGAAACAGAACCTGTGGTCCTGATGCAATCTGTTCTCCTGATGCAGCTCATCCTCTAAGAGAGAGCATCCAAATGTATCAGGTGTCCACCATACCAAGCAGTCAATGAATAGGTGATAAAGCCACAGGATGAGGTAGCAGGCTGAGGGCTGCTGGGAGATGAGTAACCAGTCATGGGTTCCTGTGTTTATTGTTGTGTTTTAGACTTGGTTTACAGATGCCACCACAAAGAGGCACTTTCTCCTGTGCTTAAGATAGGAGAACATGGGAAAGAACATGGCTTATCACACCTCCCCTGCATCTCAGCAAATACATGCAGCCCCCTTTCACATCTCAGAATCCTACTAGCCAAATCACCTCTGGGTGCCAAACTGTTTACTGTACCAGGCTAGAGGATGCTAGGGATCAGATGATGCCCCACCCCACCCCAGTGAAGAATGTCCAGCTTGGACATCAGAGGATGTGCAGCCCATCACCTCTGTGCCTACATAAGGAGAGCAGAGCTTTACATTTCTTGGACTCAATATATTCCACAGAAGCCTCAGCTTTGGTTATCCCGTCTCCAAATCTAGTCTCAGAACAACTTTCAGGCATCAAGCACATGTTGTATTTGATCCAGACCTGGAAGGTCCCTTCCAAGACGTTTCTGTCGCCATTCTGTGGCCTCTCAAACAAACAACTTGGTCAGAGACTCTGGAAGTGAGCATTGAACAACTTGTCTACCTTGTTACTTAAACAGCATTTGAGTCCACCCCAGCCCCTGGAGTAAGGCTGACTCTGCAGACCATGCCCACTACACGAAAGCATTTGAAACTGCTTCACCCGAGAGCAGATACAACCCTCAAAGCTTGGAGCAGCCCAAGGCTCTAGTCTTATTCCGAGATCTACACCAGAAGTTAGAAAAACAACATCCCACACTTCAGGGACTGGGCAAGGGGTTCCCAGCCACACAGGAGGGAAAGCTACAGCTGCTGTCCTGATGTGTATGGTGCTGGGGAAAAATAAGACGTGGGCATGACCAGCTCCCACGGGAGACTCTGAGCGGCAGGAAGCTGTTCTCTGAGCTCTGGGGGCCTTCTATAAAGCTGAGTTCTAAGGTGTTCAGAAACTGTTTCCTGATTTTATTAGGCACCAGCTGTGTACCATATACTTTCTACTGTTCAGGGTATAAATGCTCTTAAGTCATTTGTAACATGATGAACCAGAGCGGGAAAAATAAGGCCAAGGCCTTTCCAACTGTGCACTTTAACTAATCAGTTGTTGCTTAGCTCCTGTCTCTACCACTCAGACCAGACAGTGGTGCGGAGACAGCTTCCCAGGGACATGTGACTTGGGGCCCACAGGGACGCGGGACTCAGGCTGCTGTGCCGTCTTGAAGCTCAGAAGCTTCACTTCTGCCCCATGGGAGCTAGGAGTCTAGAATGGGTCTTCACCCAAGACAACTGGGAAGAGTGGTTCCAGTGTGGTTTCTGTGCAATTTAGCAAAAATAACATGGAATTTAACATGTCTCGGCACAGAGTCTTCCATGTTTCTACACACAGTCTTCTGCGGCTGCCCAGAGGTGGTCAGATGGGCAAGCAGAGTCCTTCTGCAGCATCCGGGAGTCAGAGCCATCCGTTAGCATTGGGCACGCTCTTTCAGCAGTATGTGTTTTGAGTCACCATTAATGCAGGCCTGGGGTTGGGCCTTGGTGACCCCAGATGCACTGAAAGCACAGAAGAAGGGCAGGAAATCCTGTCTGTGCATTCGTATTGCCCCTGTGGCAGGTATGGTGCTGAACACTAACGTTCTAAGACCTTCCTACAGAGAGAGCACTGTCATCCTCATTTTATAAGTAGGGAAACTGAGGGCACGGTAGGCTGAGGAAGACCACACTGACATCTACATCCTCAACTCCAAGACTTGTGACTTACTCACCTTATATGGAAAAAAAGAATGTTGTAGAGACAATGAAGTGGAAGACCTTGAGATTAGAAAAGATTGGACCAATCTTACAGGGGGTCCAGTGTAACCCATATGGCTTTCTAAGAGAGTGGCTGGGGTCTGGAGTTAGGGAGATAGGTCCGTGGGAGCTGCTGCATCAGCGCTGTGAGACGTAAGGTTGAGGATCATGGGCCAGCTTCTAGAAGCTGGAAAAGGCAAGGATGCAGGGACTTGGAGACAGATGTTAACCGGGAGCTCTGATTATCACTCAGTGAGACTGCATTTGGTTTCTGACGTTCGAACTAAGAAGCGCTGAGTTTGTGTTATTTCCAACCAGTGGTGGTCTATGTCAGGCTCATCAGGCATCCAGAATTCAAGGCAAGGTTTTCCCTAAGGCTATGAAATTGGAGGGACAGAAGTTGAAAGAGAACCTGTGTCTTCATTTTTTTTTTTTTAAAGTTAATGACTGATGTTTACATTCCCCTAAAATTCCTAACTCCCAGTGTAGCCATATCTGGAAATAGGCATTTTTAGGAAGAATTCATGTTAAATGAGGCTAGGGATAAATCAATTATGATTAGTGCCCTTATATGAAGAGGTATCCGAGAGCCTTTTCCTTTCTGTGTGTGGACACAGCAGGAGGGTAGCAATCTGCAAGCTAGGAAAGAGGTCTGCTCTAGAAACTGCTGGCCCGTGGCCTTGGATTTCTAGCTTTCAGAACCTCGAGATACAAATCCTCACTGTTTGAGCCATTCAGTCTATAGTGTTTAATTACGGCAACTTGAGCAGGGAGGTTAAGAAACCTCTCACCAGCGTTCAGAACCCGAAGCCACAGGTCTGGTTGCTTGGTCAGGTAGGAAAGGACCTCCAAATCCACAGGGGCAGTGGTACTAAGTCCTAGCCCAGAGCCGAGAATCTATTTACAAGTGATGGCTGCTGGCAGAGGGAGAGTCCGTTTTCTCCAATGCAGCGCTGTTGGGCATGTCAGTTACATTTCAGGGCGGGCTCTGTGCTCAGGGGCTGATCTTCTGCACGGTTTTTAGTGGATTTTCCCCTTGCCGATCTTTTTTTTTTTTTTTTTTTTTTTTAAAGAGAAAGAACCTGAAGTTGTTGGTGGGGTAGGATCTTGGAGGAGCTGGAGTTGAGAAAGAACATGATAAAGAAAAACATGCTGTTCGATGTTATCAAATAAAAAGGAAAATAACAAAAAGAAGGAAGGAAAGAAGGAAGGGGGAAGGAGAAAGGGAAGGAGGGAGGGAGAAAGACAGGGAGTCCCAGCCCCTGCTGTCTGGAGGGAGAGATCCTGAGCATGACCTAAGCCCAGCCGTGTTGCTCACACCTGCAGATGTCCCCATTGCAGTGACCCACAGGGACTAGGACCAGTGTCCACCTCTGTGACCGAAGCTGGCTCAGACTCTTGCCAGCATCAGGCTGGATTACCATGCTGCTGCAGGGGGAGTATCTGGGGGGGGGGGGAAGGGAACTTCCTTAACATCTGCAAGAGACAAAGTCCACCCTCCAATTGTCTGGCCAGACGGTGATCGTGGACAAGTTACCGAGTCACCCTGTCCTCAGTCTTTCCATTCATAAAATGGGATGACAACATTTATTTCCTAGGGCTTTTGTTCAGCGCCAGAAAGGGAACTGATCATTTTGATCTGGCCCCAGCACTGGCAGATGTATCCCGAGGCCGCCTCTTCTACACTGAGCCACTTTCCCCTCACACTAAGAGAACAGATGAATGCTGTTGCTATGCTGGCTCCCCTTCCCCCCATACTCCTACTAAAACAGCTGGGCACCCCATCCTCTGGGATGATAAGCCCACATTCAGGTCTTTCCTACTAATTCAACCTCTAGAAAAACCCTCACAGACAAATCCGGAGCAGTACCTCTCTATATATACAAATACAGTCATGTTGACCATAAATATGTACATACTACCTGTATGTTACACATGTGTGTACATACTAAATGATAAATATGTGTGCACATATGTATACCCTTTTCTCCTTATGACTGGTAGTTGCGTACCCCGGCACTGTTTTCAGGTGTTGAGTGCAATAGTCTGTGAGCATCATTTAGGTGCAGTGTTGCGAAACCTTCAAGTCTAATAAGCCTTCAAATTAGGCCATGTGATTCCTCCAACTTTGTTCTGTTTTTTGAAGACAGTTTTGACTCTTTCAATTCCTTCGCTTTTCTTCATCAAAGTTTAGCATCATCTTGTCAATATTTATAAAAAAAAATGTTAGAGAATTTCATAAATACTCCAATTTTATTGGAACTAAACCAAATCCACATGTCAGTAGGGGGGAAATTGACATCTCAACATTGGATCTTTTGACTCCATTTTTTTTTATGCCTTTCAGAAGTATATTTAATTTTCACCATATGTACGTATTTGGTTTTGTTTCTCAGTCTGGCTAGGGATCTGTCAACTTTATTTTTATGCTTTTCAAAGAACTAGACCTCCCTCCCTCCCTCCCTCCCTCCCTCCCTTCCTCCCTTCCTTCCCATGTTTTGAGACCATGTCTCACTATGAGCCCAAGCTTGCCTCAGACTTGTGACAATTCTTCTGGCTCAGCCTCCTGGGTACTGGGTTACAGGTGCATGCCGCCACGTCCAGCTTCATCCTGTTTTAATACTGTTTTTTGTTCCATTTTTCTATTGTTTTTTGTTGATTTCTGTCCTCCTTCCTGCCTCCAGTTCTGCTTGTTTCGTCTCCTAAGGTGGAAAATTAGCCATTTATTTTATACGGATCTTCTTCCTAACATATTTAAAACCACCCATTCCCCCTAGAGTGCTGTCTTAAATGTCTCACACGAAGTTAAATCCTCTGTGGGTTTTGTTTTCATCCAGTTTGAATTATTTTCCAATTTCCTGTTGCCTCCTCTTTGACCCAGTGCTTATTTAGAAGTGTCGTTTTAAACTTTCCAAATATTTGGGGGATTTTCCAGATGTTTTCTGGCTTTGGTTCCTAGTTTAGTTCTGCTGTGGCCAGAGAACATACTTGGTGTTATTTAAATTCTTTTAAATGTGTTAGTTTTTTTTTTTTTTTTTTTTAAGTCCAGAATAGGGTCTATTTTGGTGATTGTTTACATGTGCTCTTCAAAGAAAGTGAGTACCCTGCTGCTGCTGGTGGGGGGATGTCCTTCAGGATCCCTCAGGTTGAGCGGCCTCTAGATCTTCTGTTTCCAGGGACTTTTTGACCACCGGCCTTATTTGTTGATTCCAGAGGACCATGGTGGTGGTGAAGTGCAGGGTGGAGCTTCCAGCCCTCTTTTAGCTCCATCCAGCTTTCCTGCAGATAGCTCAAAGCTCAGGCTCTAGTGGACATTTGGGCAGGGTTGTCATTGTTTTTTGGAGAATGGCATTACTGTCCCTGTTACTGGCATCCTCTGCCACTAGCAATATGCTTTCTTCTGAAATTTATTTTGCTTGATATTCATGTGTGTGCTCCAGCTCGCTTCCAAATGGTTTTACACAGTATTTTCTTTTTTGTCAGTTTAGTTTGATCTATGTCTTTTTTTTTTTTTTTATTAAGAGACAGAATGTAATTTTTGTCTCTTAAAAGAATCAGATCTGGGGCTCAGTGCATGAAGTGCGTGTTCCTGTTTAGAGCCTTAACACGGATGGAAAGGGCCAAGTGTGGGCTGGGTACGTAAGTAGCCCTAGTGTCGGTGTGAAGTGGGGCAGAGACAGGTAGATTCCAGGAACTGGCTTCAGTGGAGAGATCATGTCTCAGAAGGAGTGGGGGTACGGGGAGTACTTAACAAAATCCTCAAAGCTAGTCATGGGAAGGTTCCCGTCTGGTTGTTAGTCAGGGACTTCAGTCTTCTAAGATAATACAGTCTATTGCTGTTGGCCCTGGTTGTCTCTCAGACCTTGAAAGTAAGGCTCTACTGCTGATATCACACATTTCAGACACTGGACTCGGAGGGATCAATCTGGAACGACCCAGAAGCCCCCTACCAGAGGACAAATCTCACAGTACTGGGAAGAGCTACTTAAGCTTTCACACAACAGTGACTAGAACGGCAAGATATTCTGAAAGTCCCATTAGTGGCATGTACATCTTGAGGTAACCACAGCTGTTTATTGGACTTAGGCCCTTACCACTCGACCAGAGGCAACCTATACTTGGTACTGTAAAACTAGCCAACTACCCGTAGATATAAGGCATGAACCCTAAAGAAGTACCTGTTGCTGCCACTTTCCTAAGCCACTATTCTTTCTAACTGTATTCTAAATGCTCAACCTGAGCCCACAGATAAGTAGGTCTCTGCTCTCAACAAAGAATGTCCTTCCCTTACAGAAAACCACAACTGGTCAACCTGCGAATAAGATCTCACTGTGGGGTCACTGACCCCAGTTGCTACATCTACAACACAAATGCTCTCCCCAAGGCATGATGAACGTTTCAGAAGAGGGGGTGATAGCACCATGTGACGTGTCAAAGTAGATGGGGAAAATACACCCCCCATACACACCACAGACACAAGACACACCACACCACAGACATAAGACACACCACACACAAGACACACATACACACCACACATACACAACACTATATGTACCCCCCCCACACACTACCCCTCCACATACCACAGATCCAAGACATACCATACACAAGACACACATATACACCACACACACACACACACACACACACACCACACCACAGACATAAGACATACCACACACAAGACACACATACACACCACACACACACAACACCACACATACCACACACACACACACAACACCCCTCCATATACCACAGACACAGGACATACCATACACAAGACACACATATACATCACATACACACACACACATACACACACACCACACCACACCACACATACCACAGACACACACCACACACATACACCATACACCACAGACACACACCCCACAGACAGACAGACACACACACACACCCCAATAATTAAAGAATAAGAGATCATGAATTTTTGAGGGAGTGGGGGGACATAGAACGAGCTAGAAAGAAAGAGCATAGGGTGGAAATGATGTAAATATAGTAACTTATGCATCAAATTCTTAAAAAAGAACTTAAATAAAAAAAGGTGGAGAGTGGTAGAGACAACATCAACCTCTGGCCTCTACACACCTGGAAATACACACAAACAAGATTTCTGTCTATCTGTCTGTCTGTCTGTCTTTGTGTGTGTGTGTGTGTACGCGCGCACTGGGGACAGCATACAATGACAGGAACTGCCTGCAGTAGGCCAGGATGAAAACATCTCAGTGGCCCACAGCAGCTCTTTGTAAAAAGCAGTTGTTCCCATTTCTCCTAACCTTAGACCTGGACAATGGCTGTATAGATTTCATTTGTACATGACTGACTTTCAGTTGGCCTTGGTGTGCATAATTATTCTATTATATCTGACTTTCCTACCCACTTCTCTTTCTGCTCTGGTGAATTCTGTGAAACTAGATGTTCCTTGATGTAATGATTCTTAAACAATTAAAAGTTGAGGCATAGGGGCACAGCACAGCACAGTCCTAATGGCCCAGGTACATGCTGTATGTTCTCATCTTGGAAACAATGCAATAACTGCACAATGGCAGTTCCAGATTAATGCTTGACTTGCAAAGAAAGTTTGAAGAAATTATTAAAAAATGATTTAGAGTCAACACTGGGACCCCGATAAAGGAATAAACTATTGAAGTTATGAAATAAGTTTTGCACA
>NC_034607.1:39596168-39603767 GCF_900095145.1 Mus pahari
AGAGGAGAGGAGAGGAGAGGAGAGGAGAGGAGAGGAGAGGAGAGGAGAGAAACTTCGAGCCTTGAAGAGTCAGTTTGTACCCAAAAAGTAGTCTGTGTACATTTGTAGTCTCTGTGTATATGCACCTTCCAGATATCCCTGCTTCCAGTTGAGAACTCTGATCCTGTGTCAAGGCTGGACCCCAATGTGTGTGTGTGTGTGTGTGTGTGTGTGTGTGTGTGTGTGTGTGTGTCTTGTGATGCCAGACAAGTGCATCAGATCTCTTGGAGCTGGAATTGCAGACAGTTCCGAGCTGCCCATTGTGGGTGATGGCAGCAAGCACCCTTGACCTCTGGGCCACCTCTCCAGCCTGCAGTGGCATCTTTTCACTGGCATTTGCATTCATCTGCTTGGGCTCTCACCACTGCCCCCAGTACGGTGTCTTAAAAACCACCACTCAGTTTTCTTAGTCCTGGAAGCTAGAAATCCAGAGTTAAGATGTCAACAGCCAGCACCCAATGGCTTCTCCTGAGACCCCTCTCCTTGGTTTGGAAATTTATCTTTAGAATCTCACATAAGCTCGTTGGCCACCCCCCCACCCCCCCAAAGCCCTAAACAGTCACATTCTAAGGCACTGGATCAGAGATTCTCAACATATGAGTATCAGCCCCCTAAATACAATTCATAACAGTAACAAAATTATAGTTATGAAGTAGCAACAAAAATAATCTTGTGGTGAGGGGCGGTCAACACAGCTTGAGGAACTATATTAAAGGGCTGCAGAATAAAGAAGGTTCAGAACCCCTGGGGTACATATTAGGGGTTCAGCATATAATTCTGGAGGTTTGAAAGTCAGCCCCCATGCCATGATGACAATTAATGTAACAGTATATATGTTTGGGTTAAAAAATCTGCACTCCTGGCTGCTGGCAGTAGTTTTCTATGTTCTGTTTTCTTTAGTTCACTTTTTTTTTCAGCTTGAATATTTATTATTATTCTCCTTTACTTAATTTACTTTAGCGGTTGCCCCGAGTCTTCGAACCCCTTCAGAGGCCATCCTTGTGCTTCACTGAGCTGCGAGGTTCTCCCCACAGTACTGCCCCTGCTTCTGCATCTTTCAGACCAGGGCTGTCATGTGTTTACCTTCATGTGTGCTGTAAGCCCCGAGACAGGGCAGCTCTTCCAGCCTTTCACAGTGATTTAAGATGTACCTCCACGTCGGCCATCATTTTGTTCCTTCCTTCCTTTTGTTATTTGGGTCTTCTGCTTGCTATCATCCATTTTGTTCTGAGGAACTTTTTTTTACTACTTCTAAGTGTGTCAGTCTGCCGGCAGCCAATTCTTTCAGTTTTAACGTTTAACAGGAAGAGTTTTCACGGACATCTGTAATGAAAGGTCCCGTCACAGGGAGTGGAACTCTGGGTGGGCAGTCTTCAACCCTTCCCAAGCCCCCCCCCTCCCCACCAGACCTTTCCAGATCTCATCCTGTGGTCCTCCAGCTTGCTTTCAAGTCTGCCGATTCCCATCTTTGGGTCTCCATGTGTTGTGTGTTATTTTTTTCTGCCTATTTTGCTTTTGGACACTGATTTCGGTACTTGAATGTGACATGTTTGAGCTTCTCCCTCTTGTTATCCTGGCTCCCTTTCCTTCTCATCCCCAGGACCCCGCTTTCTTTTTTCCTTTCTGCAGTTCTTAGAGCGATTGATCTGTGGCCTTGGATATCTGTTACTAATTTTTAAATTACTCATATAAATAACACATACATAATAAAATGTTATTTGTGTGCGTGAGTGTGGTGGTGGTGGTGGTGTGTGTATGTGTGCGTGTGTGTGTGGTGTATATGTATGTGTGGTGTGTGTGGTATATGTGTATGTGTGGTATGTGTATGTATTTAGGGTATGGTGTGGTATGTGTGTATGTGTATGTGTGTTTGTGGTATGTAGTGTATGTGGTATATGTGGTACATGTGGTATATTTTATGTGGTGAGTGTGTGTGTGTGTGTATGTGTGTGTGTGGTGTGGTGCTATGTGGTGTGTATAAATTTGTGTGTATAGGGTGTGGTGTGATGTATGTGTGTGTTGTGTGGGGTGTGTGTATGTGTGTGGTGTGTGTGTGTGTGTGTGTGTGTGTGTGTCAGAGAACAACCTTGTAGAGTCTGTTCTCTCCTGTCACTTTATGTTTGTTCCAGAGAACCAGTTCAGTGTGTGAGACTTGGACAGCCGGTCTTCACACACAGAGCTATCCCACTGCTCCCTGTCGGCATGCTCTAAGACGTCAGCCCCACTGCTCCCGGTCTAAGACCTTAGCCCCAGAGCTCCCAGTCGGCATGCTCTAAGACTTTAGCCCCACCGCTCCCTGTCGGCATGCTCTAAGACTTTAGCCCCACCGCTCCCCGTCGGCATGCTCTAAGACGTTAGCTGTGCTTGCTCTTTCTCGTCTCTTTCTAGTTCTACTCTTGAGTTCTTCTTCTTCAGTGTTGCTCTGCTCTTTGCTTCTCTGTTTGGGTGACTTCTATTGCTCTGTCTTGGTTCACCGTTTCCTCTGCTCTGTGCAGTGTGCCGACAAGACTTCAGAGTCAGATGTCACTCTTTCCGTTTCTCGTATTTCTACCTGCGCTGCCCCAGGCTTTGTATCTCTTTTCTAGAATTACCATCTGGAGCACACACAGATTGCCCACTATTTTTGCTAAAGGTTTTTTTAAACACATTATCTATAGTTATTTTAAATTTCTTATCTGATAGTTTAAATACCTGTATCATTTTAAGTTTGGTTATATTGATTGCTCTATCAATCTATCATCTTCATTTCCATCCACCAACTATCTATCATTTATCTTTCTACCATCTATCTTTTATCTATCTATCAATCATATATCATGTAACCATCCATTTGCCATTTTTTCTTGCTTCATTGTGTGCTATAGAACTGTATTGCTGTTGCTGAGAGCTGAAATCTTGTGTAGAGCTCTGTGGATTGAAGTAAACACTGGGACTAGCCAAGCTTCCTTATCTTTCACTGGACCTTCATTATGGAGTGTGACCTTCATTATGGAGTGTTGAGGCATTGAGATGCCCTTCGACTTTGTTGTTGCTATGGTTATCTTCAGTGTGCCACTGGTTTAATTTTTCTCACATTGCTGCATGTTTGGGCAACAGCTGTTTGGCCACAAGGTTTTTCCTAATGTGAG
Organism: Mus pahari; assembly: GCF_900095145.1. Lineage (NCBI taxonomy): Eukaryota > Metazoa > Chordata > Mammalia > Rodentia > Muridae > Mus > Mus pahari. The sequence continues at coordinate 39,599,336 of NC_034607.1, forward strand.
TTCTACCTCATCTTAAGGGCTTTCCTTTGGCTTACAGATCAAGAACAATGTGTGTGTGTGTGTGTGTGCGTGTGCGTGTGCGTGTGCGTGTGCGTGTGCATGTGTTTAAATCCACTCTCTAAAATAGATTGCTGCTACTCATTGCTCAATGGATTATTTTAGATGGGAGTTTATGCTTGGGAAGAGAGACAGCCTGGCTTCTGCCTTCAGTCTTGAGCAGAGTTCTGGCCCTCCATGCAGGTATTTCTCTCCTTCATGTGCAGTTCTCTCTCTGCATGTGATTTCAATTCTCACTCAGGGATGAAGGATGCCTCTTCTTCCTGTCTCCCAGATGCAGCAGGTGATCAACTATGCTTTAAAGATTTAGAGTGTGCCACCTTTCCCCAGTGGTGTATTTCCCAAAGGGATGGAGGAGGCTACTTCAACACTACCCCTCTCTCTCTCAGACCTGAACCCCAAGAGAAGCCACGGTGGGTCTACTCTCTCCTCTTGGTTCCCGTGAGCAGTAAAAGTGGTTCACAGAAAGAAAAGACAGCTGGGAATCAAACCTGGATCCTCTACAGGAGCAGCCCATGCTCTTAACCATTGAGCCATCTCCCTGGCTTGTCTTTTCATATAAAATATGGAGTTTAGGGGCTGGAGAGATGGACCAGCAGTTCAGACCCTGTTCAGTTGCCAGCACCTTCTCGATGGCTCATGAACATCTGTAACTCTAATTCCAGGGACTCTGATGCCCTTTTCTGGCATGCATAGGCAACAAGCATGCGTTGTACACGGTGCACACATTATATGCAGGCGCCAAAGATACCCACACACATAAAATAAATCTAAAAGAATAAAATAAGGGGTTTCCTTTCAATGGCTACAGAATATTCCACCATATGAGCATATTATTTATTTAGAAACATACCACTTTGTAGACACCTTTCCCATGGCCATTTCGGTTGGTTACTGATCTTGATACTATTTACAGTATTTGTTAGCTCTAAGAACTGCAGAAAGGAAAAAAGAAAAGCGGGGTTCTGGGGATGAGAAGGAAAGGGAGCCAGGATAACAACAATCTGTGGCAGCCGTGTGCACAGGTTGTCTGTGGCATAAATATCTGCTCATGGACCTACACACACATACACACACACACACACACACACACACACACACACACACACACACGCACGCGCGCGCATGTCTGCGCGTGCGTGTTTGTATTGCAGTCACTGCCTCAGCAGGGGCCGCACCCATTTCAGTTCTCCACAGTGCAGAGGGTTTGCCTGCTCGTGCACTTTTGTCAGAATGAGTGTCCTCCTTTACTGAGCTAATGGATCAGGGACAGGCTCTCACTGGGTTCCGTTTGTGTTTTACTGAGAGTTAACGCGGCGTCCTCACACAGGTTAAAGAAACGCTCTTCATTGGCCTTTGCTTCTTCAGAAGCTACAGGCGCCTGGGGCATCTTTGCAGAGTTTGCGGAAGACCCTCCCCAGGGTCTGGCTCTCTCCATCTTTCTGCCTTCTCTAGATTCAAACAAGGAGATTGGGTTTGCTGTGAGAAGCTTTCGTGTGAGCAAGATGTTCTTGTCACATTTATTTATGTATTTATTTATTTAGCAAAATTGGATTTTATCAAGAAATTTTGAAAATCTGAATATGAGTTTAATAAGTACAGGTGGAGAGATAATGGGGAGAGATATTTGGAGAAGGGAGACTGTGAGTCTAAGGTGTGTGTGTGTGTGTGTGTGTGTGTGTGAGAGAGAGAGAGAGAGAGAGAGAGAGAGAGAGAGAGAGAGAGAGAGAGAGAGAGAGAGAGAGAGAGAGAGAGAGAGAGAGAGAGAAAGAGAGAGAGAGGGAGATTCACTTTTATTACATTAATAAAAAAAGAAAATTATCGATTGAAGCAATGTCATTTTGAGTCACTTTAAAGGGGTCAGGGATAAAGTCCCCTGGTGTGTTCCTTCCCTCTGTAGGGGTTAGTCTCTTAGTGACCAGAGGGACGAACATTTCTGGTTGAGATGGGTGAGGTTTCAGGAACTAAGTTCATGCACTTTTCTAGGGAATTTGAAGTATGGGGTCCTCATGGTCCACACTGAGCCTCCTGGATATCTTGGTCCCAGTATATCTTGGGGGTTTTGTGGAAACTGAGTTTGGGTTTCCCTGTGAGAGGCTGCTCCTGGCAGACTAGGGCACAGTCCTGTGGTGTGGGCTAGGCAGAGGATGGCTCCAGAGAATGCAGGAGACTCTCCTTTGAGAAGTGGGAGTTTTTATTTTATTTGTTCCGTAAAGGACATAATAGTTTGTGACTAAGGTGGCAGTGGAGGAGATAAGGGACTAGCATCGGATCCCAGAGCAGAGTTAGATTGCCAGGACAGGAAGTCACGGCCTGGGCATAAATCTGTGGGAGAGAGTCGAACTCCCTGCCACGTGGGGCTTGAACCAATTGAATTTTATTCTGCAGGGCTAGTCAGAGCCTCATTAATCTGTGGACTTCAAAATAGACTCCAACTGCCCAGTTTGCAAAGCCATCCTTGTCTCTCCCTGTCTTAAAATCCCAGACCAGCTGCCGAGGCTGGAGGGGATGCAGGTGGTCCAGGCTCAGTGGCTGCCTCCCTAGTCCTGTCCCCTCACATCTCCCAAGGCATTGTGCTCCAAGCCCAATGGTGCCTGCCTGCACTTTGAATAGCTCTTCTATTCAAAGACCATGTTGCAACTGCTGGCTCAGTCCAACAGGACCTCTGTATATTCAAATCAACGATGGGCATAGAACATCCAGAAACTGCCTAGCAATTGCCCACACCACTGTGTCCTTCAGCTCCTGAGGAGCTTGGTCCTTTAGGGCTCCACACTTCCCGAGATGGAGAGGGAAGGAGATGGTGGCAGTCCTCAAGGGATAAAAACAGTCGTGGATGCTTTAGGTTAGACACAGAGTTTTTAGTGGTCTGTTGCTGTGAAGAGACACCATGTCCATAGCAACTCTTATCTAGGAAACACTGAATTGGGACTTGCTTACAGTTTCAGAGGGTCAGCCCATTTCTCATCATGGCAAGGAGCATGGTGGCCTGCGGGCAGACATGGTGCTAGAAAAGTACCCGAGAGTTCTAAAGCCAGATCCCAAGGGCAGCAAGAAGAGACACTGGTCCTGGCTTGAAACCTCAAAGCCTACGTCCAGTGGCACACTTCCTCCAATAAGGCACATGTTTGTACACGTGGCTGGCTCAGAGATTCCCCCCAGCAATATTTAGGATGAAGGGACTAGAGGCTGAGATTCAAATGCAGTGCCTAAAGGGCTCAGTGAAAGAGGATGGTCAGCAGAGGGTTGGAGGGAATTTCCCACAATCCACTTTGGCTCTTGGCAAAGATTGCTTTGAGAATGGAAGAGATTCTTTTGGGTGATTCAGGGGTTCAGTTCTCCTATGGTTCCGGCACCAAGTGTCTCACAGGTCAGTGTCTTGAATGATGGGACATTTCCAGGAGCCTGGTCTCTAGGCTGCTCCATTCTGTCCTTCCGTCTTAGTCTCCTCATTGGTGAAGGAGGATGCTACACTCACAGAGAAGACCAGCTGGTTGGGAAAAGTAGCCTGGCCAGCATCCTTGGAGACTGGAGTAGCCTGGTTTCTGGTTCTCCCGGTCAGCAGAGACCCCTTTCATTCCTCACAAAGTCAAAGCACTTGAACTTCTGTTTGTGAGAAGTGCGCCCGCCCCGCCCCGCCCCGCCCAGCACAGTGAGAACCCACCCAGCAGCCTCCTGGTTACTGTTTTTCTGTCACTCTGGCTCCCTCAGCATCTGCATCCTGGGAAGCAACAGCCTGCCAGGAGCCAGTCTGGTTCTGTGGCCCATGCTGCCATCTGGAGGTCATGGAGAAGGAAATAAAAATAACCGAAATCAAAGATATTGATCACACAACTAGGTGTAGCATAATTATCTAGGCACAGACCTGACACTTGTCATGACTCACCCCACCTAGTGATTAGACTCAGAACCTCACTAAATAAAGCCACATCACCTCTGTCACTTGGTCTTTATGACCCAGTCGGATGGAGAGTGATCCCCTCCTCTCCTGAGATAAAGCACAACAAACTCCAGGATTGTTAAGTACCTCCTTCCTAGGACCAAACTGCCCATAAAAGACAGAGCTACGATTCGAACCCAAGTTCACGCTTAGCTGTAGTGAGAATTTTGGTTTGTTTTAAGTGACAGTTATGTTGTGGGGATCTGTTTTTGTTTTAATCTCAGGTGTGGGATGTGGGGCTGCTTCAGTTTGTCCACAGCAGTTAATTAGGATTGTCTCATGCTGTGTGTGTGTGTGTGTGTGTGTGTGTGTGTGTGTGTTAGCTGCAGAGAGTTTAATTATGGGGATTCTGGAGTGGGTAGAAAGGCAGGGCACTGAGAAGGCCTGAGGTAGCTGCTGTTCTCCCTGCTTCTGCCTCCCCTCTCCCCCCCCCCC
>NC_034607.1:39603807-39613204 GCF_900095145.1 Mus pahari
CCGCTGGTAGCTGCTCTCTCCCCCCCCACTGGTCCCTCTGCCCCTTCCCCCTGCTGGTCCAGCTGCCTGCCCCCACTGGTCCTGCTGCTCTTTCCCCCCACCCCCACCCCTGCTGCTGGTCCCTCTGCTGCTGCTCATTCCTCCTGTTGCATTTGCTGGATTGCTGGCTTCCTGGATAGTCTGGCGATGAAGATTAGACTTATCCCTAGGAACCTGATGCCCCTAATCAGCAGGAAGTAGTCTAAAGAGGTCCATGTCCCCTTTCCTTTTTAACCTTTTTTCTCTCTGTCCTAGTGTCGGGGTTGGAAGGGAGGTAGACAGAGGCATAAGGATCCAATAATGTAGCTAAACCGACAAGCCAACACTTGTCCCTCTACGTTAATGGCTCCCCTGAAAAATCTCTGGATCCCTCTACAACAGTGATTCCCACCCAGTGGGCCACTACCCCTTCGAATGACCCTTTCACAGGGTCACCTAAGACCAGGGAAAACACAGATATTTACGTCATGCTTCATAGTAGCAAAATTACAACTGTGAATTGGCATCAAAAATAATGTCAGGGCTGGTGGTCACCACGACCTAACTGTATTAAAGGGTCTCGGCACTAGGAAGGTTGAGAACCACTGCTCTGCATGCCCTGGGCTAAGGGCATCTCTCAGGAAAGACAGGTGAGGCCAGAGAGGAAGACATGAGCAAAACTAAGATTTGTAGTCCAGGAAGCATCCACGCACGCACGCACGCACGCACGCACGCACGCACGCACGCACGCACGCCTGCCCTGGCTTCATGTTGCCCTCACGGCAGAGACTGGAGATGGATCAGCGGTGAGCCCCCACCGGGGGGCAAGACCGTAGCCCTGCAGTCCTCCGCACAATCCAAACGTGGTCCAAAAGACTCACATTCACAGCCCCACAACAGCGCAGGCTCAAGAGGCAAGAGAGGGAGGAGCGCACCAGCTCCGGGGCGGGCAGGGGATGATGGAGATGTCTGCGCTTGCAGCTCTGCGTAGCGTGCCTTTTCTATTTCTTTCAGTGCACTGACATGTCGTTTTTAAAAACCATACGTACGCTGTCGCAAGAGACATGAGTCTTAAATGCCTCCCGGCTCATACTCGGGCCCTGGAAATGTATTGACAGAAGTAAGAAATGCATTCCAGAGAAACTGAGGCAACAGAGATGATGACAAAGCCCATATATTTAAACATGAAGTCAGCACTGACGTTTAAGTCTCCAGACACCAGCCCTTTCTCTCGATGCTTTGCTGAGTGGTACCCAGAAGGAAGTGGTACCCAGGGATGCAGGGATGAAGGGAAGGCCTCCGTGTCAGGCGGTCGGTCACCGGCTCTGCTCCTTGCTTCTTATACCCATTCCTACCCCAGAGGCTTCCTGTGGGAGGTGATGTGACGGAGCCGGACATCTGCCCATGCTGTGGGAGCATCTGGGCTCGTGAGAGGATGGTAACCCATCATTCCGCCTCTGTGGGTCCCATAGTGTCACAAAGACCAGACGAGGCCTTTTGACAACATCATCTTATAAGGTTCTCATATTAACCTTAAGATGTACACTAGATATACGCTTTAAAAGACTACATTTTCCCTAGGAGGTTTTAGGGTCATAACAAAATTAAGCAGAAAGTGTAGACTTCCTTTTGCTTTGACCCGCTCCCTGAACATCAGTATCTCCTACCAGGATGGCCCTTTTGATGCAACAGATGCGCCAACATTGGCACCTCATTATCTCTCAAAGTCCTCAGATTCTGTTGCAGGTCACCCTGGGCCTTAAAGTCACGAGACAAGAGATTGTATCTTTTAGCATCTACTTACAGAGGCGAGCAGCTGGGGACCAGAAGTTTAGATGAAGGTCACACAGCAAGAGGTGGCAGGGATCCCAGCCTGGATCTTCAGGATTTTATACCCAGCCTTGTGGCTTCCTGTGGAGGGTCCACCATGACAAGTACAGGCCAGCTGCTAGGTGGAGCTTCCACCTGGGAGAACCACAGTTTTGTGGGTTTTGCCGATAAACCTACCTTGGTTTTCTTTTGTAGTAAGTGATTTCCTGTTAACTCACACCCATGGGCTTTCTCACAGAGAGTATGGGTTGCCTGCTGAATGGAGTGACCAGATAGGTTGGTGCTGGAGACATTCCTACAGTGATTGACTCAGACTCCCGATCTGATATCAGAACATTAACATGGGTCGATTACCATTAAATCAGATCCCCGCACCGTAAGAAGGTGCATCCCAACCTTCTCCCAGGCTGTGTCTCCCTCTTCTCTAGGTACCCCAAAGACTCAGGGTATAAGGTAAACATCCTTTCTGGCTCCTTTAGGGCATTTCTGGATTCTTCCAGTCAAGCTCCGCCTTCCTGTATGCTGTCCAGCCATTCCAGTCCACAAGGGCTCAGCCTGTGTGGACTGGACTGTGGGCAGCCAGCCTAGACTTTTTCCCTAAGTGTTTGTGTAGACCAGCGGAAAGAGTGTAGCTCTGCAGCAAGCATTCCATGATTTACCCTCTTAGCTCATGGCTTGGGGCACAGCCCTGTTTCCTGAGCTGATAATTGTGGTGTAAGGCCAGGAAGGGGGTTTAGGAACCAGAGAACATAACATAATTCCCATCGCATCACAGCTGTGTTCAGCAGCTGGCAGCCCTCATTCCCCAAGTAAGATGCTCTAACTCTGAAGAACCTCCCATCTTTAAAGTGTGCCAGATGGGGTTGCCAGACAAAGGCCTAGGGGAGGTCTCAAAGCCCAGTTCTCTCGTCCAGCAGCCTGACAAACAGCAACCAGTTTGTGTTTGTTAGAGGTGTTATTACAACTCACGAAGTAGAGCTTCAGCCACTATTGGATTTCCTCTGCGGACACCAGGCGTCACTATCCGTCTTCCTGTGAGGTGCCTGACATCTTCCCCTCCTGCAATCACTAGGCAATGCTTCACTGCCACTTCTAGCCCAGCGAGGGACAATGATCTTCCCCTGGGGGACAGCAGTGACTTCAGGAGGGTGTCCAGGCTTCTGCCAGCGCTCCTGGTCTATCATGACACTGTCTGGAGCAAGCCCAGGATAGCCTTCACAAAGTCCCCCAGTGAGTCTGTTTTGAGTGTTGTTGCTCCCATAGGATAACTGCCTCATGGTCTGTCTTTCCAGAGAGAGAGAGAGAGAGAGAGAGAGAGAGAGAGAGAGAGAGAGAGAGAGACTGGTCCGGGAGTCCGGAATGGGAGGACTGGAAGGGATCGAATAAACCTCACTCATCAGTTGTTCAAGATTTTTTTAAAAAGTTACTGCTCCAAATACCTTATAGGCAGAGGTACTGCTGGCTGGGTGTGGAAATGCACTCCAGATCCACGTATATATCAGTTTAAATACCAGCTCAGCAATTACTAATTGCATGCTCATCTCAAGTTACTTCTCTTAGCTTTTAGTGTTATTTTCCTGGTGTTAGAATGGATGGTAATCTTTACTTTAAAGACTTATAATCCACTAGAGACATACAAAACACAGAGTCAAGCATTGCCTCTCAACTCAAAATCCTTTCTTCAGTGCCGGGACGACTTTGAAATTCTTGGCTTGTATGTATCCTCCTTGAATCTCCTATCCCCACTGGTGCAATGTTCTTCATCACCACTAGATGGAGATAGTGAGGCGTCACAAGGCTTAGTGTAATAGCCAACTGTACAAGGGAGTCAGTCCCAGGTCCCATCTCCAGTGAGTGTCTCCAGTACCCAGCAGGGAGCCTCCTGGGCCCCAGCTTTAAAGAAGATAACTGTCTTTTATTTTTGGTAATTCTATGTGCATATGAGTTAGCTCCCCTATTTAAGTTGTGGGTGTGACATAGCTGGTGTTTTGAAATGGCAGTGCACCAGCTCTCACCTTTAGAAGGTTTAGAATGCTAAAGTGATTTCATAACAGAAAGTGGGCACGCACCATCAGAGGCTATGGCGACTCTACAGAAAACCTCATCCCAGACGTGTCTACTGTTTTCCCTCTGCAGACAACGGCATGGCATTTGGGATGAACTGAAGTCTTGGCACACAGTATCTGAGTCACTGGCCTGATCGTATGGTTCTGTTACGCAGCCATATGGGGGGTGGGGGTGGGGGTGGACAGAAATAACGACATAGGTGAAACCCAGGGTTCCCTTCCTGGGCTTTGGGCTACTCCTACCTGGTAAGAACTCCGTATTAGACTTGGAGGACAAGGGAAAGGCTTCAAGGGCCAGGCCAAACTAATTGAAGAAGCTAATTATGGCCAGACTGAGGCAGAACTTTAAGGGACCCACTTCAGCCTCCGGTAAGTTATTGCTTTTGGTTAACCACAGCCCCGAGTGGTCTTCTGGCAGGCTTTTTGCCTGCAGGGTGAGCCGTGGGGCTGGACAGTAATCGGCAGGATCGCCACTAGGTGTCACTGTCTCACCAGCATCTGTCCAGGGAACTCGTGGCTGATGGCTAACTCCAGGTAGGCGGAAGAAGTTGTTCATTTTCATGCTTATAAGCATCCAAGGTAGAGACGCATCTGCTCCCATGCTGTGTGGAGAGAGCGATGTCCCGCGTACTGCCCCGGACAGTGTGAGTCGCTAGGGCTGTTGCTGAACCAGTGGGCCTTTTTAATTAATTAATTAATTAATTAATTAATTATTTTTTTATGGTGGTTAAATGCTGCCTTCCATGCTGGTTGCTACTTAGACTGTGAGAAACTTGTTCCCCAACACTGTCGTATAGAATAGACCTTAGAGGTCCTTGAATCAGTCTTAATTCGTGGAGAAGAGGCTCGGACAGAGAAAGCCTTTCCCCTAGGACATATAGCCGAATAGAGACAGAACAGACCCGAGCCTTAGGCTGGGCGGTTCGGGGTTAAGGCTGTTTTAAGCCACCGTGTTCCTAGTTTTTCACTATGCTGCATCAACTCTGCTCTTACCGTTCACAGAGCAATCAGTGTATGCTATGTTTTTTGTTGCTGCCCTGAGCTGGAAACATGTTTAGACATAAGACCCCATTGCATGTGATAGACCCAAACAGTGTGTGTGTGTGTGTCAGGGGCAGCATAGCTCGGGAGCAGGCGAGCGTACAATCTAGTATCAAATGTAAATGGTATATACGTTCCTGATCAGGCACAAGCGGGTCCTGAGGGTGCAAGCAAGTTGTCCAGATGCATGTATTTTCTCCTCCTGTTATAATGCCTTCTGCTCCAAAGCATGAGCCTATAGTTTTATGGGAAGATGATGGTTCTGTGTGTCATATGGGAACCACCCAGAAGTGGACAGCTGCAGCATTTTAGGCCCTCGATGGAACAACCGTGAGATGGCAGTGAAGGAAACGTTAGGAGGGACACAGGGTTGTATATTTGGCTGTGGCAACTCGGATGATACCCAAGGCTATTGGTCCTCATAAAGGCCACCGGAGCCTTGCTGGCGCAGGAACCTTAGAAAGTAGAAGAGTTGGAGCAGCAACCGTGACCACCAGGGGGCAGTATTTCACTACATTCTGCTTAATCCAGGACCATTCTCCCAACACCGAAGAAAGTTATGTCTTCTTAGGGAATTGCAATAATGTTCTGGGTGCAGAAAATGGATAGGCATATCAGCCTGGACTGAAATCTACTTCCCAAAGGCAGTAATGTCTCTCTTGTCGCACCTTATAACCCAGCAACTTTGGAGTCAACACAGCCGCAAAACCAAAGAAGTATCCATATGTTCGCCAACCTTGCATGCAGACAGTCCTTCGGCGGCTCAGAGTTACTCGGAGTTGTTCTCTGAGGACATTTTGTGGTTTCAGATCGAAGGATACAGAGTTCCAGGTATGTCCCATATGCAGCATGCGGGAGAACAACCAATGTGTCCAAACCCATTTGCAGATGATGATGGCATGCCACAGCGTCCCAAGGATGGGCACCGCCGCCTGTGGTTAGAGACTCCAGCCTGTGCAGGTCTGAGTACCAGCCTTCTTTTCCTCCTCGGTCTTCTATCAGGCTGCAAAATGAGGCCCCATTACCCATTCAGCATTCGTCGTCTTCAGATGTGGCCAGACCCACACTGCCGCAGCCGCATGCCACTGCCGCAGTGATTATTGACCATTCTGCTGGGGTATCAGGCACTTTGGGCTTGGCTGGGGGACCATTAATCAACAACCCTGTCAGAGTGATGGATTCTGTTAGGATTATTGCTTAATTAGCTTGTTTAGGGCAAGAAAATCAGCCAGGACATTAGTTCTCTAGCCAGAAGGAAGAGGGAAAGTGAGCCGAACGGGTAGGAAGGGGCCTCGGAGCTCGCGGGGGAGGTAGCCAGGGTCTTGAGGGGGTGGGGGCGGGGCCTCGGATAGAGCAAGCCTTATGCTTGAAGTCGCCAGACCTTTTTAACTCCTGGCTGTCGAAGTCCAGAGAGATGCCCTCATTCAGTGGAGTGGAAGAACAGTGATTTGTGATGCGTCAATCAAAGGACCGTGTCCATTCCCCGGGGGAACTTTAAAAAATTCAAATTCCCAGGTCTAGGTTCGAATTCACTCGTTCAGACTCTCTGAAGATTTTTTTTGTCCTTTTTTGTTTTCTAAGACAAGTTATTCCAGGTGAGTTTTATTCACAAGACACTGTGGGAGCCTCGGCCTCGGAGGTTGTGAGAGCTAACTCCAGTGACCACCTTTCTTTCTACCAGATATGCATTTCCTGTGGGGCGTGGGCGAGCTTTATCTCCAGCATGCCCCTATCAGTTTCTATGCATGCTGGTCTTTTCCCCCACACTCCTCTTTGATCTCTATTTCATACTCTCTCTCTCCTGGCTTTGCTTATATTGCTCCTTGTTATGTTTCCTCGGCTTGCCTGCCATTTTTTTTTTTTTTCTGAAGTCCCGTTCCTAGGTCTTTCCATCCCCCCCCATCTTTTCTTCCTTCTCACCATCTTCTTTTTCCACCCGTGCAGGTGGCACCAGGCTCATTTTATATCCCCCCCCCCTATTCTTTTCTATCTGGCAGGGGCTGGAAGTCTGAGAATGGCTTTGCCGAGAGAGAATTACAGATACAATTGCAGCTCCAGGTTCGAGGGATGTATGTAGTATTCACAGAGGGCGACCACAAGAGGCTTCGTCATCCACAGACTGTGAGAATTCGGCAGGGCTGTGGACATCTGAAGCCTCTGGTGCATCATACTGCCCTTGCTTTTGGGTCCTTTCTTGACCTTTGCTGAGGGATGCAAAGATCCCAGAGAAGGCACAGTATGGGAACATGATGGCTGGTCCCCACCCTCCAGACAGGATGTCAGAGTCTATGCATCGCGTCATGGCCACTGAAGCCCCCTTTCCCCCCCGCAATCCCCCAGTTCTCTGTGGCTCTGTGAGTCAGCATTTCGATCTGCTGACTAAGTCACCTCTCCCCTTATGTCCTGCTACTTTAAAAAGTTAATGCCTGACCTGGACCAGATCCTGGAGGGGGGATCCTGGCCTGAATTGCTGTGGACAGCAGTCTAGTGAACGAAAAGGAAGCCAGGCCAGCCCCAGGGCTGCTCTCTGTTGGCCCTATGACCATAAAATGAACCGTGCTTTCTTGGGTCTTCAAACCCAGGTCAACCCAGAAGGGGGTCAGGGTCACCCCCTGTGTGGCCGAGGCAGCCAAGGGTGCAGGTGTGCTAGAGTCACTACATAGATATTCAGGAGGTCACCTCTGAGCTCTTCAGAGACGGTTGGTTCAAGGCTTCTGGATTTGCTCTTGTAGCAGAGCTCGTATTGACCCACGGGCGGCCCCGATATTTTTGCATGCAGAAGATCGTATGTAACAGAACAATCCAACTCATTAGCTATTTTATTCTAAATTTCATGAAGGTGGATGTGAAATGACCAAGAGCAACACCCTGTAATATGGCTATGTTTGCTGTCTGTATAATGGATGTGGTCACCTCCAAATGGTGACCTCGTTCTTGCGTGAGCAATCCTGCCAGTGCTGTCCCTTTTCCAGTGAGGGTTTCTCACAAAATCACGCTCGTAAGGTTTTCACCTTCCTGTCCTTTCCACACACAGACATTTGCTGTTCCTGTTGTTTAAATCCCTCAAGCTCTTGTAGCGAATGAAGATCTGTTCTCCAGCAGGTGGCGCTGTTTAGGAGGTTGTGGAACCTTTAGGAGCTGGGGACCCAGCTGGTAAGTCTAGGTCTCTAGAAGTGGGATTTGAAGGCTCTATAGCCTGGCGCCTGGTTCTGGTTCTAACTTCCTAGCCCACTACGATGTGAGGAGCCCATGCCTTATGCTCCCTGGACACTGCTATCGCTTTGCTGACACAGCGGACTAAAATCCCATCATGCAGTAAGTCGGAATACACTTTTCTTCCCTGAAGTTTTTGTATCGCGGATTCCATCACACAGATGAGGAAACCAGCCAGTACAATCCCTTCCTGGGAGATGCTTCCAGAGTTGAGCTCTTAGGCTGCACAACCTCCATAGCAGGGTCTGGCCTGGTGAGCTTCTGAAGTGACCATGATTCGAAACAACCATTTTGAGATACCCAAGGACCACGTGGTGAACGAGGAGGCGGGGGAAGGTGCCTATCTTGCTGCCTAGCATCCCCTTTCCCAGTTGTACTTTAAAAACCAGATTCAAGGTTCTTTCACACCAAGATTTTTTCATAGAAATACATTTTATTTTGCCATTTAGCTGTGAAACAACTCGGCTGCAGCTACAAAAGAATGTGGTTATTTGGCAAATGTCGCTGAGTAGACCATTCCTGTGTCTGCAACACCACCTGGGGGGTGCATAAACTGGATCAGACTGGTTTTTCCAAGAAATGGATCCAGGGAGAGTGTGGGAAGGGGATGGAATGTCGGCTCCTTCCTGCTTTATCACGGAAGTAGAAGTAGACATTTCCTGTTTTGTTTTCCTGCATGTGCTCGCTGATGTCAGAAAGTGCTCTGGGTGACCTTGGGTTGATCTGAGCCTGCCTCCGCTAGGACCTCAGCCCAGGCTCTTCGCAGGCACCTTTGACTCCGTTTCCAATACCAGGTTTAGCTGCAGACTGTAGGGGTTGGCACAGCTCCATGGGGACAGCCGTTTCCTCGAGTGACCACCAGGTGCATGTCCTAGAGAAAGACACAGAATCTCATAGGCAAAGGGCCCAGGGAGAGCAAAGTTTGTTCCTTTCTTCAAGTGACAAGGAGGCCCAACCCCATTCCCACTATGTGGAACAGATCACAGGCCTGGGGATGTCTCACTGTGAGAGTGAATGGGAATGGTCTTATCTTCGAGGTCCACAAAAGACACCACCCCATTTGCTTCACTCTTCCTGCAGCTGGAATCCAAACCATAGCTCACCCCAAAATCACAGCTCTGTATGTGCCTGCAGCAGAGTGAAGGCATCACGGAGTCAGCCCCTGTTCTGTCCTCCTGTGGACAAACCATATGGACCCCTCCGCCCGCCGCCCGCCGCCCGCCGCCCTC
>NC_034607.1:39613315-39649487 GCF_900095145.1 Mus pahari
GCTCAGATTAAGTGACAACCCTGCATAGATATCTCTCCTGCATCTATAACATGCCCTTGCCCACGGGGGTTAGGGTCCCTGGCTTTCCTTCCCCGTTGATTTCCTCTTCTTTCAAGTCCTAAATGTTTTACTTTCCGGATTTTTTTTTTCTACCCACTATATTGATTTTCTAGTAAGAATTCAATCTTATATGTATAATTTGAAAAACTCAATCATTGCTACAAGCCATGAAGGAAAAGGGGCCAATTGCTACATCCTTCCTGTCCCCAGATCTCCTCAGAATTGCTCTGGATGCTTCAGCCCACATTTCTAAACGGCAAACTTAGACAGCAGCTCCCACACTTGCCAATTTTACAAGCCCATCGATTTCTGTGATGGACGACGGGCTGGGTGTTCCTTGCCCACTTTTATATCTCTATCGTCTCTCTCTTCATCCTTCTAATACATTTAGGCCACACTTTTTGTTAAATCAATATTTAATTTCTACTTTATTACAATTATATATGTACTGCTCACTGCAAAGTGAGGAAACACTCTTGGATCACATTTTCTTCTTTCTGTAACTTTTTGTTCTTCCAGTAGTTACTAATTACCTCATTTTTTTTGTCTATATAATCCGTCATTATCTTAATAATTCTCACCAAAGTCTCCAGCAGAATTGCAAAGCTTTCTGCATGATGAACCCAACCAAGGAACTCTATTGATTCCCCCTTCCTTTGGCTCCCCCTTTCGCTCGCCTAGGAACAGTTGCCCTCTACACGGTGTCTAGCTCAGTTTCATCCCCACTGGTGGGTCTCGAACATCCAGATCCCCACTCCCACCCTCCGATCATGCTTTCAGAGTGTGCATGTTAGTTTCCTGATTCAGTACATTTCTCTTCAAAAACCAGCTCAGAAAGCTAGACGCCCATCTTCCAGGTTGGCTGTGGGATCCAGTAATTGTCATATCACCAGCTGCAAATCCAGACTCCCAACTCATTTCATTATTTTCTGTTCTTTGTTTTATTGAGATAGGGTTCTCTCTGTGTAGCCCTTGCTGTCCTGGCTGGACAGGTCACTTCAAGACCAGGCTGGCCTGGAATTCACAGAGATTCACCTGCCTCTGCCTCCCAAGGGCTGGGCTTAAAGGCATGCACCACCATGCCTGGCTCCTGATTCTTAACACGAGCGACCACGTGGTTCTGGGAATTGAGCTCAGGACTCTTAGAAGAGCAGTCAGTGCTCTTAACCACGGAGCCATCTCTCCAGCTCCAATTCTTAATATGACCTACATGGGAGAGTTTGATCCAAACTTCGGATGGTCTCATCTATTTTATAATGACAGTCTTCCACCCAAAGTCTAGCCAGGCATCTAAGAAGGAGTTCCTTGGCCCGAAGGTTAGGGGAGAATCATCTCTTAGGAGCAGAAGTGGGCCCACTCTGAGGAGCTGTGGATAGCAATAAGAAAGATCATGGCTGTTGCCGCCTATTTTCCACAGGCACACAGATTAAAGACTGCTGTGCAGTGGAGATGGTAGAAATACTAATTTATTAGAAGGCACTCTCCTGCCGTATTGTCAGCTAGCCAACATGGATGCAGATGGCGTTAGCTGGACGGGCTTTCCACAAGATGCGATCCACAGTGCACTAAAGCTCTAGACTCTGGAGTCAGCTAAGATCAACATGCTCACCTGACTCAGTACACTCCCAGCACCTTCTGACCTTGATCTTCTAACAAAAACACTGCCTGCAATTCGGTCGTGGAGGTATATGCCTTCTTCAAAACAAATAGGTTCGAGGGGAGGGTAGAACATCCTGGCTGAGCTAAGTCAAGGTGAGCAAGGGCCAGGGTTGAAGATGAAGCAGAAATGGAGGAAAACTCAATTCTAACACCTAACAATGGTGGTACAAGCCAAGCTGATCAGCAAGTCTAGGTTACATGAAAGGCTTCTTGTATAGTTTACAGAATGTGACCCAGAAGTAGAGTGGCCCGATGACAGCTCCATTACTTCCTTCTCTGGGGAAGAAGCTTATGCAGTAAACGTGGCACATCCTTTAATTATTCTGGCAACAATATGGCAGACTCAACAAGACCTAACAGTGACAATACCAATAGACATGCTAGCGTGGAAGGAGGAAACTTTACAGGGTCCCACATCTCACGCAGGACACTAATGACCGCTGAGAAAATGAGCATTATTCTCTTCCAGGGATAAGCCCCCTGATTGGCTATACCTGAAGTCATAACGCTCACAGGCAACACTCAACAGACTCAGCAGGTTGTGGTTGTATACTTGTGCATTTATGTATGCATTCATGTGTGTAATTATAATAAAGGAAGAAGCCATAAATGTGAGAGGAAGTGAGAAGGGGGCAGGGGAGAGATTAGAGGGAGGATAAGAAGTAGAGATGTGATGTAATTATGTTTTAATTAAAATAAAATTTAAAGATGAATGCAAGATTTCTTCTGCCACCTGGAAAATGGTTTCCGAATGACTACGCTTTACTTTGTGCTTATTTGTGCAACAAGTAAGTCAGATCTAGGGGTAGCATCTAGCAGGAGATAGATTCATCAAGCAAAGAGCTAGAAGAGCATTCATCAACTACAAACAGAGAGGAGGTTCCTTAACCTGATGGATAGTATCAATTAAAAACTCAAAGTTAAATGGAGCATCCATACCACAGCCCCTTCTCCCAAGGCCCCGGGGGTCATCTCAGAAAAGAGGGCAGAAAAGTGTAAAAGCCAGAGGCGGTGGAGCACTGTTCTGAAATACTGGTCTCCAGACATGACAGGGCAGCTGTGCAGGTGAACTCAGAGCCATTGCGATGGTATGCCCAAGACCTGGGCAAGGGCAAGGTAGACAAAATCCCAACATGGAGTTGTCACAAAGTTCCACCCCTAGCTAAGAAGCTATTGGCAAGTGGTGAGAGGGGGACTATCTCAGACTGCCGGGAGAGCAAGACAGGGTCTGTTTTCTTCACAGACATGCTCTCTGAGAGGCTACTCAGATGCCAGCAGATGGTCCAACACCCAAATACACATAGACAGCACTAGGTAGATTTTTGGAGAGGCCTGGGAGGAATTATAGGGGAGGCAACGGGAGGTAGGTTTGATCAAAGTATTTTATATACGTGTATGAGGTTCTCAAACAATGAAAAGAGAAAAGAAAGAAAGAAAGAAAGAAAGAAAGAAAGAAAGAAAGAAAGAAAGAAAGAAGGAAGAAAGAAAGAAAGCCATCGTTCGCACAAGTGTGCAGTAACCTGGACATACTCATTTCCTCATGAAGTTTGGACGCAATGCTTTCTGAGCAGTAGATAGACTTGAACACGGCGTAATCCAGCCACTGTGCCTCATGGCTGGAAAAGCACCACAGAAAAATACAAAAACCACAGACCTAGTTTTTAAACCTCGGCTTCACGATTAACCAGCCTTGCACCCTGAGCAACTTTCTCACTTGTAAAATTAGGACAATAGTAAACAGTATTTGCTGTACCGTTAAAAACAGTGCACTCCCATCACTCCCATCTCCTAAAAGTAGAAACCTTCACATTTAACATCAGACAGGACAGTGAAAGACTTGTCACCTTTGCCAAGATGATGAACATAAGAATATCTGTCCTTCTGTCTGTCTGTTTGTTCTCCTTGGTTTGCTTTTTAATATCAGTTCAGAATTGTAGTAGTCGTCCTATTCAGGATCAGATGTCCACATGGGAAAGAATGAAACTAGACTCCTGCTTTGCACAGGCAAAAACAAAACAAACCAAACCAAAACAAAGAAACCCTCAAAATAGTTCAAAAGTCTATGACAAAAGCTAAATTGCTATAACAACAAGTTACAAGAGAAGTAGAAGTAAACGTTCATGACCCAAGGCTAGACAGTGGACCTTGAGTTCTACCATCAAAAGTATAAATAACTAAAGAAAAATAGACATGGCAGACCTCATCAAACTTAGAAGCTCACGAACATCAAATGATACCACCCAGAACGTAAAGACAAAAACACCAAAACAAGACCCTCACAAAAATGCAAAGTGGGGAGGCTCTGGGAGGAGTTGGGGGGTCGAGGGGAAAATGTGATAAAGTGTATCATATGAAAACCATTTCTAATTGAAAAATTAAATATTTTTTAAAAGGTGAAAAGACAAGCTGAGCAACAGGAGAGAATTGACAAATAGCACTATAAAGGATTAGTATCTAAAATATGAAAATAACTCTCACAGCTCAGTAACAAAAAGGTATTAAAGTATACCCCAGTTTCAAAATGCAGAAAGGATTTGAATAGAATTCTCCAGAGAAAACATACAACTAGTCCGTAACCAATGGGAAAGAGGCTCAGCATCATTTGATATCAAGGAAGTGCCAATCAAACCCACAGTGAGGTACCAGTTCAAGCCCACAGAGAGAAACAGCACCAAGTGCTGCTCAAACTCCCATTCGTCAAAGGTAGGAAGATACAAAAGGCAAGCAGTGCCTCAAAATGTCATCACGTGTTACCATCAGACCCATCCCTAGCTGCGTAACCAAGACAAGTGAAAACATATGTCTGTCTCAATGCTCACCCACAAACATTCACGGTAGGATTATTAATGCTAGTCATCAAGCAGAAATCACTTCAACATCTACCTGTTGCTGAATCAAATATCGTGTGTGGCATCAACGAGACACGTTTTGGAGTTCAAAGGGAGTGAAGAAGCTAAGGTATGCTTCAAGGTTGGTGGACCCTGAAAACGTTTTGTTTCATGAAAGACAAAGTTACCAAGGGCCACTCATGGACTCCACTTAGGTGATCCAATACGCAGAAGAGGCAAATCTACACAGAGCAAGAATGTAGATGAGTGCTTGCCTGAGACTAAAGGTTGGATGCAGCTGGGGAGTGACTGCCAGGGGAGTAAGAATTTTCTTTATATGCAGAAGAAAAATGCTCTAAAATTATATGATTGTAATGAGCTGCCATAAATGGAATGGAATAAATGGAGGCCTATAATGACACTATAACCACAAATGCAACACGATTGTGTGTGTATGTGTGTGTGTGTGTGTGTGTGTGTCTGTCTGTCTGTCTGTCTGTCTGTCTGTCTGTCTGTCTGTCTGTCTGTCTGTCTGTGTCTGTGTATCATCATGTAGCTGGCCTGGAATTCACAATGTAGCCTAGGCTGGATTCAAACTTGTGATTGTCCTGCCTCTGCTTCCTGTGCTCTAAGTCCTCTAGGTGTGCACCCCCATGCCCAGCTTGGACTCCATCTTTTCAGTGGGTAGATTGTACGGTGTCAACTGCATTTCAACAAACCTCACTAAAGAAGAAAGGTACTGGCAACAAGAAAACTGCATGCTGAGTTTTATAACTGGGAATAAGGGTATGTGAGAAACTTTATGTAAGTTGTGAGTTGGGCTACAGCAAGAAAGGACAAGGGTTGGGCTACTAATACCCAGGATAGAGCAGACAGTAAGGCCTGAGGTCTGAGGCTAGGAATAATAGCATGGGTGGTAATGATATTACCCAGGTATGATGAAGGTAGAGAAAGGGACAAGGAGAGACCAGATGGATGGGCAGAGGCAGTTGGTACAGGTCCCAGGGACTGATGTTAACGACTCTAGACTTGCCTTGTACAGCAAGATGGGGAGATGTTGAAGGATTTTTAACTTGGGATGCAGTAAAATGGATTTGAATTTTTAAGAGCGTTAACTGGCTTCAGGAAATTGATTTGAGGGATGTGAATGGATACAGAAAAAAATAAGATCAAAAGCCAATGCCAAATTCAGGGAGACAGATGATTTCTAAGAAATCCAAATTGAAGTAGTTTGAAGAGAGAGTAGGAAGCGAGGATGTGGAGATAGTTAATTCCTGTATGAAACTTGGCTGTAATGGGAGGAGAGGAGAGGGGCAATAGTGGCTGGAAGGGATTGTGAGGTGGGAGAAATTCAAGAGATACATATGTGTGTGGATTAGGCATAGAAAACCTGGGGGCAGTGTTAGCATTCAGAAGGTAGAACAGAGAGTTCGTTCAATCTGGCCCCTGCAAAGGTGGACGGCAATGGGATACGGGACACTCCAAGAGGGAGATGCTGTGTAGCAAAGCTCCAGAGAAGGAGGGATGGTACCAAAGCTGGTGGAGTTGTACATTTTCAGTCATAACGCCTTCATCTTCCTGCCCCTAGATCCCCAGTTCAACTCATAAGCCATGTGTGAAGGGACCTTCGTAGTGTTAGGATGTCAGAGGGTGACAAAGCAAGGAAGAGAGAACACAGTTGGGGGAATGACCAGCGTTAGTGAGAGAGATAAATACATAAGAAATACATATGAAATACATACGAAATACATATGAAATACATATGTGCCTTATATTTTACTCCCTCCTCCAGCCTTCAGAACAGGAGACTGAAAAACAGTCAGTACAAAGAGAACTGGGACTCCCCAAAAGAGACAAGATAGAGACAATCACGCGACCTTAAAGTATTCGACAATGTAGACCCTGTCAGCCAAATCAGTTTCAAGGTGTAGCTAAAGAGTCATTCTTTACATGAAAAGTATGTAGATTGTGATAGGCACAATAAAATTAGAAATTATCTTTTTTTTTTTAAAGGCGTGAAAAGGAAATTCAATATAGTTGGGTAAAATTGGCTTGTCGGTTTGTAATCACTAGCAACCATCAAATGTTCATCAGGAAGTACCGATGCTTGAATAGTACGTCTTTATGCAGGGTACCCTTCTAGTTTCAACATGATTCATAGATTATCAAGGGCTATTTACAGAAGTAACAGAATTCCTGAGGGTGTGGTGGTGAATTCTGATTATCAGCTTGACTGGAGTAAGACACACCTATGCGGTTAGTGGGGCACGCTTTTGGGTGTGTCCGCGAGGGTATTTCTGGAGAGACTGACTGAGGTGGTAAGACGTGATCTGACTGTGTCGAGGGGGACTACTCCAGGAATTGGATCCCATACTGAACAGAAAGGGTGGGGGAAGAAGAACGCCAGGAAGAATGAGTGCTCTTCTTTCTCTGCTTCCTGATCGGGGATGCAAAACGCTGGCCACCTCGCTGTCACACTTTCCCTGTTCCATATACGGCGTCCTTTCAAACTGTGAGCAGAAATGAACCTTCCCTTCTGTAAATCACTGCTGTCAAGCATTTTGTCATAGGAACTAGTATGTAACAAAGAGGGTATTGGTCACAGGATTATTGCATAGAGGACCAACAGTGATAACTGAAGAAGAGAGACTTTGGGTCACTCAAAAGAAATGTCTTCAAGGATCTCAAGTTCTGGCATGTCTAGTCTGTCTGTCTGTCTCTCTTTCTCTTTCTGCCTCTCTTCTTCTTTGTCTCTCTCTATCTCTGTCTCTCTGTCTCTCTCTGTCTCTCTCTGTGTCTCTGTCTTTGTCTCTGTCTCTGTCTCTCCTCTGCAGAGGCCCAGGGAGTAGAGTTTCTATGGAAGGATGGATTGAAATCTCCAGTGCACAAGATGCTTGTCTTTACATAAGGAATACACAGCACTTGAAGATTCCCAGACAGCACAAACTTGCAAACTCTTCAGGATTCTAGAACACTCAGCTAGAATTTCTGCTATGGCAGGATTGGGCAATGTGACTATAGACGTTCTGTAACCTTGGGATATTCCATAAAGGTCAAAGAGGGAATGGTAAGCACAAGCTAGACGTATACATGCCAGCAACTATCCACATGCACCACTGCCCAAAGCTGGCAAGGCAATGGTAGAGCTCGGTGGCTGCCTCTCCTTTCCCCCAAGGTCCACTGTCGACGTTGCTCCACGGTATTCTATTTTCACCATTTCTAGTCTCTGTCTGGAATGAGTCATCACTGGGAACATTGATTAAATGTTGTAAATTTCGCTTTCACGACTCTCGGGCTGCTTTGTTCATGAGCGGGTCTGGATGAAATTTGAGCATTTGGCCTTGAAACTCAGGAGCAAGGGGCAATGGGGCCTCCGCTCCTGAAGATACACTTTCTGAAGCCTCCGAGGGGGTGTTTCCAGGAGTCTCAAGTGTCCTTCTTGCAGAAAGTGGGGGAAATGCTCACAGGGAGGAGAAAGGACTCTAATGCTGTCATGTCTTACCTTGTCCAGAGGACTTCTGCTGGACTTCTCCCATCAGTTGTACATGACCAGGTTCATCCACTGAGAAATAAAATCATTAGCACAAAGAGTCTCTCTTTCTCTCCCCTCCCTTCCTCTCGGGTGTGCGAGTCTCCGAATGCGCAGATGAGTGTGTATGTACACTATGTGAGTTTGGGGGGGGGGCAGAGGTTGACACCAGGTGTCTCCATTGAACCTAAGGGTTTATCCACTGGGCTAGGCTAGTTGGCCACCAAGTTTCAGGGATCCTCCTGTTGTTCTCTGCCTTTCCGGGGCTCTGGGATTTAGAGGCGCGTACCACCACGCCTGGGTTCTTGTGTGGGTTCTTGACTGAGCCCCGGCCCAGTGGAACCAATTCTTAAAGCCAGTTCCTTTGATATGGAACAGGGCAGACATATACCATCTCCCTCAGAGGATCTCAGTTCAGCATCAGTTCCTTTTTCCAGCTGATTCTACCCTCGGCGTTCCGTCACAACACATCTCCTCCCCCCACCCCCCACCCCTGCTTTCTAGGTAACTCCTCTACAATCCTCCACTCGACCAGCTGAGCAATCGAAGGTTACCTATCATTTTCTAAATAGCCCAGCAGAGAGAGGTGTATGTGAGTTGGTCAGCCGGCTGGTTAGGTGGCTCTAAAATTCAGGCTTAATGTACAGTGAGCTTGGCGGATTGTTCTTTACTTCCCCTTTGGATTTATGACTCCCACATAATCCTCTGCTTTATTAAGCTATTGGAAAAAAATAAAATCTCTCTGCCAGGATCCTAAAGCAGCCTGGCAGCCTGCAATATATAAAGGCAGTAATTGGAGGCAGCTTCCCCTCCCCAGCCTGGCTGGCCTTTGATGGACTGTTCATTACCCTGGGAGAAAAATGCCCCTTGGAACTGGATCAGGAGAATGTTGCCAGGGGCCGTGCCTGGTCCTGAGAAGGGGAGGTGCCTCACCTCTGCTTCTGTCAGGTAGATGCCTTTGCCATCCTGGGACAGGTTGCGAAATGCCTCTAAGGGAGACAAAGAAAGGTTTTGATTGGCTTAGAGGTCATCAGTCCTAGGTGTCCCTAGAATGTGCCTTCCTCTCTCACCTTCACTGTTTCTTCAGTTTCGGGGGGGAGGGGAGGGGTGTGCAGCTCTGGGTTCTCCCAAAACAAATATGATTATTCATGTCTTTCCCTTTCCAGATATCACATACCTTGCCTCCTTTTTTTTTTTTTTTTTTTTTTTTTTTTTTGCCTTGTGTGTGTGTATGGGGGGACATTTTTTTTAAGTGGACACAGTTGGGATCTCCCTAATCTATTTCAGATCTCAGGTTTCTACTGCACCTTCTCAGGGTTGTGTTCTCTCTATCTTCACCAGGAGCCTTGGATTTTTTTTTAGATGTGACCCATGGCTATTGAGATATCAGGGTTCAGGGGTGTTCCTGGTCCCCACTCTACCTTTCCCTCATCCCCAACAGCTGTTGTGAACTGCTCTGTGGCTTTTTTTTTTAATATATAAAATGTTATTTTATAAAAAGCTATTTCTGCTTAAATGTGTGGACACCTCTCTGGCCTCTAACTTTGGATTTTTATAGCTTGAAGAAAGACCTTCTGCCCACATGTATTCACTTGTATAAAATTCTTCCAGTAGAGACTCAACTCCTCCGTTGCATAACTAAAGAGTAGATTTAGTTCTAAGTGTAACCTGGAGAGGGTGATTTAAATTAACCTTGCTCCTGAGACAAAGCCGGAATAGGGTGAGGAGACAAAAAGAGAGTTGGGCTAGAAGGACAGAAAAGAGTGCAGAAAGGAAGACAGGGACACAGTTAACAGTACCGTCACTGGTGGTTATCCGAGTCTCGTACTCTCTGGAATTTCTAGGTCCTTGTGTCTGAGGATTAAAAACAACCCAACCAAAAAGGACAGACGTGTGGGTAAGGGCAGAGGCAGAGACACTTTATTGAGAAAGACTATACGCCTGTGATGGCAGTCAGAGTTAATTGTCAACGTTACAGAGTCTAGAGTCACCAGAAGACATGGCCCTATGGACATGCCTATGGAGGAGTATCTTGGCTGTATTAATTGAGGTAGGAAGACCACTGTGGGTGGCACTATCCCCTGGCTGGGATCCCGAATCGTGTTAAGTAGAGAAAGGGAGCTAAAGAGCAACATGCACTTGTTGCTTTCTTCCTAGTTGTAGATGTGACACAACCAGTTGTTTCAAACTCTGGCTGCCTTGACACCCCCCCCCCCCCGGTAAACTCTTCAGCCAGAATAAACCTCTTTTCCAGTAAGTTGCCTACGTCAGAGTCTTTTATCATAGTAACAGTAAAGAAAGACAACTTTCAAGAGAGGAAGTAGGTCAGAACTTGGAGGAAGGTTAGAAGCTCAATAGCCGGGGGCTAGAGAGATAGCATACCTTTCTGTGTCCTCTCCATGCCACCAATTACCTCATACATTTGTATAATACTATGGGTTTTTCCCCCCTTATTGAGATTGTACTATATATTATATGCTGGCTTGTTTGGGGAGGTTTCCAGTCTTCTTCTTGGCTGACTGGCTTCTTTCATACACGAATCTCACAGCAGTTTATGCAAGGCTTATGCAGACCTCACCCCTCTGTCCTATTCCTTGCCACAACACTACTTGAAGTCTCAGTGCCTTGGCCCTCCTAGCTCACGTGAGTCTCAGGCAGGACACCAGCCTGGTTTCTTCACCCAGGTACCAGGGCATCCGTGATTTCCTAGGCCATCTATTGAGTTCACCGGTCACTGTGAAGGTCTACAGAATGCCCCCAGGGTCACTTACTTGCCATGGTTTCCAGCCGTATCAGGAAGCAGACAAGACTGGGGAAGCTGACGTGGCCAGAGCTATCCTTGTACCTGAGTTCCATGAGACTCAGCAGCTTGCTGCTGACGAAGACTCCTGAAAGGAAGTCTGGGATGGGAAGATAAGTTGGTGAGCCGAGAAGAGACTGGAGATGGGGTGGTCCTCTGCCTCATGAAACCTACTAAGATGGTCCAGCAGCCATCTATCTTATCCCCGACTCAAGTCCAGTATGTCAGCCAGGCCCACCTCACTCAGGGTCTCTCCTTTTTCTTTTGAGTGTTGGCTACTGTGCCCTACCATCACAAGCCTGCAGAGCGGCCAGAGACCAACTCAAGAGACTCAAAGTACTGATTACTCCTCTGAAAACACATTGTCTTTTCCAATAATTAGATAATCCTCATGTAGCATAGAGGTGCCAGGACACCTAAGGGCTTTAGTTCAGTCTCTTGCCTCTGCCAGGTTTTTTTTTTTTTTTTTTCCTGGTGATTGTATTAAAGTATCTTCCAACTAGATGTCATGACTCTCTATAAGTCCTGTGTATGGGTCTCCTATTGTCGCCAAGTCTCCGTGTACGAGGGAGATTCAGTTCTAATGTGCCCGTCCAAGGAAAGACTGGGGCACAGAAGGGGGATCACAACTTAGAACTTTGTCTCAGCTGGGAAGATGATAGGCATCTTGCCCTGTTTCTTTGACCTTGTCGTTTGCATCTTTAGTTATAAGCTCCAGGCAGGCACCAACCACACAGGTGACAAGTGAGGAATGGCCAGCAGTTGTTGCTCTGGTGAGCAGACAGACCCTTGGAGGCTGATCTACCTATGCAGGGATGAACTTGGTGGCCTGTGAGCCTCATGCAGCTAGAGGCACATTGGAATTTTGTGGTAGAGCTGATAAAACAGGAGCCGATCTGCCTTCAGATCGGGCCTGAGTTTTCCTGATAGCCATCTGCCCTGCTTCTGGAAGCTTCTGCGCTAAATTGGAAGTGGTCTCTGTTTCACCCCCTTGTTTTGTTCTGTAGTCGTTAGGCTTCTGGGATGATGTCATCTTTAACCGGTTCTTCAAGTGTGGCCTCATGTGTCAGGCACAGATACGATGCCTTAGAACTTGCTGGAAATGTACCTTCTTCAGTCCCTCCCAGACCTCCTGAATCTGAAATGTGGAGACAGCTCAACCTTTATAGTTCTAGCAAGCCACACAGGGCACTGTAGGGCATCTCAGCTCTGAGCATCTTAGCCTTCTGCTACACTGTAGACTGTACACTGTCACTGTCATGCTGGGGCACGGCTGCTGACAATCAAAGTTAAGGGGAGGAGCTATGCTCAAACCGAGAACAGCGTCTTGTATCTCTACCACTCAGAGCTATGCCAGGGGTGTGGGAAGAGGAATCACAGAGGCACTGTCTCCAGAGTTAACCTGGGAGAGCATGATCCGATGGCTTATTAAGGAAGGTGGCCGTTTCCTTCCGAAACCTTCATGTGCTACGTCTTCCCCACAGGTAAGTGGAGGTAATGATTCCTGCCCTTCCCAGGTCTCAGCCAAGTGGAGGCAATGAAAGAAGATGAAGTGCACAGTTCTTGGTCAACTATGAAGCCCTTATGCACCCTAAGGTATTGTTATCATTATTCCAGGACAGAAAGCTTGCGCCTACTTGAATCCAGCACATGCCATTCGGTTTAATTTAGCCTTGAACCTTCTGTGAAGAGAGAGAAGAAAGATCCCCAGCCTGTTGCTTTGTGGGCATTTAACCCTGAAAACCCAGACCGTGAGCTGGAAGCTTCTGGAAGATGAGCTCCCTCCATTCCTTGTAGGTTACCAGTCTTGTACATCCTCTCTCTCTCTCTCTCTCTCTCTCTCTCTCTCTCTCTCTCTCTCTCTCTCTCCTCCCCCTTTGCTCCCCATCAACCAGAGCTGTGTTGGGGAGAAGAGGTGGGTGAAGAAATTTATGGCTACAGGACTGCTCAGTTTGTGGGCAGGGAGCTGAGATCTGAGTCTGGTGCTGGAAGCCCATCAAGGTCAAGGTAGGTAGGGGAAGACACATACGTTAGAGCCCTCTTTTCTCCCAGCTGCCCAGTCTCACCATGCAAGTCTTGCGTTTTGCATGCTGGGAATAGGGGCCTCACAGTGCCCCATAGGCCCGCTGTCACCCAGGTTCATGACCACAGGTTACCTGTATTCTCTATGACCTTCCGTAAGTCTGAGCTGAGGAGAACTCCAGGGCGTCTCTGGACGTTCTGGAAAACGTGCTGAGGGGGCCAAAGAAGCAAGAAGGCTGTGAGGACTGGAGGACACGGATGGGAGAGGTCCTGTCAGTCTATTCTCCATCCCCAGAGGAGGCCTTACGGAAGTGTGTAGAGGAGGGATGACCACACTCCTTACATCCATCAGTCTGTTCACAACTGGGCCTGACGCTCCCCTCCTCCCATCATTTCCCTTCTCTTCTTCTCACTCTAGACACAGGGGACATTCAGCTGCCTTTGGGGGATGTACAAGGTCTCTCCACAGCAGTGCATACCAACCTTCCTAATGTTGTGACTCTCATATGGTTCCTAGTGTTGGGGTGAGCCCCAACCATACTTTTTTTTCATTGTTACTTCATAATGGTAATTTTGCTATTGTTGTGAATCATAAAGTAAATATTTTCTGGAGATGTTTTGCCAAAGGGGTCATGCATGACCCACAGGTTGAGAACCCAGCGCTCTAAGGAGTCTGTGTTCAGTAGTGGTTGAGAGTACAGACTTAAGAGATGGTCTGCCTGGGTTTAAGTTCCAGCTCAGCCACTGACCAGCTCTCTAACTGACCTTCGCCAAGTGACCTCATCTTCCTCGACCTCAGTTTCCACATCTGTGGTACGGGGGCTGGTTACAGTGCCCACCCCCTGGGCTTGTTAGAAGAAGCCAGTGAGCAAACATCTATAAAGTACAGATCATTACTAATACCCAAGTGTGCTTATCATTCGCTGATACCTAAGTGTGCATGCTCACATACAAATCCCCTCACTTATACATTAGTGAGTGCTACATAGAAAAGACCAGAAGCAGGTTAGAGCCACATCCTGGACCAAGCATGGGTGTAAGAGGCAGTGACTATAGCAGCAGCAGCAGCAGCAGCAGCAGCAGCAGCCACTGTTGTGCCCACTGATTGCATTCACTGGAGACATTTTCTCTCTGCATAATGCTCATTGTAATCCTGGCCTACAGCACACCCCCTAGATAAGGAAATTGTCCCTCTGGCAGGTGAGACCTGGTCTTGGATTAAGTGGACAGCTGCCCAGGACTGAGCAGAGAGTGTCCAACTACCATCTATATTCTGCTGACTCACAGGGGCTTGCCCATGTCAAAATAGCCAATCCCAGCTATGCAAGGCAAGGCCGACTGTGGGGTGGGGGTGGCAGTGGGGGTGTGGGGGGGAGGCTAATGGCTGTCGGATGATGGCTTGAGAGCCTCCTCTTGTCCTTATTTCGTTTCTGGTAGGTTTGGAGGCTGACACCAAGTGATTTCTATTACATAACCTCATTCATTTAGTAGCAGACTAGCTACGTCCTTATCGAGCGATTCTTAACACTGCTATGTTCAACACTTTGTGAAGCTTTCTGGGGGCAAGATGAACATGAGGAATAGCCTGCCCTGGAGGACCCAGCAATGCAATGGTAGGAGGTTACTCTTCAACATTCTAGTGTCTGTCAAGAAGCCAAATGCCACCCTCCCAACCCCCATCAAAGATCTTGGCATAGCTGCCCTGGAGTACTGATTCAGCTTTTCAAAATGTTCAGAGACAGTGACATGATTAGTCATATGATATATTGGTACTATTTATCTTTTTAAAGAATTTTGTATACATGTATGTATGACTGACTGATTACGTTATTTATTTATGAACTCATTTATTTATTTGACACAGGGTTTCCTCTATGAAGCCAAAGCTGGCTTTAAACTCATAATCTTCCCAACTCAGCTTCCTAAGTGCTGGGGTTACAGATGTGTGTCGTCATGCCTGGCCAGATTATACTTTTATTTCGTTTGTATAAACATGCTTATTACGGAATGCATTCTGGAACCTATTAACTGGGTCTTAATACTTCCCCTTTGGCAACCTAATGTTTTCTTTTCTGCGTTTATTTTTTTCCCCTCACCTATGTCTTCTATTGTCAATAGACATCACTTTTAAAATAAGGAAAAGTTCTTTTTAAGTGCAAAATATTAAGGCAGGCGACGTGGCTTGCCCTACAGGTGTCCACCAGAAGGTGAGGGGTCAGAATCAACAATGATCAGGTCATAGGGACTCTGGCAAGAAAGGCTTGTCAGGGGAGGCATGTCTGAAGCTGCCTGCATTCTTAAGATGGATGAACAGTGACCAGGCTTGGGGCATGTGGATGGGAGGCAGGGGACAGAGGAACAAAGGCTTGGCATTTATAGGGGACAGTAAGGCATCTTAGAGTTGTGTTTCAGAGGAAGTAGGATGGGAGACCCAGTAAACACTTGCTCACCCCGTTTAAACAAGTTAGTCATGTCACAGACGGTATGACCATACCTGGCAGTGGATAAGGCGACGCCGGAGTCTTGCAAACTCCTCCTGATCCAGCAGCCCATTCACTTTCAGCTGGAGGAGCAGTTAAGGGCTAAGCTGTCCAGGGGGGCAGTGGGGAAGGGGAGCAGCTTGTCCTGCTAATGAAGCCAGAGCCACTTCATCCTTCAGCTGTAACCCAATGCCACACTGGCCCCTTGCCAGCTGGCTCCCACTCTATCTCAAGGTGACCTGGTTTAGATTTGTTTTCCAAAATAAAATGTATTGTTAGAAGGAAAGATCTCTGAGAGCGAGGCATCAATTTCAGTTGAATCCAGCAGAGGAGAGATAGAGAGAGAGAGAGAGAGAGAGAGAGAGAGAGAGAGAGAGAGCCCCCAATCACCAGTTGGCTGGGTTCCCTGGCAGGGGCAGGGAAGAGAAATATGCAAATGCAGAAATAGTGTGGTTAGGTAAATGTGCCATCCCTGGGCCCTGTGTTGCTGGATTGCTTCCTGTTTATAAATACTTCCCCGGCCATCCCTTTTTGACAGACAAGTAATGGAGGGGAAAAAAAAAATGAACTCCTAGAGCTACCACACTACCCTAGCCCTGGACCCCAGGGGAGGCTCTATTTGCGTCTCTCAGTACAATGCACAGGTCTTTTCTACCCCTTTCTCCTTCTCCTGCAGTTGGGTGCCCCGGCCACAGGGCTGCAAGGGCCATTTGGATTCTTGTGTGTCTCCAGTGACTCCAGACCACAGCCAGCTGAGACAGGACTGATTTATGATTCCATCAAGAAGCTTTCTTGTTCTACAATGGCTGGCTTCGAATTCACAATCGAGCCTTGTTAACCGTGTGAAAGAGGGGGCGATCTGTCTCTCCCTGGAGACAGCTACAGCCTGGGGAGGAGCTGCCAGCTTTGGGATCCCTCCTACATGGCCAGGGTTTCCTTGGAGAGGGTGTTGGGAAGAGAATAAAAGCAATTAAAGTTTGGTTCTTGGTCCTGCTCCTCACCGCCTTGAAACTAGGCTAGCCACCGAATTGTCTCAAGACCATCGTCTACAGGGACAATAACCGCCACGTGAGCCATAAAGGGTTCCGCTACTGTGCACTGCAGAGCAAGGTTTGTGAGGTGTGGGTGGTTATCTTTTTTCAATTAAGAGCCTTTTGAGTAAGGAATCCAAGCAGTGAAGGCTTCTTCAGTGTTGGAGGAAAGGGCGAAGGGAAAATAGCTCTGACTGGAGAAGGGAGCATCGGCTGAGGTTAGAACATGGAACTTTGAAGCTTCAACATCTACTTCAAATCCATGCATAACCTCCAACTAGCTATGTGAGATGGATGGACATACTTAACCTCTGCGGCCCCCGTGTCTTCTGTTGCGTCTCAAGGGCCATTGCAAGCATTACAAATGCACTTCCTTGTGATACCCAGTCAGTAGTGACTACTGCTATGCCTGTGATGATAAGCTAGGTTCAGAGTGAGCTGGTATTTAATTAGAATCCCAGAGAAGCCCACGGGGGGTGGGGGGAGGTGGGTTCCTCGAGCTGCAGGAGGAGGGGATGGATTGCAAAGGATACATCCATCAGGGCCATGATGCTCTGGCACTGGTCCAAGGAGAAAGTGTCCCCTGGAGGCCCTGAGGAAGGAGAAGACTGAAGTGTCATTGAGGGTGGACACATGGGGATAAGGAGGGCAGGGCAGCAGGCCTCTGAGCTGACGTACCTGTTAGGAACTCCTGATTGAGAAGGCTCTGAAGTTGGGTGGCATCAATGTTCAACCCCTGACTGAGAAGGCTCTGAAGTTGGGTAGCATCAATGTTCAACCCCTGGTTTAAAACACAGGAGAAAAATGGGTTGTGAGATGGGACTCAGGAACCAAGGAACACATCTCCAAAACTCGGTAGCAGCTCTCTGACTTCTGAGCCCTTTCTTTCCATAGCACATCTGCCTGTTCTTTGTCCTGGTCCTGCCCTGGGTTCTGGCCATGTTGATAACTCCTTCCTTGAATATCCATCATAATGGTTGCTCCTGCCACTGGGATCCTGGTGTGAGCTCCCTTGTACTGCCTCCCACCATGGACAAGTTTCCCTCCATGTGTTTCTTGGTCCCTTTATCTTTATGGCTGGCACTGAGGGACCCCATCAGGAGGACCATAGCAGGATGACTAGTGCAACCCTTTAGGTGTATTCTCCACTTTCAGAAAGACCACCAGATGTGTGGTGACTTTGTATACGTATGTGTGTGACAACTGGAGCTAACAGTACTCAAAATCTAGGCTACTAGAAGCTGCTGTCAGGGAACCCAATACTTAGTCTTTCAGGTACTGAGGGAAAAAGGAAGGTATTATAACTTTCCTTAGATTAAAAGCAGGAAGCAACTACAGTCATGGATAGAGAGGACATTTTCTAGGCCTGCTTTTGGGGTGAGGTCGTGGCCCTAACCCTTCCCAGCAGCCTGAGCAGCCTGGTGGGTGGTTCCTTGGATAACAGCTTTACAGAGAAGTGTGGCTGTGTGCTTCAGGGAGCTGGCGCTGGAGTTAGGTTTCTCAGTGGTGGACTTGTAGAGTGGCAGTCCATGTCTCAGAAAGTGCTCCCTAGCGGCCTTCTGAGAGCCGCCCCTCACCGAAGACAGCCTTTACAGCCTCCACACACTGTCCCTTCTCCTCCTAACGCTGACAGCATCACCTTGCTCCAAAAGCAAGAGAGCAGCCTCATATCCTGTCTTCGCAAGGCCCCACAGAGAGAAGCATAAACTCTAAGCTGTTCATGTCTGATGCTGGTCCTCCAGCCATTCTTCTAACGTCATAGTTTGGGGGTATCAGGGAAGTTGGCTTTATGTGCCTATCATTAACTGAGTTTTTCTTCCAAGGAATCTTGACCGCTTACAGAAGTTGGTACGATAAGGAGGGACTTCACTTTCACAGGATTATCCACTAAGCCATCTGAACTGAGTGTGGGCCACATCTGCTTCCTTCTCCATATTACACCTAGGGCACTCTATCACCCATCGGAAGCATTCACGGACTCACGGCAGGCATGGCAATGATGCCTGCTCAGACAAGTTCCCCAAGAATTGCATGTAGGGACTGTGGAGCATCAAAACTTCGTGAGGTAGAGGCACTTGCAGGAAATGTCTTAGAAGTTTGGAAGCTGTTTGCCAACTGAACTCATAAAGGATGGTGGTTAGATCTGCTCTGTGTAATCCTGGAGACTAAATACATGATTTCTTTTCTTTTCTTTTCTTTTCTTTTCTTTTCTTTCTTTCTTTCTTTCTTTCTTTCTTTCTTTCTTTCTTTCTTTCTTTCTTTCTTTTTTTTAAAGATTTATTTATTATTACATCTAAGTACACTGTAGCTGTCTTCAGACACACCAGAAGAGGGCATCGGATCTCATTACGGATGGTTTGAGCCACCATACGGTTGATGGGATTTGAACTCAGGACCTTCAGAAGAGCGGTCGGTGCTCTTAACTGCTGAGCCATCTCTCCAGTCCCATCATGATTCCTTTCTGACAGTCAGGCCTGTTTATGCCATCACCACTGCCATGGCTAATAAAAGTGACTAGCATCAATGGGTGCTGGTAAATACTGTATGAATACGTCTAGTTAAAAACCAATGTGAGGAACCAGGAGAGAGGCTATAGCGAATGCAGGAGAAATGCTTTGCTTTAAAATGTCTTGGGAGCCACAACCTCTGAGCATGGTTTGCAGGTTACACAGGATGGTGCCAGGGGTGCTTTGCACAAGGATACCTGCCCAGGAGGTCGCCTAGACACAGTGCCCCGTCTGCCTTATTCTAATTCTGACCGATGTCCAGTACCAGCTAACAATCCCTCTAGAGGGTGCCACACATTTGGCTGGTGCTTGGAAAAGTCCTGATGACAGAGTCTGCGCCATCCTATCATTCGGCAGATTATATTTTTATTTTAGAAGTACAAGGTGCATGGCCCTGTCTGAAAATGTACCACCTGCCCCAAAGAAACCTGGTCTCAGGCATCCTGATCAGGTCCCACTGGCCACCTGAGAGAAGCCAACCCAGGCTCAGGCATCTGCTCCAGGGGAGCTAATCTGTTTTAATTCAATCTGACAGAAATGGTTGAGCACCTCCTCTGGGCCAAGGACAGTGATCGGTGGTTGGGGACAAGGAATGCATATGAAGTTGTCTCTGCCTTCGGGAACTCACAGACAGGGACAGTGGTCTTCTGGGACAACCTTGTTTCAGTGAGAACTGGCCTGAGTCCTGGGCAAATACTGGAGGGCTGCTCTTTCCAACAGTCACCCCTCATTCCAGCCATGCTATCCATCCACCCCCCCTCTCCTTTTGGTGTATGGGTCCAATCTACAACTGAGATACCACCATGCTATTAGCCCTCTGAATACAGAGGCAGGGGGGTGGCATCCTTCCTTCCTTCAGCTTCTGCTTGGCCCATGGTACACAAAACATCTATATCATTTTCTGCTTCCCGCACCGACACTGTTATTAACGGTAAAAGGCCCATCCCAACAGAACCATTGGCAGGTCTTTTATCCCGAGGAGTCAAGGAGTTCTTTATAACAGTTTATTAAACCATTAGGAAAGCCCCGTGTGCACATAGGTGGCTTGGCAGGAAGAGAGCCACTGGGGCTCTCTGAAGCTGGCCAGCTCCTGGGAGGAACCATGCCAGGTTTGGGGTGTGGGCGGGGGAATGGCTGAGCCTCAGAAAGAAAGATTTCTGCCAACTGCTTGTCTAAAGGCTTAAGCCACAATAGATCCCTTACACACAGCTCATAATTATCTTCTCCTTGCCTAAGCTCTATGTTCCAATGGGATTCCACCCACATTGGGGCATCACTTGTCTCCAGAGCTTGGCAATCAGAGTATCCGGGGATAGGAAGGGGCTGATATGATCAAGTCCTTTGGCTCTGTGCATTTCTGATAAGCAACTGGAAATGTTTCTGTCCCTAGACTTTTCCCCATTCAGCACGGTGAGGTCCGTGGGTGCGAGATTGCATACCTGATCCATATGTCTGTAGGAACTGCTCTTTTGGTATCCACTTTCTGGAAGACTTCCCTAGATCAAAGGGAAAACAGTTATATTAACTTTCTGGGAAAGAGGCCGCTCATCCGGCGCAACCTTGTTTTAGTAAGAGCTGGCCTGACTGAAGGATGCAGCCAGCCTGCCTGAATCCAAGACAACAGATTCACCTGGTAGTTCTAGGACTGAGGTAAAAGGAAATCAAACTTTAAAGGAGGTTGGAAACTCAAGTTTGTTAGAAAGAAGATACTTGGGTCCAGTCTGGTATTGGAGGACTGGACTTCTGCCCCACCTCTTAGAGCTACCAATAGCCTATCATATTGTCTCCATTTTTGATAGCTAATAGTAAGACCAGGAAGGAGAAAGAAGCTCTTGGGGGATGTGACATAGCTAATAAAGATGGCAAGCAAGACCTTTACACTTACCTTGAGGGCTCTGAGGTTGAAAATGCTGCTCGGATCCCTAGAAAACCTGGGGAACAACATGACAAATATGACCCACACTGTATTCCCAGAGGTCTACCTGTGAAGGACACTCGATAACAACTAACATCTCTCATGAGGATGAGAAGGTCGCCATGGCAACAGATGCCCAATGAGCATATGTTCATTTGGGGTGGGCATGGTCTGGGATTCTCACCATTGACTTGTTCATACTGAGATGCTCATAGGTGGTGACTTGTGCTGCCAGGATGCAGCTGACCTTTGACTCATGGTCCATCTTGAATTGGCAGTGATGGCCCTTACACATGGCAATGATGGCCCTTACACATCCATTGTATTTATATAGATCTCTATGACTATAGTAACACCTACCTCAGGCTCAGAGGTACAGGACCTGTTGATACAACCTATGACTTAACATCATTCAAGGTCCTCTAGAATCAAGGCCTGTTTTCAGGTCAGTCCATCTTCCTGGTCTACCCTGCATTCTGGCCATCTTTCAAATGAATGAATATAACACACGGTGTGATTTTCCTGTACACACAACTGACAGCACTTATTCAACAAACCCAAGGCTGCACTACGTCCCTTGTTTCTTCTTAGGCTCTTTCTTCCCACATGTACGGGCTTCTCCTTGAAGTTAATAACGTCTGTTTGCCTTCAAGGACCAGCTCAAGTGCTGTTTACTCTGAGGAACCTTTCCTAGCCCCTGTGGCCAGAAGCCATCCCTTGACTCTGTTCTTTTATATGATTTCACAGTGCTGTTGAGGTCAAGTTTTTAGTTCATGGGCTTTCTCATTCCCCATTTTGGTTGGCATCTCAAGTGCAAGGCTCAGCTTGTGTCCCTGGCGTACTGTGTGCTAACACACAATGCACGGAGCACAGCTCACAAAGGCATACTGAAGTAGACAAAACACTCAGCAACCCTAGTGCTTCTGTACCTTTCCTTGTCTGGCATTTTGAGGAATATTTGGAGCAGAAATTTCACTTCATTTCCGTATGCTGTGGGAACCACCACATAGGTACCAGGACTCAGGTGGTAGGACTTTATCAGGTAACGCTTGGATCCATAGTCTGGGCCTTGGGCCCCACTTCTAAACGGGGAGAAAATTTCAGGAGACCATCTTCGCTGGGCGTTCTGGAACTGGAAGAAATGAGATTGTTATAAGAAAGCCCCTTCTACATATGAAACCTGGCCGCAAGGACAGGAAATTCCCTTCTAGACCCTTCTCTGCTCACGGGAACAGCATTATAAGCTCTGGAAAAGGACATAGTACCGACTCAGATTCAAAATTTAAAATACTGAGTCCCCCTCCCACATCTGCCAGGTGTGTCCCACCCTGCCTGTTATCTGTGGCCATGTGAGTCCCAGCTATGGATGTGGCCCGACACATTTGTAGATGACAAAAATCACGTTGCAATGTCAGAAGAGTGGACTTAGCAGACTCTAGACACTACAGTGGATGCGCAAAGAATTTGACAGGTGATTTTATCTCACTAATCTAATAGCATCCTGGGGTTCTGGTTTTCTCTCTTATTTATGTGCAAACAAGACATGGGAACGAGTGACATTGTTCCGGTGTTGAATTTCTTCTGGCATCCCCAAAGCTATGTCTCCGCTAAACCTTTAATCATAGGCTGCCATACAACAGCAGAGTTGAATTTTCTCCTCTCCCTCGCTTTCATCTCCCTGGCAAGAGCCCCGGGATTCCTTCTCATTGGAAAATAATGGGTCTCAATCATTTTCCCTTTTATTTCAAATTTTCTTACAGATAAAACAATAAATATAACGCAATTCCTATTACCAGATGTCACATACATATTATATAATAAAAACCCCTTACTAAACAAATTTTCCTACTACATATGAGCATGGCGATTCCATTTAGAACGGTTATGCAGCATGAAATGGTTATTGATGGGCTCTGCCTTGGGGGAAGAACGGGGACAATGGGGGAAGTTTCTATCAGGAGATAGCGATGAGACATAGGCAGGGAATAGGCCACTGTCCTGGGAGTATAGCAGAGGGCAAGTGGGACCCCCTCCCCCCCCCCAGTGCCCTTTTGCTTCTTTCAAAAGCAGCCACTGTGGGCTGGGGACCTGGTTTGCTTATGTTCTTTTGACTGAAGTAATGGATGATAGGGCTGGTTCTTTTCCAAAAGAGCAGCTATGCCCTCTGGCACTAGGTATAAATGTGTGTGAATAGGTGTGTGAACAGCCTTCCTCCTACCAGCGAGGTTCGATGGCCCTACTTGCGGTTCCCCTCCCCCATCGCCTTTTTTTTTTTTTTAAAGTCCTGTTCAGAGTAGACTTGCTTCGTGACAGTGAGC
The DNA here is from genome assembly GCF_900095145.1 of Mus pahari. Classification (NCBI taxonomy): domain Eukaryota; kingdom Metazoa; phylum Chordata; class Mammalia; order Rodentia; family Muridae; genus Mus; species Mus pahari. Next base: position 39,636,465 of record NC_034607.1, read on the forward strand.
ACTGTGACCAGGGAGTGAAAGGAGACCTTGGCCTAATACTCAGAGGGGCTGCATTATGATGCAGACTCAGGGCCACGCAGCTACAGAGCTGACCCTGTTATTCTAATGGTAGAGTCTAGGCTCTTTTCTGGCTCAGGTCCTCCCTGTGTTGTGTTCTCCAGCTCAGAGGACTAGATTGGATCCATCCCACTCATTTGAGAGCTTCCCTCAGAGCCCTTCTAAGTTTTCTTCTGATGGTGGGGGTACCAGGGACCCAAGCAGATTCTAAGCCCCAGCTTTGTGACTGAGCCATGACCAAGGGACAGACCTCTTTGTTGCCAACTTTCTGTATGGTGTTTTGAGCCCTTCTGCTCTTAGATGTGCTACTCTAGACATCGTCTATTTCTTGGGGTCTTGTAATAGCTTTGGGGGTTGGGCACCGTTACCATCAGCTGGCTATGACCACATCCTGTTCTTTGTCCATACACTATTTTCCTCTTGGCAGCAGAGAAGGTACTCAGAGTTCATAGACATTGCAAGGCCAGACCTGTGCCTGTGAGGTAAGGCCCTCTGAACTCCACTGTCCCTTTTCATCCTTCCTTAGAGCCTTCAGACTTTTTTTTTCTCCAATCAATACTTGATCAGGTCAGGTCAGGTTATTGGATTAAAATAAAAAAAAGATATCTATTTGCTTATGAGAAGAGGTAGGGGTATGCCTTAAAGCTGTATGAAGCCTGTAAGCATCAGCTTATGGTAGTTTCCGGGGCTAATTCAGTCTTCTGAAGGTCCTTCCTATTTACTCCTAACTATTACCCTCATCTTAAATGCACAGGAACCAGCTGGATCACACTTCTCTATAAGGACCAAATGCATCAGGGTGCTTTTACAGTTGCAGCAACCTGCAACTTGGACATTAAAGAGAGAATCCTGTGAGGTTCAAACATATAACCAAGTTGCCAAACCATCCATTCCAAATCGCAGTCTGTTGACCTGTTTAGAGACACTAAGATGACTGCTGATTCAAGATGCAGCAAGCGTGGATTTGTAGACCTGGGTACGTGGGTAGGTACAACAGTTGGATGCGATATAACAGTTTACCAAGGGGCAACGTCAGAGGTGTGAGAAGTCAGTGAAGACATCAGTGAGACATACCTGGGAGTCTACCTGTGGAAGATAGAGAAAAAGGCTTCAGCAAGCAGACACAACAGAAAGACAACTGGGTCTCCCATCCTAGCTCAGAGCCCATGCTATTTCTTGTGTGGTCAGCCTGTCTGGCACACAGAGCAGCAGGTGCTGGGAATGGGGATATATTCTTCATTTATTGTGCAGAGTTGTAGAAAAGGAAAGCCATCCGGTTGTAGGGAGCAGCAAAGGGGAGAAAACTAAAAGAGGGAGATTATCTAAGACTGGGCAGTGTCCCCTCTATGCCTTAGTGGTTATTGTTCATAGCTATGATGGTGATATAGGAGGAAATGGGAGGACATGACAGGACCAGAGAGAAGGCACAATCCAACTGCACAGTCAAGGGCAGTTTTCCCAAAAGTTGAGTGCAAATGCTGTAATATGGAGAGCTCCAATGACAAGACAGCCTCTTTGATCTCCTTAGACAACGGTAAACATATCGGAACTTGTTCTATGGCTACCACACCCTTGTGGAGAATGTATGAGTACATATGAATGGGGGAACATCTATGTTCCTCTCTTTCCATCTGGTGGAAGAACACAGTTCTATCTTTATGGCCCTCTGCAATGTTAAGGGTCCTTCAATGTGATACACAGGGTATTCACAACCGTCCTTCGAACAGATGCTCCAATACTATTCCATATGTGTGGAAATGGAGGCTAGGGAGGAACAGGGAAAGCTGTGTTGCTTCCTTCGCAATGACACCCCACTCCCAACCAAGAGCAAGTCTTCCCTGTTAGCCTGGGCTCTGATTCCTGTCTACTGTGAGCTGAGGTCCTGTATATGCAGACCTATATACCAACTACTTGATGGGTGTGATCAGACGTTTTAGTCATGGATACTGGGAATGAGGTGTCAAACTCTGACCTGTGTGGGAACTTTTAGGGAATGAAGACAGAAGAGCATGCCCTCTGTCCCTTGTATCTGTCCTGGGTTTTTCTTGCCTGTTCACACACCACTGGTATCTGACAGAACAGTGTGCCCACAGCTGCTGGGGAGTTGCAGGCTCCCACTAAGCTTGGAGCCCCATTTCAGCTGCATCAGCATTATAATTGCTCAGCCCTAGGGAGTCCCATAAGCCTGGATGCTGGCAAACTCACTGTTTGTTTCTGGCTGGAATACAAAAAGAACTGGAGCAGTTTTTTTTTAAAGAGAAAACATTAAAAATTCTGTTTTATGCGTGTTTGTCAGCATATACAGGTATATACCAAGTGCATGGCCAGTATCCAAAAGGAAAAAAAGCATCAAAAACCATAAAACTAGAAGTGTAGACAGTTGCAAGTTACTATATGGGTACTAGCAACCCAACCTAGGTCCTCTACAAGAGCAGTAAGCACTCTTAACCACTGAGCAACCTTTCCAGGCCCCCAGGTGTCTCATGATGAGATCTAGACTGGTCATTGGTAATTAACTCAATCAGGATCCTAGAAGGACCAATGTGATCACAGGAATCCTCTCATCTGAGGGGCAGCTGAGAAATAATTTACCTCTGTACAAAGGAGAGAAGGAAGCTTGGAGAAATGTTAGAAAGAGAGTTGATTACAACCTTACTGTAGCTCCTGAACGATAAGCATGTTTGTCCATTGATTGTGGGTGGGGGTCATCTAGAAAATGAAGCTCAAAAGTTAAAGTAGAAGCTGCACGAGACGGCTCCACAGCTAGACCTGACCCTACAGACTGGCCTATATGTCTACATCTGGGCTCAAAGATTTGCTGGAAATCTTTGAGTGTTCATTCCTACCTCTTTTGTGGAATTACTAGTCAAGCATGGGTGTGGCTGGGTATCTGTGTATGGCGAGGTGGCTGGAATGAAGGTAAAAGGTACACTCAAGTGGAAACACCCAGGTCACAAATTTTTTCCTTCAGCATCCAAGGGCTGAAGAGGGGATATTTGGCTTCCTTAGTTATGGCGGTAGAAACCTACATGTTTCTTCCCATTAGCATGGAGGCAGTTGCTGGGTGGCAATTCAAATGACAGCTGTCCATTATTGCATCCTTAGATGTTCTTTGCAGGCCTGAGACAACTTAAAAGCATTGGGTTGAATCCCAACAGTCTCTTCTGTTGGAGCCTTGACACTTGAAGAATTCAGTAAAAGAAGTAGGAATAAGTAGGGGTGAACTATGTTAAGAGAGTAGAACCCAATGGGCTCTCACTCCAGAGCCCGAGTCCTTGATTCTCCTGTTGCTCTGGGTACCACGAGAAAGGGAAGTATCTAAGCCCCGATGAGAACCGTGGGCCTGTGCTTATAGGTGTCTGGATCTAGCTCTACCTATCACCCCAGCAGTTGGGAAGATATTTCTTTTTCTCTGAGCTTTGGATTTCATATCTATAAAAGTGGGGATAACCGTAGTCTTGAGACACTAGATGAAACCATGCTTGTGACTCTACAGTACCACATCCATGAAGCCTCCTCACTAGCAAGAGCCACAGCAGTGAGCAGGAGAGTTGCCCCATGAGCAGAGGAGATAAGGAACTTGTCTTGCCACAAATAGGCTGAGACCAGTGTCTTTGAAATTTGCTTTGTCCCAGTGAGCAACAGAAGTTGTTCTGGGATGGTAAGTCCAACTCTGGTCTAGGGTGTCACTAGACTTTTGAGCTGTGTGATAGCTACGCCTGACTGCAGGCCTCAGGAGCATCTGGTAGCCAGTCTCAGCGTCACCATGAACTCTGGCATGCCATTCCACACACCTGTGTGCCACTCTCTTCAACTCTAACGCAAGAAGAGGGAACTACTAATACCCAGGGATTCATAGTCTTATTTTTACAACAAGGCTATGGGATGGATGACATGAGAATCACTCATTCTACCTCTGGGATGCTTGGAATTTATTAGGAGAAGAGAAAGGAGAGTCATTAAATTTTATTTGTAATTTTTTTCTCGTTTAAATGGTAGGTTTTTTTTTTTTTTAAGGGTTTCTTAGTTAATTATTTCATGGTATGTGTATGTGCTAGCATTGGGGGGAGTGAGAGAGCTGGTTGGCAGTCAATAGAGTACAGGAATCTGGGCTGAAGGGAAAACCCAGTTTTGGATGAACAGCCAAACAGGTCTTATACGTCAACCACTGAGCTGTATCTGAGCTTTGGTCTAGAGTCTAGGCCCTAGACATAAGAGGAAAAAAAAAATCACCAATTGAATTTAAATGTGTGTGTGTGTGTCTTAAGCTTTTCTTAAATTTTTATTAATGACCTTCAAAAATGAGCCAGGTGGGCATTCTCTGAGGAACTTGTTAAAATGCAGACCGATAGACTCGGCATGTAAGCTTCTCTGATTCAGGGGTTATGGAGCTGCTCAAAGACTCTGCGTAATTATAGAATCTGGTCTTAGACTTGAATGCTTCTTGAGACCCAGGCATTAGACTGTGAAGCACACCTGGAAAAGCAATACCATACAAGTGGCAGAGGTAAAGGGACAGCTGCCATTTAAAACATGGTCAAGAGGCTGGAGGGATGGCTCGGGGTTGAGAACCAATGCTGCTCTTGCAGAGTTCTGTCCCCAGCACCTGCAAAGCGCAGCTCTCATCTGCCTGTAAGGCTAGCTGCAGAGGGATCCAACCCTCCTCTAGACTCCATGAGCTCCCGCACTCGCATGTGCAAGTGCCTACACATAGATAAATCAATAACTAAGAATAAATATAAAAATAGTCAAGTTTGATCCTTAAAACATTAGAGCTGGACATGTCAGTGTCTTTGGGATTTTATTACTAAATCTTCCAGTTTGGTCAGCGTCTCCACCTAGCCCAGAGTGTATACAATATCTACAAAGGACAAAAGCCAAAGCATAATGCTCACCTCCCACACCCGGAACTCTAGTGGACGTCGCTCCTCTTCTGTATCCAGGCTTTGTGGCATGAGTGTGAAGGTCACAACAACATTATTCCCAGTAGTGCCCTCTTGGACAGTAAAGGGATAATACAAATCTCTCCCATGTTCTCCTGGAAAGGAAAGAGCCATTACTGGGGCTCGGAACACCTCTAGGGCTCCCAAGACACTGCTTATGGGGTTGGGTTTAAACTCTGTTTGGAAAGCTAAGGCCCAGGCCACCACAGACATAGTCAGAAGTTATGAAACATGTCCTTTACATTCTGAGAAGGTAGTACTAAATTATAAATTTGGCCCCATTCCTGTGTGTGTGTGTGTGTGTGTGTGTGTGTGTGTGTGTGTGTGTGTGTGTGTGGAGGGGGGTTGTGTGTGTGTGTGCGTGTGTGTGTGTGTGTGTGCACATGTTTGTAGAGGCCAGAGGCCAACCTCAAGTTTTCATTCTCCATGTTCTGCCCAATGCTTTATATTGTGCTGTATTGTGTTGTGTTGTGACATAGAGAATCTCACTGGCCTAGGACTTGCCAGCCATCTAGGCTGGCTGGCTAGTGAGCCCCAGGAATCCATCTTTTCTCAGCACTGGGATTGTAAGAGCCCATCCCCACGGTTAACCCTAAGGGCTGGTTAGTAAAATTACAGAATCTCCAAATGTGCGTGAACTTATTGTACTGGCAATAAATAAATATCAGAGCCTCGAATGGCATCAATCACCAAGCACCATGAAGACAGGAGGAAATAGGTGCTGGGTACTGCTCTTACATCTGAGCCCACTTATCCCAGACGGAGCAAGAGTCGAGCTCACACGGAAACGATTAGACTCAACGGCGTGAAGCGGTGCAGGAAAGCCAGGATATAGATGAGTGGATAGCCTTCAGAAGGCATGGGTCACAACAGATAAGCTCTGAAAGGTGAGAAGGGGGCCAGAGAAGACTATCAAGGTCATGGCCTTTCTCTGAGTACTGAAGTAGATGATGATTAAGATGCACTCAGCAGCATAGAGCAGGCACTCGATTGATTATTTCCTTCCTTCTCCTCCTTGTAAGGTATTCCTATAAATGGCCTTGCCGCCTTGCCGTGTAAACCGAACCAGTTCACTGATTCTCGTGATATCCAAGGGAAGGGGCTTTGTGGTGTAGTCAGGCAGGCACTGCTTGGGGAGCCGAGTAAGAATGGACTCAGCAGTTTTGTATCGTCCACTCCTGACCTCCTTGGTGACAAGGCTCTCTGAGTAGCAGAGTGATCTCAAGAGCCCGGAGAATAGAAGGAAGCGTACCTTAACATCTGGGGTCATTGAAGGAAATCTTTCTGGACAAGCAGGTGTGAATATATATTCTCTCTCACACATATTTTTTTTTTTGCAGCCAGTTTTATGGAGAATGGGCTAGTACACTTGGTCTCTATGCAATAGGAAGCAACTTAAACAGGGAGCAGGTTAGATAGCAAAGGGTCATGAGAGAGGTCCCTACCACTGCTATCTTATGAGCAGGACAGCACTATTCACCCCCGTATATGGGTGGTGCTCTGCAGCATCAAGGGGGTAAGCAGGGGTTGCGGTTTATACTGTCTACACCTGCGGAGGTTGAAGACAGAAAACAGTTTCATTCCCTAACACAAAGATAGTGTATGGGAATGACAATGTAAAGTCAATAAGGCTTTGACTTCCTTTCTCATGCTCTTTCCACAGCCTTTCCTCCTGTCCTGGATGCTTACTGGAGAGCAGAGAGCCAGCTCTCCACCTTGGATATGGGTGAAGCTGATTGGCAGGATTCGCTGGATGCTAGGAGCGGTGATTGCCCCGCCCACCACTATTAGCAGCCACCACGTGTCAAGGGTAGTTGCCTCTTGAGGCTAACTCCTTTGCTCTCTCATTAGGTCAGTGGTCTAACCAGACACAAGAGTCAGAGAAAAGTTGGGATAGAGCTAGGGCCGACAGGTACACGTCTGGCAGGATGAGCACCTGCTCTGTTTCTTGGGATCACTTTGTCCGTAAACCTCATTTGTTCCCAGCTCTCATTGGATGTGACTCCATGATTCATGGTGATGGGGTTCTGGCTACATATGTACAGGTAGGTGAAGTTCTTCAGGAAATCTTGACAGGACATCCTGTGGAAAACAGTCACACAGCCCAAGTCACTTCCAGCCGTGTCCTCAGTTCCAGCTTCCCACCACTTCCCTACATCTGTCCAATCAGAGGAAGTCCCCATGTGTGACTTACCATAGGCTTTCCCAAAGACCAAAGTCTATCTCTGGCACCTTCCAGTCATGCCTTTCTGCCCTGAGACTACCCTCCAATGCTGGAAAGGACGGTAGCAGAGACAAGTCTGGGTGTTGTGTGTCACCTGGCAAAACCACTTTTCAAACCCATTAATCCAACTGAGTCCTTTTAGGGTCAGTGGGGCAAAGGCCAGGTTCTTTCTCTCTGCGCTTAGTCCTTTGAACTGTTAGCCAGCAATCTTGTTTTTGCTCATTGCAAATGCATTGCTGAGGTCTTTAAAGAAACGCACGGAGGCCACAGTGAAAACCTAGCCTTTTGCTAGGAAGCTGGAGATATTGGGGAAGATTTGCCCTTCGAATTGACATTTGTTTCTCTGATTCCGAGGAACCAGGACCCAGACTTTCTTCCCTTCTCACTCATGCTAAATGTTTAAATCTTTTTAAAATGATTTGAATTTGTTTCCATACAGTATATTTTGACTGTCTTCTCACTCCTCCTCCAGTTCCTCCCCACCCACCTACCCCCTCAACATTACACCCCTAACACTACGTCCTTTCTCTTTCTTACACAAAAGATGAACACAACAAGAAGGGAAAACCGAAGCAGACAACTAAAACAAACAAACAAACAAACAAATGAAAACAAAACAGAAAGCAGACCCCGAAGTGGGGTTTATTTTACGCTGGCCTACTACTTCTTGGCATGGGGCTTGCCCAGGCCTATGGACACTCCATTGGAGAAAATAGCTTCTTGCTTAAGGGTGGGACTTTGGGTCTTCGTCCTCTTCCCTGCGTTGGGATTTCATCTTACTTGAACCTGCGCAGGTCTTGTATGTGCTGTCATAGCCATGTTCTCTCAAGTTCCCTTCCTTTCTCCTCTTCTCCGGGAGAACCAGAGATCCCAGCCACACTTGCTCTACAGATCTGTCCGGCTGCTTCCCTTCTTTTTCATGTACACATGTTAAGTCTCACTACCGTGCATCAGTAAACCAACCAGAGGATCCTCCAAGAAACGTCCATCTTCTCTAGGATGTGCACATAAGGCATGGCACATGCTTTCAGGACATGGGATATTGGATAGCTTCTAATCAAGGACAGTGATATTCCACCCAGGGCCAGGCTGGTAGGATTCACTTTCAGTTACTCTTTTGGAGAGTGTTGTCAAAGCAAACTGTAGCTGCTATGTCCCCAGATAATGGGAGACAGGGTTGACAATCATACCTCCAAATCCAAACTTCGGAGCAACTACCCCTTCCCAGCCCTGGGCTTCCAGGAGAGCCCAGTATCTCATCTCCAAGATAACCTTCACATCAAGAAGGGAGAACATAATGCCTGCCACTCAAAGCTTTTGTGACTTGGTAAAGACTATAGGTTCCCTCTGTGCGGGTTTTTGCAATATTAATTTCCATTCTCGTGCAAGTTTAAGGAACAGTTGGGATGGAGGGCTTGGGAAATAAATACTCCAAGCATCCTTAAAGAAGGATAATTACCAAAACTCGCCATCTTCCTTTTCCTCATACAGCTGGCTTTTCCGTGGGTCTTGGGTTTCTCTCCACTCCTTGGACCTAGGTATGGATAGAGAGACCAAGGGTGAGCTCTCCCACACCTTGCCAGATGCCATGGTGACCTCAAATGCCCTGACCACTTTTGTTACCATCTATAATTGGTTCTATTTGAGAGAAAACCCTGATATCAAGCCTCCAGGATCTGTAGCATATCATAATGGATGACATTCTCTAGTTCCATCAATTTCCCTGCTTAATAGCATGATTTTGCCCTTCTTTATGACCAAACAAAGCTCCATCATGTATATACGTCACATTTTGTTTACCTGCTTGTCTGTTGGCGGTACCTTGGCTGATCCCATACATTAACAATGGGGAAGCGGAGGGAGGTCACAAGAGGTGATAAAGTGGGAGAACTATCAAAGTACATCTTATACATGTGTAAGGATGCCATTCATTTGTATAATTAATGTACATTAATAAAAACCATCTCCTATTCTCCCCCCCACCCCACCCCCCGCCGCCAAGCTTGAACATGAGCTTTTTTTGCTGTCTCGACCTCGACATTACCAAATATTATTCATTTATTGACTCTACCTCCTAGGTCCCTCTCACAGATGGCCTGGGCCCACTCCTCCCTCTGTTACCGTGGTCCAGCCCACCTTTCTCTCCCTCATGGACAGCAGATGGTCTCCCTGAGCATCTTTCTTCCCATCCTCCACACTGCCACCAAGATGAGCACTCCAAAGCAGGTGCTTGTTCCTGTCCCTCCCTTGCTTACCACATGTGGGTGGCACCCCACTTCTCCCCGCCCCCACCAGGGAAGTTCAAACTCCTCAGCTTCTGCCAATCTCCCCAGGTTTCACTGGGCTGCTCCTGCCCCACCCCCACCTGTGAATTTCCTGTTGCAGCCATTGCTCGAATATCTTCGTTTCCTTAGAGAAGGTTGCCCTCCAACCCCACACATAGGCCTGTTTGCTTTCACCATGATGCTCCTGTATCAGGAACACGCCTCTCAATGCTGATCTGCTACCTCTCACCCTCCTCATCAGTCACCCAAAGGATACTGTGTATGAGAAGCCAGGCTAAAGCTCACCGGCTTCACACTGAGACCTGGCTCTGCTTTTGGGTTCCCACAGACCTAGTGCTCTATGTCGATCCTGTGCCCATTGCTTCTTATTTGTCTTTTGAGACCCTAGTGTCCAGAGAACAGTGGCCATCACAAGTATCCAACATACACTACGACCCCTACTCCCTGCAATGATTCCCCCCCCTTTTGCTTAATTAAACTAAACTCTAGAGATGATGTGTTCCAGGAGCAAGTCCCGGAGGTGTGACAAGGAAAAGATCCTTTTAGGCAAAGGGGACAGCTGTTCCTCCTTCAGTTTGAGCTTTAAAGTAGCAACAAGCTCCACAGGCTATAGGCCCCAGAGGCACAAAAGTTTAATGAGATCTTTCCCATAGAGGAACCTATATCAAGAGCTCAGGTCACTTCCGTGTCAGGACAGCAAGGCAGAGACCACCACCCAGGCTTCCGGCTGCTGGCTGAGGCAGTCAGATGTGTTATTGTAAAATGGCAATTTTATAATTAAGCGATAATTACATTTTCTGCAGCGTGTAAGGGAAAATAAATGTAGTGTAAATCAATACGCTATTGATTCATGCAAGTTTGCCTTTAAGTGTGTGCGACTGAAATTTCAATTATGCCTGAGATTAGACCAGGCGGCTCTCGCCATCCATCTCCATTCCTAAGGAGTGGGGGAGAAACCGACCACCTGCACGGAGACGGTGATTGTGCGGGTTGCCATTGCTTCCTTCTAGCCTGGTTCTGGTGAGAGGGGCTGACCCTCTGCTCTCAGCAAAGGGGCATCGTCCTACAGGGTAGACACTGGTCCGCATGAACACTGCTGCTCAGAGGCTCCACTCATTCATGCTCATTCCTGTCTGTCGGGTGTAAATCCAAGCTCCAGGGCCACTCTCCCCATCCTCTCCCTCTGCTGCAGCCCAGCAGTTTCCTGGCTAGGAAGGGAAGGGAGTCCTACCTAGTGTCTTGAAACACACCCCGTGCCCTTGCCACAAGGACGCCTCCTGGTCATCGCCATCAGCCTTGTGTTCCCTGAATATGCCCCACCCACAGAATCTTTTCCTTCTCTGAGCTCCGATGTCCATTGTGGCCTTTCCCAGTCATGGAAGACACAAGGGAAATAGTAACCATTTCAAGTGTATTACCTCTGCTCACCCCAGGGAATGACAATGGTCTGACTTGGGCTACTTCTGTGGGCCAGTGAAAATATCCTTTGGGTTCACAGTAGGCAGCTTAGGGTGCTGGGCATGGAGAACTGGGGACAGCCAGAGGTTACTCAGACTTACTTTAGAAACCCTAAAGGATAAGCTGGGTTTGGGGGCACCGGTGTGCAATCTTAGCTCCCTCCAGAGGCTGAGGTGAGAGGTCAGCAAGTTCAAGGGTAGCTTGGGCTACGGACGGAGTGAAACCGAGGCTGAGCAATAAAGCAAGACCCTGTTCCACACAGACACTGAAGGGGGCTATAGTGAAGGGGTTAAGAGCTTGCCTGATATTCACCAGTCCTGTGTTTAATCCCCAGGATGGAAGGAAGAAGAAAAGACAATAAGAATAAGGCAAGAGAAATGAACAAGGGAAGGAATGAAGGTGATGTGCAGGCAGCCTTGGTACATGGCTGCTTTCCCACATTTGTATGCCTCCTCCCATTCTCCGGGGAGCATCTTAGAGGTTCCAGCCAGGCTTATTCTATAGGTCTCTCCTGATGTTCCTCTTCCTTTCTCCTCCCCTTCCCTCTCCCGCTTCTATCCCTCTCTCCCTCATCCTCCATCATCCATCCCTTCATCTCACACTATTTGCTGGGTGCCTGCCAGTCCAGAGCCCACACCGAATCAAGGGGTCTTGCCCCAGCTTGGCGCAGGGAATCCCACTGGGGTGCTGGCAGCTGGTCCAGCAACACTGGCTGTTGGCATGTGCCTTCCAGAGCTCTCTGTGCACACTGTATTGATTTTCACTCCTTGTCGGGGCCCGTTCTGTCTGTCTGACACACTGCATTTTCCTTTCTGATCATGCTCCCGCCCCCGCTGGTCCTGAGGCTGCAGCCGCTGGGCTGTGATGCCTTTTATGGGTCTGCACAGATCCTGAGCAGAATCTGACAGGCCCAGTCCTACTGGTCACCAAGAGAAGCTAATTATAAAGTACTTCTGCTTCTGTCCTTTTATTGCTCCTCCCTCTCAGTCACCATGGCACTGGTGACTGCCGTGGGAGGAGAAGAAGATAATGGGAGGGACAAAGGCAAATATTGGATGTTCTTCTCGTATGCAGAAACTATGGCAATATGTTTAATTGTTTACCATAGGTGGTTAGGCACCAGAGTCAGCCTATGCTATGACAGCTGAGAACAACCTTTCCAGAACCTGGGAGAAGTTGTGGAGTGGAGACTCATCAGCGTGTTGAAGGCCTAGCTACTACCCAGCAGCTACCACCAGAAGCAAGGAGCATGGCAGTGTAGGTACACAGAACCCAGGTCGAGGGTCAAGGTTGAGCATCTGAGACTACACAGTAAGTAGATCACCCAGATCATTGTCTCAGCTCTACCTGGCATGGACCAACTCTGAGCTGATTCGGCGGCACCATCAGCATCTGGGTCCAAGGAATCCTCTCCGTGAGGAAGGATGCTTTTATTCTCCAGCTGTCTCTTCCCAAGAGCAAGTTTGGTTCCCATCCTGCCTCCTACCCTCTTTTCTAATCTTGGGTACTCAGGAGCCTCAAAGACTTTCAGAAGACAGACACGCGTTTTACCATTTGAATATACATCAGAGCACACACCCAATCCAGTGTATATTTTGTGACATGTATATGATAGGTGTCTAATAGATGCCTGGAAAATGATACCCTGGGTGTCTACGCGCACCCAGAGACATAACCAGTGATGAGCTGGCCAAACCTGTGGTGAGGGCTACGGTGGGCTGGCCAGAGCCTGCCCAGGTTCCCAGTGAAGAATCTCCACCTGCCCATGCTCCCAGCACTCATACCCATCTTTCCAGCGTCCTCGCCATTCTCTCTCGCCCCAGGGGTTCCAAAGGCGGATGATTTCTTCCCAGTCCCCCTGGTACTGAATCTGTAAAGGAAGAACAGGAAAAGCAACAGTCATAGCTGCTCTCTGGCGAAAGAGGGCAGAGAGCCCAAGTATGAACTTAGCTGCTTTTACCTCCCAGGGCTAATTTCACTTCTGACCTCCTTTGGCCGCAGCCAGGAGAAAAATAAAAAGAAGAATGAGGAAGAGGAGGAGGAGGAGGAGGAGGAG
>NC_034607.1:39649625-39653018 GCF_900095145.1 Mus pahari
AAGAAGAAGAAGAAGAAGAAGAAGAAGAAGAAGAAGAAGGAGAAAATCAATGTCTCTCTTGCTGCTTGCATGGAGTTAGAATGAGAGAGGGAGGCCAGAGATGAAAAAGACCCTTGTTTTGCTCAGCCCCCAGCAGGTGCAGGGGTAGCTCCATTATGTTGGGTGCTGTCTCCCGGAAGTGGGTGAATTCAGATGTGACTGCAGATGCCTAGCATGGGCTGCTGCATTTGTCTGTAGGGTAAGGTGATAGCTTTGTGGTCCCCTGCCTCTTCTAATCTGTCACACAGAAGGCATCTCTCTCCCACGTGCCATGCAATCTTGTGAGTTAGAGTCCCATGTGAGGAAGGCAGAGACATCGCTGGAGCTAGGATAGTCAAGATAGTCAAGGTTAGCTCTTTTCATTCCACATCTTGCCTCTGTCCAGAGACACCCCCCCCCCCGTCTATGAGAAGGTGACCTCTCACAGCCTGAACTCCCTTCTTCTTGATCCCTACCACCAAGATGTAGGGTATCACTTGTAGGTAGATGGTAGAGCTATAGGAACATCAGAACATAGAATAGCCAACCATCAGCCCACACTTCCGGGAGCCAGGAGCCCTCAGCCTAGAGACGGGGATGGAAATATGATTGAGTTGTATCTGAGCTATTGATCCATGCTAATGCTGTCTAAGGAGACAGAAGACCTGGAGAAAGAGAGAGTTTCCCACCCACTCCATGTTAGAGGCAGCTACTGAATGGCCTATTACTGGACAAGGAGACACAGTGAAGACATCCCAGCCAGCTTTCTCTCTGTTCTCTGGGGTGAGTATTTCTATAGCCTCTGCCTTACAGAGGAAGAGACAGAATTATAGATGTGAAGTAACTCTTATAAGACCACTGAGTAAGCAAGTGGCAGGCACAGGGAGAACTCCCTCCTAGCTGATGTCCGTCCCTTAGGCCTAGGCCTTACATTTTGGAACTAGATATGGATAGACTCCCGTATGAGGCTGTATCCTTGGCCTCAGACACAACCCTTGAGTCCCCTGCTTAGGCCCATGTGATCATTGACAGGTACAGCTCTGAAGAAGCAGCCTGGCACATAGCCTGGGCCTGGGCCTGGAAAAGGTCTTTTGTGTTCCTTTCCGGGTCTGCTCCATCTCTCCCCAGGATGTGCTAGAAGGTTTGCAGTTCCTCCAGACAGCGCTGGCTCCTGGCACACCCCTAGGTGTGCATATCCTCTCTGACCTACCCCAAGCCTATCCTCAGCTGTCAGCATCTGCTGGCACTCACCAAGCAGGGGCATAAGACACGGTTACCTGGTGTGCTGCAGAGTTTAATGAGCCCCACTTGGTGCCCAGCAGAGTCAGGGGCTCAGTTGGGCATAGGGAGGAGATGTAGCCCTTGATTCAGAGGGCTTAGAGCAGGACTAAATGAGGCATGCAGATAAACACTCACCCCTTGGCCCAGGGGAGTTGCCAGCAGAGCTAGGTGCATAATAAAAAAAATGCCAATTTCATTTATCTTCCTGTCTGTGTCCTGCCTGGAGGGAGGATGAGCAGATTAAAAAGCATGCTACATTTACAGGCTGGTTTAATCTTAGCACTTGTGGCTCTGAGTTATAGCCTTTTTGTTCCCGATAGGAAGGGAGTCCCTAACAAATTCAAAGCCCCGAGTCTGTGTGTCCTTAATGGCATTGCCCAATTGATAGCTAAGTTGGCTGTGGCCAAGGGTGTCAAGGTCATGTTCAAAGCTAAGGTCACAGGTAGGGGTAAAAAATGGGGTAGTTCACAGCTTCACTGCTCTGACCATCCTCCTGACCTTGGTCAGCCTTCTCAGCAAAGGTGTCACGGGGCAAGAGGTAGCCCAGATTATCAATTCTAAACACCAGCTCCTTGGATGTATTTTCTCTAATGAATACTAGTTACATTGACTAATAATCGCTCTATGCCAGAAAAAGTGGTTTCATTGTTAATGATTGATTAAAACCAAGCAGCACCAATGCATACACCCTTAGAGCCTTTCAACTATTAAAGCACACTGCATCTGTAGGAGGCAGAGATGCTGAGATGCAGCCTCCAGGTGTATTCGTTTGCACAGGACATCTCCTGTAGTTAGAGTGTGTGATGTGAGACCTGCTCAGAAAAGCAGGGTAGGGGTCTACAGGCCACATGATCTTGATCACCTGTCATCCCAGGTCAGGTACTTTGTTCATGCCGCTCTCATCCCAGCACATATGCCACTAACGGATCACAGCTCTCTTTCTCCAGTTCTATAGTCAAACATCAGAATCGTGTTAACATAGAAACTCAGACGGCATGGCTGAGTGATCGAAGTTGCCACGTGAGATAAAATCTATTTGCAAACCTAAGACTTGTCCACATCTGGGAGAGCAGGGCTAGAGGAAATGGAATGTCTACACATGGCCAGGGTGGTGCTCGTGTTGACTGTTGGCATTAGCAATTCATAGGAGTGGTTGGGAGAGTAGAGGAGTGTCTGATGCACAGTTTTGTGGACTGGAGTCTACATCCTCCGTGAGTTTGCTCATGGAGATGCCTTCTAGAGCCCTCACATATTTTCTGTGATAGAAGAATAGCAATATCATCTTCCCAGGCCAAGGGCAAATGCGTTCCTTCATGCATGCAATTGCATTCATCCATTGGACAAGCATTTGTTAGATGCCCACTGTCTTCAAGTATATTGATGCTGGTCTACCAGTTTGGAGGCAGGTAGGGGATGGAATAGTCTCCCATGCTGTGAACTAGGGCACAAAACACCAGGGCAACTGGATTTACTTTGATGGATGGGAGAGACAGATTGCATAGAAGAGGTAGGACAAGTTGAAGAAGGCCACAGAGGACACCTGACACTCTGCATTCCATAGTGCCTATGAACTATCTGCCTTGAAGTTTGGGATTCTGTCTCTTAGGGCACAGAAGCCATGTTTGACCCCAAGAGTAGCAAGACGTGCAGGAAGAGGGAATGCTGTGAGAAACCCTTGGGGATGGATTGGGAAATGTTGTCACTGCACAGGTGTTTTGTGGCTTCAGATGCCAACTGGGAAGACCAGGTGCTGGGCAGCTATCTCACATGTCACCACCTTTGTGACCTTCAGAAAGATGCTTCTCCCATCAGTTCTTAGCATCATCATTTCAGAATGGGGGAAGCTGGACTTCGGTAGTGTTTTCTAGATGTATCATACTTTGTCCAGAAACCACACACATTTTCATTCATTTGTAGTCATTTCTACAGCATAGACTTCCCTTCTCCCCATGGAGCCAAGCAGCATCTGAGAAGATAGAAGCAGCCAGACTCCTTCAAGCCTCCTCGGAGTCACTGTATGGCTAGAGGATTAAATGCAAGCCAATGGTCTCTCTCTCTCTCTCTCTCTCTCTCTCTCTCTCTCTCTCTCTCTCT
>NC_034607.1:39654037-39657638 GCF_900095145.1 Mus pahari
TGTGTGTGGAGAGAGTGTGTGAATGTGTGTGAGAGTGTGAGTGTGTGAGTGTGTGTGTAAGTGTGTGTGTGTGTGTGGGGAGAGAGTGTGTGAATGTGTGTGTGAGAGTGTGAGTGTGTGTGAGTGTGTGAGTGTGAGGGTGTGTGTGTGTGGGGAGAGAGAGAGTGTGTGAATGTGTGTGTGAGAGTGTGAGTGTGTGTGTAAATGTGTGTGTGTGTGTGTGTGTGTGTGTGTGTGTGTATGTAACTCTTCCTGTGAGTTATGAGTGGAGGCTATTAGGTGAGAGGTCTCACTATTTCATGCCCAGGAGTTTCCTACCCCACTGATTATGAAACTCACAGTCTCTGAGGACATATGCTGTCCTGCTCATGGCATAACCCATGTCAGCAGGATCTCCCTGCCCCAATGACCTCCTTCTGCAAGGAACAGTGTGACTTGGCCAACGTTTAAGAGTTCAGGAAGTATCATGTAGACAGGGAACCAGATGTTTTAGAATAGACTCAAGCAATTTGGACCTTATGTGACCTATGAGATCCGCTACTTCTATGACTGGGGAGAATCAGGGCTTTTTATAAATATAAAGAAAACACAATAGAACTACTTGCAGCTAAGGTTGCTTTCTCTAATACATGGCAATCCTTCTGGTCACCCTGGGTCATATGCTGCCCCTGGTCAGGAGGGAGCAATATCTGAGGATTTGGTGGTCAGCTGCATTCAGATTGTGCACAGTATCCTGAACTGTGTGACTCTGAAACTTCGCTTAGTTCTCATTTCCTTGTCTATGATATGAGTTTGGAATCCCTGCCTCAGAGAGAAGATACAGATGGACACTTCAAGGTGAAGAAATGCCTGTTGGGTACCAACTCACCCCACTTCGGGTGGCACAGGTAATCATTGAGCCTGCTTGGAGTGCGGTCTTCACTGTCATCAGTAGGTTGGATGGAGAAGAGGTATAGGGCTCGATGACGGTGACCACTCCTCCTGTGAGGTCCACCAGGCCATCCAGAAGGAAGCCATAGTGTAATTGGGAATAGGAGCCAAGCAACCTGTCGGGGGAGGGGAGATCAGGTTTTATCCCTGGAGCAAGAGCTTGTACATCAACCCTGTGCATGTCCCCTATTTGAGGGGCTTCTCCATCTATAGGGGGACCATGGCCCTCTCAGGATCAGGGAAGAGCAGGGCCAGCCAGTCCTTAGAAAACACCGGATGCTATTTTGATTAGGATCTGCTTCGTTGCTCCCTCCTGGGTCTGAAAACACCATAAGCAGCGGCACGTGCAAGAGCACCTTAGGTACATGCTCGAAGCTGAAAAAAGACCATATTCCTACCACCAAAGAACTCATAATTAACAAACCCAAGTCCAGCCTGGCAATGGTCAGCCCTTGCTCTCACGCTGGGCAAACTGATGCAGAGCTCTTGCTTATAATAGCCCTCCTCTTCATAGAAATTAGGAGGGAGAAAGCCTTTCATGAAGTTGGTATAGGAAGAGATAAGTCTGGGCATGTATAACCTCAGATCTCTACCCTAGATACCTCTCCCCCCTCACCCCCCCCCCACAGCCTTTGGCCTTCTGCCTCTGTGCCTGCTCCTCAGAAATACCCCGGCTCATTGTTCCAGCCTTGTTTTCTTCCTGTTTTTACTTCAGACCTCACCATTTGACTCTGACCATCATCCCCTAGCTGAGTGATGGCAGGACTTGACTTAGCAACTCTGAGCCTGCTTCATGACCCCACCCCACATGGTCCAGATTCCATCCTTGGCTTCTCCTCACAAGCTCTCAATACCTGGAAGGGAAGAACTTTTGCTCAGGCTCCCTTTGCTTATTTGAGGAGCAGGACATCTACGTAGGCCTCACTGAGTTCAGCATCAAAAGCAAATATGGGCAGCATAGAGAAGGACCTCTGGCCATGGCCAACATCACAAGGCACAATGGTCTGTGAGTCTTTTTCTCCCTGTTCCATATCTGTTCTGTCCTCTACATCCAGTGCTTGGTGTCAGGACGTAATCTCTTTAGAAGGAATTGCCAGTGATCACAACAATCACACGATGGCACGTCAGTGACCTCCTAAAGTATCTATTTGCTACAAGAACAGATAGCTAATAATGGGAGACAGAAGACAAACTGATCCCAGTCTAGATGTCCTTGACTCTGAGTTGAGGTTCATGCAGGTTAAGAGAATGTCTAGAGTATTTGTAGGAGGACTAACCAAATTGGAGAGGCTTCTAGAGCCTGAAGATGGATGGATCTAGCAGAGTGGACAAGAGGGCTGGGGGAAGGGCACCGGAACAATCACTGAAGCTGGGCCAGAGTGTCAGACTCCCAGTATGGTGAATTATAGGTTCCTAAATGACAGCCATGGCATGGCAAGACATGGAGAAAAGAAGGGGGTTGTGGGCAGTCTTCTGAATGTAGAAACTGCTCTCCGCTCTCTCCCTGTCAGATCCCTGGGCAACTGTCTCCCATTGGCAAGCAGATGCAGAGTCTGTCATGGGTGATGGTCATACCCATGAGTTTTTTTCTATTACTATAAAACCAGTGAAAGTCTGGGCCTGGGTTCATTCTTGCTCCTGTTTATAAGAAGGCATTTGGCCTTGGAGGTAACCTTTTCCATTTTGTTCTCGGACTTTCCACTAGATACGGTAGGATGGAGTGGGTCACACTGGGACCCTCAGATGCTCTTTTCTCATCCTCTTTCCACCTCAGTCACTAGCCACTCTCTTTCTGGTACTACACAGAGTGCCAGAAAAATCATGTCAGCAAATATGGATTATGAAGCCACTGTGTCCCAAGCAAACCTGTCAAGGGTGGCTTAGAAAAACTTATTAAGGAAACCTAAGGATCTACAGACCCAAAAGGCAAATCTACAGGGACACTTATGTGACATTTACCCACTCTGTTTAAAATGAGTTCTGATCTTATCCCTTCCTCACCTCCCTGTGATCTCAGGCTCTGATTGGCTTAAAAAAGTCTTTATCTTCACAGTGTTTGCTCAGCCAATGGCATAGGGTCCCTTTGATCAGGGTTGTACCCACTTAGGTCTGAAGACTTGGCCTTTAATGTCACACGTCTTTACTGAGGACAGCAAAGTTCACAAGGACCATGGCAGAATCTGTTAGCATTCTACTGTACTGGTCCATCCTGCCTGTGGTCCCTTCCAGTTCTAAGCAGAACCCACGAGGTGATGGCTCCACAGAAGCACCTGGGGTTTTGACCCTTCCTCACTGATGTACTCCATCTTGGCTCTGGGCTTCATCTGAGGTCTGTTACCCACATTATTCTGCTGTTAACACAGAGATACCACATATAAGAGAAGGGCTCCGGGTCAACCCTGCCACAGTCAGCACTTCTTCTTATGTCTTTCAGAACCTTCTCTCAGCGTCTGTCCTCCATGCCTGCAAAGCCTGTCGTAGTAGCAGTAGGACATTTTGACAAGGAGCTAGGTTACTTTTTCACAAATGCAAGCTTATGGATCGTGCTGATAATTTGGAAGCATGGCCACTATTCTCACTCCCCTTTGCTGACAGGGAGTAGGGGAGAGAGAGAGAGGGAGGGAGGGAGAGAGAGAGAGAGAGAGAGAGAGAGAGAGAGAGAGAGAGAGAG
>NC_034607.1:39659769-39665175 GCF_900095145.1 Mus pahari
AGAGATAGAGACCAACAGAGAGACAGACAGAGACAGACAGAGACACAGAGGGACACAGAGACAGAGACAGACAGAGAGGCCATGAGGCCAAGCTCTTCCATGAGGTGCAGGAGGTGGAGTATTTTGAGGAAGGTGAAGGTAGTGGAAAGGGCAAAGATGAGACTGGGAGTCAGGCAGACTGCTGGGCTCCGGAGTTCGTTCCTTCCTTCTTCCCTTTATTAGCCTCAGTCTCTGTCCCCACCCCTCTCTCTTTCTTTCTTTCCCTTCTCTCCACAACTATTTCAGGATGTTAAATCTGCCATGTTTGCTTCTTCGGTGTTCTTAACACGATGTATACTGTCGTGGATATAATTTTCATGTTCATAACCAGTGTTGTATTTTACTGCTCAGCGTCTCTTGCCCTTTTTGTTCAGAGCTCACTGTCTGAGGATCATCCTGGGCAGAGATTGCACCTGTGGCTTCCGACCACTGTGAGGCTGTCAGGTAGCACACCCACCCCACGGTCCCTGTGTCTCCTGGCATGGGGACTTCACACCGTACCTGCAGTGCCATTGGGAACTTCGCAAGCCTGTCCTCCTAAAGCCCCTCTGGGAGTGCTCTCCCTGGGTGTGACATATGCCAGCGAGTCATCCAAGAGTAGCCAAGTGGCCTTTGCAACTTTTCCTCAGGGCAAACCCTTCAAGGCTGTTTCCTAAATCCCCACAGACTGGCAGTCACTTGACCTTGCTTTGGCTTTTTCAGTCTAAAAGCACAAAGGGGTTCTGTCTTATCTTAAAATTTGCATTTTCTTTTGGTTGTAGAAAGACTGAATCTCTCTTGGTCAGAATAAGAGTCTTTAGAACACTGCCTTGCTCTTTATAGATGTGGGTATGCATATTATACATACTCACTTGAGCCAGACTGCTCAAGTGTCTGTGGCAGGGCCAAACACAGTGCCTGGCATAGGGCAAAATGTTCAATGGGCATCTGCTGAATAAACAACCCTTGAAGCCCAAGGAAAACATGTGATCTGGGGTGCCCACAAATTCTGAGCTTGTCCCTGAACAACCTGTGTGGACCCTAAGAGAAGGAACAAGTCCTGTTCATATACCATCCCCCAACCAAATCTCATAGCAGCCACACACCACCCTTAGTTCCTGGACCACAGCTTGAAGTGTTTCTCCAAAGTTTTTCTGTCTGTTCACTGGCCCTTCCCATAACTCTTCTCTCACTGTAGAGTCTTATCTGTCCTTTCATCCCCACTCAAATGTCAAACACTCTTTCAGCAACCTCAGCTTGTCTCTCTGTTAGCCAGGGAGTCAGGATCACTTCCCCATCTATCCCCCATCAGGCTACAAGCAGGATTATAGTCAGTCCTTTGACTCTGAAACATTTGTACCACTACTAAACCAACCATGAATTGAAAATGTTGGAAACCAATTTTATCAGTACAGAGCATGAAACAAACATCCCTTGTCATTATTTCCTAAACAATATAGTATTACAACTTTTTGCATAGGATTTACATCATGTTAGATATTATGTATAGTATATATGTAGATGATTTAGGGCATATAGGATTATACAGTTTATATGTAAATACTATTGGTATTCCATTTTATGGAAAGATCTTGAGCATTGTGGTCTAATACCCATGGGAGGATGCTGGAAACATTCTACTTCAGATGCCATATTTCATCTGGATTCTTATATCTGCCCATCATCCATATTACATGAGCTTGGGGCTGCCGATTCCACACCTCAGTCTGTGTCTGTGGGTCCCTCCTCACAGCCTCAGAACCAAACCTTGCATTTGGCAATCACTTACAAAATTGTTTCCCTTTGTAACAAAGGCTCTGATGCTCAAACAGACATTGTTTATGTATTTGCTTTGATACAAGGTTTCACTATGTAGCCATGACTGTCCTGGTTATCACTTTGTAGACCAAGTTGGCCTCAAAGATATGCCCGACTCCGCTTCCCAATGCTGGGATCAAAGGTGTGTCCCCCCCCCCCCCAGGACATTGATTGCATTGATAAAAGATATACAAGCTGCAGGGCAAGCTGGCAGGAAGCATCTGTGAGGACAAGACACAAGGCAGGAGAGCCAACATTGAAACCGGGCAGAGAGGCTTACCCACACTTACTTGGCATAGGCTTTCTCCATCAGGCAGGGCCAAAATTCGTTGTTGTTTTTTCGAGGGTGCACAAAGACTAACTGATTGTTTTGGGTGGGCAATTGGTCATCTATCACTACTTCCACCCAACGGTCACACTGCCAGAACTGGAAGAAAGATGAGGATATGTATGAGGTCCCTGAGCTCCTGTGTCTCAGTATGCCCTTCCCCCTGGGATATCTTCTCCTCTCAGACACAGGAGCTCAGGAAGGGGCTTCTGCACCTTTCTGGCCAAGGCCAAGATATTGTTGTAACACAGCTTCATCTCCCAGCAACAAACTCCATCCAGAGCAAAACCCAGCCCAAAGGGCAAATGTATGCCCTCTCCAAGAGCAAAAGGAATAACTAATGTGGTACAAATCAAGAAAAAAGGGCAAGTAGCTCAGGGAAATCCAGGCAGGGAAGAAGGATGTGTGGGGTTGTACTTTGCAATTAACTGTAGCTTTATTTTGACATATCCTCTGTGAGCTTCAAACACACACAGGAGACTCCAGATCTGTGCACACACAGGGCAGCAGGGGGAACATATGTTAAATAACAAGAAGAGTGTCCAATACAGGGCTGTGACAAGGCAGGACAGCTGACCCAGGGCTCAGGGCTCTGGAAAGAAATCATGACAGGCATATTGCAAATGCACCTCAAATAATGAAGACAGAATGGGCAAAGGCCTGGAGGCAGGGCTATGTGGCTGGCTCAGGAGGACTGAACAGGGACAGTCTAACTCTGGCCCTTCTGTCCTCATGTGACACTGGCCTTGCTATTATAGGAGAGAAGTGGAAGTACCTAGCACTCTTACAGCTAAGAGCATAAATGAGCCAGATGTTCCTCTCCAAAGCAGACTTCTTTCATCTTTAGTGTTCAAGTCTAAATGCTTCACCCGGGGACATCAGCAAATGAGGGACATTCATTACAAAGGCAGCCTTTTAAGTGTCTTTGTTGGTTTCCGTTGGGCTGGATGGAGCATCAAGACTTGCAGTTTAGGGCTGAATGGGATGAAGGTATGTCTCTCCCAGGTGAGCTTGCTAAAGTGGGGTGGATGTGAGCGCTCACCTACACCACCCTTTCCAAAGCTGGATGTCTCAAGATTGTCGTACACACCGGAGGACACGATGCCAGAACAGGGATGGAGACAGAGACTGAGATGTCAGTGGAAACAAGGAAAAGATGTTTTCATGGTCATTAACCAGCCAGGGTACCCCAACTGGTTGTTGTACAACTGGATGAATGTTCCTCCTGAAGCAACCAGTAAGCTGTGTTGGCAGTAAAGTTCGGGAAGTAGGGATGCTATTGAGGGTCATCAAGGAAAGTTAATTATAGACCCAAAGGGTAGTCAAGAAGGCCATTCATTCAACTTTGGACTACTTATGTATAGATAGAGTGGATACTGTCCAGTTGGTAGAATGGTGCCTAGTGTTTGGTTTTTGCCTCTTATTATTTAGTAACAGTTACTAGGCAACACACTTACTTTACCTTGAGTCAGTTCCCATCTGTCAAATGATAAGATGAAAGAATTGCCTAGAAGGCTAAGACTGAGATCAGATGAGAATGAGAGGGACAGTGTGTTTCTGAGGAACTGTGACTTATAAACTTTTATGACTGTTTTGTTTAGCACCCATAATGGTGTCATGATAAACAAACAAGGGTGCTCTGGGACAAGGGGGCCCGTTTTGGCCAGTTTTGGTCAGTTTTGTCTTAGGAATCATGATCATCTGATTCTTCTTTCATTAGTAGGACTGATCAAACATGCTTTTTTTCTATGCAAGAACACCAGATAGAATGCCTGTTGCCATGTGTGTGTATTTAAAAAAGTATACGTGCATAAATAATATTCAATACAGAAAAAAAAGTAAGCTGACTGATGGCCAGGAATGTAGCCATGGCCTGTGTTCCCTGGGTGAAGAAGATAGACCTATGGATAGTACTTAAACCCTTCAAAAATCATGCAGGTGCCATTTCCAATGGCATGTGCCTGACATGAAAATAAGAATTTTTCTGGGCAAAGCATCCTAGGTGCATGGGCACTCTGTGTTTTCTAGAAGTGGAGTCTAAGTTCACAGTAATAGGAAGAGACCTACAGAAGTCAATAGATACTAGGGAGCTTTTACTACATTGTGTGTGTGTGTGTGTGTGTGTGTGTGTGTGTGTGTGTATAGCACAGCATGTATGTGGAGGTCAGAGGACATCTTGTTGGAGACAGCTTGCCCCTTTCACTCTGTGGGTCCTGTGTGGGATTAAACACAGGCCACCAGACTTAGAATAAGTGTAGAGGCAGAGCCATCATACCAACCAAAGTCCTTGGGGTAATTTTCCATCGTTCTTTGTTACCTAGGAGGGCAGAGGGTGTCATGATGACCCTCTGCTTAGTCTATCCACCCAGCAATGCTGGCAGTCTTATGGGGAGCCGTTGCTCAGTTTGGTTCTGGTTGTTCTACATTGTTCTTAGTGTGGTTTCTGGATCACTCTCAGCACAGCATCACTAGAGAGCCTTTCAGAAGATCTAGTTGGATTTTGGGAAGTGGGAAAATGAACAAAAAAGGAGGTACAACAATGATGGAGTGAAAAGTAGCTAAAGGAGGAGCCTGGCCTATAGGCTGAATGTCTCATTCACTTTCAGGAAAGAGTATGTGTGTATTATACATATATGTGTATGTGCACATATGTGTGTCTATATATGTCTATGTGTGTGCATACTGCCATGATGGAGCCATCTCCCTAGCCCAAGAATATTTCTTTTAGTTTAGATATTAAATTTTTTTATTATATGTATATATGTATGTCTGTGTATGTGTATGTGTGAATACAGAGAGGCCCAAAGATGACATCATTTACCCAGGAGCTGGAGTTATGGATGGTTGAAACCATTCAATGTGGATGCTAGGAACTAAACTCGATCCGCTGTAAGAACAGTATGTGTTGTCAACAGCTGACTCATCTCTCCATCCCCTAAGAGTAATTTTAGAATTATACACATCTGTATGTATCCTAGAGAAATTTCTGAACTCCAGGGAGAGAGAGAGAGAGAGAGAGAGAGAGAGAGAGAGAGAGAGAGAGAGAGAGAGAGAGCATTAAAAAGAGTTAGGGTTTGACAGCACATGTTACATGTAAAGTTGACTGGCTTTTGTACAGCAAAGGAAATTATACGTCAATGGGACAATGAGCACTTTGAGGAAAAGCAATGTGACAGAATAATCCAAATCAAAATGAGATGTTCTTCACTGAGGCCAGATATACTCTCTCTCTCTCTCTCTCT
>NC_034607.1:39665240-39677767 GCF_900095145.1 Mus pahari
TGTAGACCAGGCTGGCCTCGAACTCAGAAATCCACCTGTCTCTGCCTCCCGAGTGCTGGGATTAAAGGCGTGCGCCACCACGCCGGGCCAGATATACTCTCCTGTAACTTGGGAAGATGATACAAGGGACTACTTATCTCTGCCAGAGTTAAGTAAACAAAATCTCAAGGTGAAACAAAGCAAACAAGGGCAGAAGAGGTCGCCACGTAATAAGCACTGAACACCTGCATCAGTGAACGTGAGGTTGATAAAGCATAAAGAAAGACCTAAGAGGCTGTCTGGGTGCCTGCGTATGTGTGCAGGTCAGAGGACTCTGCTGCAGTAGGCATGCTCCTTCTGCCCTTTAGGTCCTGGGTCTTGAACACCGATCATCAGGCTTGTCTGACTCTTACCTGCGGATATATCTTCCTGGCCCACACCTAACAAGACATTAAATGAACTATCAGAGAATCCCGGGAGCAGCTTTAGTTGTATTGAGAAACAGTCTTTCTCATAAAGCGTACATATTAATAATAATAGAAATAATAAATAACTCCAGTTATCTGTGAGTATGAGGACACATGTTTAGACTGTTGTTAGGAATTGTGCTGATTTAGTAAAGTAGTGGTTGAATATTCTTCTCCAAGACAAATGTCTTCCCTAGCACTAATTAGTTAGCTAGGTTTCCCATACCAGGGCATGCTTTCCCTCTTGTTGAGAAGGTTTAAGTCCAATTAGAGAGTTGTTGGTTACTGCCAAGGTACATGTGCCACTACTACACCCTTAGGGTTATTGTGCTATGCTGGTCATTGTGATGGTTCATCGGCATCATAGTTGGGTAGGACTGTTGGTTGTCACTCTCCTTTGGAGGTTTGCATGGTGCTTTCTGTTACTCTGGAAGCTAGTTCTCATACAAGCGAGTAACATTACACACACACACACACACACACACACACACACACACACACACTTAATAACAAAAGAGGCCCTGAGTTTGACAGAGAGCAAGGAGGGATATATGGGAGAGTTTGGAGGGAAGAAAGGAAAGGGAGAAATTATATAATTATATATCTCAAAAATAAAGCTAAAAGAGAAATAACTCCAGGAGAAACAAGTTATGCAAACCAATTAATAGCTGTAGAAGAGTTAAAGAAGTCTTTTTTTTTTTTTTTTTTTGAAAGATTTGTCTGTTGTCTGTTCTGCTTCCCTTTTGGTCTACTTTGCTGAATGTTTGATTAGCAAACATTACTCAAACTATTTCAAATAACCAAGGATGAAATAGCATCACAGAGATAGCGTAACTAAAAAATGATTTAAAAATAACATAACACAGAAAGTGACTTCAGACACAGCACAGGCGCACAAAGTTTAAGGAAAACTCGTAGCAAACTGGAGCTGATAGCATCAGGAAAGCCCTTTACTAAAATTCATAGGAGGTACGCGTTTGACTCCTGTCACTCTGATTCAGGGGATGTGACAAAGCAAAAGAGAAAAATAATGACTGTGGTCATAAAATGAGGAGAAAATACTGCGCCTGCTTGAATATCACATCATTAGGTAAATAAAATAATTCAGATGCAATCACAGAAAAAAGAGAGAATTCGATGAGGTGTCCAGAGAGTTTACTATGAAAGAGGTGCTTGTTTCTCTCTTTTTTTCCCAGCAATATCTGCTCGGATAGTGGGGAAGAAAAGCCAAAAGAACTTTACATTGGCTACACAGTTGTAAACTATTTGAGCATAAATTTAGCAAGAAGAATACAGCACCAATACGAAAATGTAACTGTAACATTTTATGGGCAGGCATAAAATCAGTCCTGAATAAATAGAAAGATAGACTTTTTTTTTCTGGAAAGGAATAATTAAAACAATAAAAATGTAATTTTTCCAAATGAATACATAAATTACATGCTGTTCTATTCTCCATCACTGTGGCTTTTCTGTTTAATTAGACAAAATTGTTTTAAAATCCCCATGGAAGAGGAATGTGCAAAGATTACCAAGGTATTTGAGCAAAGAGGAAGGAATAAGAAGCAGAACTTATCCTCCCAGATGCTGTGATTCCCAACCCAGTCATGAATAAGACAGCGCGGCACAGGAACCAAAGGCAAGAACTCAGTGCTCATCACCTTTAGGTCGGTGATTCTTTCACTAATTGTTATGTACCCCACAGAGCATACCCAAGGGACTCTTCTACATCCTGTTCCTACCAGTTTGATTTCCATGCAAACATCTCAACTCTCCTCTTCTCTAGGTGTGCCTGGACCATTAAAAAAAACCAAACCAAACCAAACCAAACCAAACCAAACCAAACCAAACCAAACCAAACCAAACCAAACCAAGCCAAAACAAACAAACAAAAAACCAAAACCGAACCATGTTTTGGAAGGGGAGGAATACTGGCTGATGTACAGATGTCTTGTTCATTTCCGGCTCCCAGGCCATTAGAATATTCATGATCCATCAGTTTCTCATCATAGGAGAGTACACTTGTAGTACACATACCCGGAACTGGAAAATCCCAGCATACTCATACGTATAGCTTTGGTCCATCAGGATCTTCTGCAGACACTTCGGGTTCTGGGTCAGGGAGCCCAGTGCTGCCAGGAACCAGCAGTCTCCTGAGAAGGATAAAGCCATAAGAGGCAGGTCATTGTACCTGAAAGTCCCACCCCCTAAATTTTATGGGTTCTGTATATCAAATCTCCCCATGAGTACAGAGTGAACATAAATCTGAAATCTTTGAGACCAGACATTTTTAAATTATTTTAAATTTTGGATTATTTTCACATACTTAATAAACTATATGGGAATGAGACCGAAACCTAAATATGAATTCCTTTGTTTCCCATACATCTCCCTCATATACTCAGACTTATTTTTCTTAAGCCTTATTTTTCACACACATGTTTTGACTGTGACTTCCCATGTGAGATCAGATATATAATTTTCTTCTTGTGTAGTACTGAAAACATTTCAGAGTTTGCAACAGTTAAAATTTGGGGGTTTTGGGCTAAGGATAGTCAACCTATACTGAATTTTTGCCCAGTATATGCTTGAGGGAGAAAAACTGGGGAACAAGATTTACTGAGCCAGTTCCAAGCAAGATGGAAAAGAGGTGCTAATGCTGGTGGTGTAGGTATTAGGGGGCAGGTGTGGGGCATGGTCTGATGAGGAATGCCAGGGAAACCCCAGAAAGACTTTGGCAATTAAGGGGTTCAACTTACTCCCTGATTCTTTTTCCTAGAATTGCCCAGGGCTGGCATCATTGAATTTTTTTTTAAATCACTGAACAGAGTGAGCTATGATACTTTATACAACTGCAGAAAACACACCAGTGTTTCCTTAGCTAATGTTTGCCCTGCTCATTTCTATCAGGGGACTCTCTCACCCATGCAGAAGTTGACTTCATTTCTCCTGGAAGGATGAGTAGCTTTGACCCTCTCCACAGGTATCAGTGTGAGTCTTTTCTAAATACTCCGTTTCTCCCTCTCAGTGCCCCTCCTTCACTGCCAAAGCCACCAATTTTCTGAATGCTTTTTGATGCCAGCCGCTGTGCTCAGAGCAGAAATCACAAAGATACCCTCAGACACCTTTCTCCAGTTAGGGGAAAGCCTAAAATGGGCAGATGACAGGCTGGTAGCAGTATATAGGGTAGGTATAGATAGATAGGAGATAGATACAGGATAGGCATCTATGAACTTGGCTTAAGACAATGATTTCCCGAGTGAAGACCAAGGCAAAAGGCTGGGATGGGGACTATGGAGTCTTACCTGCTTTTCCTTGTTGGATGTCAAATCTGCTTGCACCTTCCAGAATGAAGTGAGGCGGGTAGAAGCCTAAATCCTTTCGAAAGACAAGGAAAAGCCATAAGCCTGGGTCCCTATTTGCATTAGTGTGGTATCAACAATATCATTCACTTTGCCCTTGAGGGGTAGAGGTTAATTCTTAAATAAGTGCTTAAAATATGAATTAGGAAACTTTCCTTTGTTCTTCAGGTTCTATTGTTCTCAGGAATGCAGGTGTCTAAGGGGGTGGGTACACAGCTGACAAGGCAGACAATAAACGCACAAAGAAACCACACAAGGAAGTGTCATAAATAAGGTCTGAAGATCTTTCTATCAAGTACTCAAGTCTGTCTGCTCCCAACAAGCCTGTGTTTTATTAGAAGGTTATAAACAAATAAAAGTGAATGATATCCATTTATCAGATGAGAATTTGAGAAATATCAGGACTGCAGTGTTCCCAAGGAAAGCTTTTCTGCGGAAACCGCCTGCTCCAGAGACCAGCTTGGTCATTCCCAACTCTAGACACCACGCATGTGCTACAGAGGGCACATGCTTTGAATTTCTCAGGTCTTTGCCCACCCCGCCCCCACCTACTCACAGACTGAGTCTGGGAGACCTCGACCCTTCCCTGGCATCTAGTCCACACACCACGCGCTGGCTACTGAAGAGGAATACTATAGTGTCAATGTGTGACAACATCTGGATGAGTTTGGAAGACTCAGCAGATAGGAGTATTATGAGAGTTCCTAAGTGTGATCTTCCGGCACTTTTAGGACACACCAGAATAAAGCTATGGCTCCTTCTCCTGGGCCTGTCACCTTTCTGGATTTGTTTCCTTCAAGGAACCCAGGGGTTTTGCTCTGTGACCTCTCAGTGTGGCTCTTCATCTATTGTATATACTTGCATAATTTGGTAATTGTTCTGCTTTTGTTCCCCTTCACATTGACATGTAAGTCTGTAGAGAGCAGTGTGTTAGCAGCCTTGGAAAGACAGTGACCTACGCCATGTACAACCCTTCAGTCCTTCATGCACTTCCAGGGTTTCCCAGTAACAATGTGGACCAAGGATATGTGAGGGTACACCTGCCTGCATCAGTTTCTCAAGCTAGGGCATCTTTATAGCAGCTTTCACTTGCTTTGCCAACAGTGAACTGACCCCATCAGATGCCAGGAGAGGCACAGGTTGACTGTCCTATGGGGCCCTCTATTAAAAGCATGGATAGGGTGTGCATGGAAAGCTTTCTAATTCACACAAGCAGGAAAAACTGCCCTGGGGGTCCATGGTCCTGTACACTGGCTGCAGAGTCCCTTTTAAAACAATGTGGGGGCACTTCAATGACCATGGCTTGTCACTTCTACTAGGAAAAGGAACTACAAGTCTCAAAGGAGGACTCCTACCTGACTGAAAACATTCAGTCCCAAAGCTCCACTCACATAAATAGAAAAAGAAGGTGGAAGCCTGGGGATGTAGCTCAGCGGTCAAGCACTTGCCTTTCAAGAATGCATGATGATCTGAGTTTGGTCCCGAGGCCTCATATGAAAGGCCTACTCAACAGAAAAGCATACCTGGTACCTAAGCATAGCCAATTGCCAGGGGATAATGACGTCATGGATCTTGGAGGAGAACCTACAACCACTTTACTAAACCAGCACAATACCCATGGGCCATGGGTGTAGGGGAAAAGGGGGAAGGGAAAGAGTCCACATCCAGCCAGAGTTCCTGTGCTCTGGGCGAGTGGACGCAGGAGGACTTCTGGACACTTTCCACGGGCCCAGGGGCATCTGACTGTGTGAAGCTACTGACTCCACATGGCAGGGGAGTGGACAAGGGGCAGCCCCCGTACCAGGTTCTCAGTCTCCGGCATCCTATGCTGGATACAGCGGAGGAGCTGAGAACAGAATAGGGGCCCCGGGCCGCATTAGGCTCCGGAGATAAGGGAAGAAGGCAGAGGGAGAAGAGGGGACGTGGGTGGTTCCCATGCAGGAGAGTGTCCTTAGTCTGGGCCTTGACTGCAGTGTAGGAAGGCCTTCTGATGGGAGGCTAGGCACAGCTTGCTAGAAGAAAGCCTATCTCATCTCCAAGCACAGCAGGCCTTGAGGAACAAAGACAGTCTATGGTTTTAGAGCTTTATTGTAGGAAGGCAGGGGGAAAGAGATGAGAGAGAGAAAGAGAGAGAGAGAGAGAGAGAGAGAGAGAGAGATACCATGGCCAAGAGGAGAGAAAGGGAAGGGAAAGAGAGAAAAGGAGCTAGAGAATAAGAAAGGTGAAGGCTTAGAGAGAGAGAGGTAAAAGCTTAGAGAGAGTTCCTGTGCTTAAGAGAATGAGGAAGGGCCAAGCAGCCCCTCTTATAATGGGCTTGGCTATCTTGCTCTTGCTAGATAACTGTGAGGAGTCTAGCCAGAAGGCCAGAAGCTTGGGACATTGTCTATGTGACTGAAAGCCACATGCCTCTCCTGTGGGGGCTGTGGGGATGGTAACTTTGACAGGAGCCAGGGGTCCAGGAGACATGAAGGAACGCCTTCTATCCCATGTAGGTGAAAATTACCACCCACGGGTCCCACCGGGGTTCAAGACCTCAGCTCCACTGGAGACCAGGGTGTCTGTGCATAGCCCATTGCCCCACAAATACCTAACTAAACATTTGTCCTTAGAGTCACAGATAAGTATAGTGCTCACCCCTCATCAAAGAAACTTTTCTTTGCAATAGATGGAGATCCTTGAAGAAAACCACAACTCATCAAAATGCAGAAAACAAGAGATCACATGGTGCCCAGTTCTAAGGGATATATCTACAATGCAAACCCAACACCTAAGGCTTGGGCGTCCCTGGGGGGAAGAAGGGAATGGAAAGATTGTAATCGCCAGAACAGGAAGTTCGCTGTGAGACTATATCTCCTAGGATACCAGAGACGCTATGGAGCTATGAGGTTTCTTCAGTATGGATGCCTGAACATGAACTAAACAAAAATGGTACCAGTAGGCATGCTAACATGGAAGGAGGAAGGGTCATGAGGTCTCCAAAACACTGCAGGCAACCAAGGAATGCCGAGAGTGGAAGAAACAGTCTTCTACACGGAAGAGCCCCTCAAACGCTTATCCAACACTGAATGGTAAGATCCAAATCATATATGTATAAGTGATATTATAGGATCGATTAGGTTGCATTTATATTTCAGGAATGTGTACGTGTATGTGTGTAACATTTAAAGAAGAAAGCCTTGAATTTGAGAGAAAACATAGGGAGGTGCATGGGAGGGGCTAGATGGAGCAAGAAGAGGAAAAGAAAGGGTGCTTGGATTATACTTTCAAACATTAAAAATACTCTAAAAGTAAATAAAGCTAGGTGAAGTATATATGGTAAAAGTGGTGGAGCTTTCTCATAATCCCAGCACCAGGGAGGCAGACACAGGCAGATCCCTGGTGTTTGCTCACCAACTAGCTTACCCTACCCTACTTGGTAAACTTCAGCTAAAAGTGCAAGACCTTATTATAAAAGTTAAGGTGGATGGTAGCTAAGGATGGGTGACATTTGAAGATGCCCTTTGGCTTCCATGTGCACGTGCCATAGACATATGCTCACATGTATGTGCACATACAACTTGAAAAGGTGGAGACCACGTAGGTTTGAGGCAGGGGCATGGCCCATCCTGTAGTGATCTTTATCCACTGCTCTGCTCCTCCGCTGCTGCTCCATTGGCTTTGATCCCGTGACCTGCACAGGAGAGTGTTGTGTCTGGAGGGTTTCTGCAGACAGATGGCATATGGAATCTTGCCCTGACATTTCTTCTCAGGTGACCTAGAGACCTTGAACACTTCCTTCATTGCTGTAGCTCAATTGGCAGCATAGTGACAAAATGTAGGGACAGTTGAGAGAATTCGACTCTGAAGCAGGGTGATGACCACCATTTATAACACACCCATGGAGCACTAGCTGCTGTACCCCTATGCTAGTCCCTGCGGGCTCCCCCCCCCCATCTCACAAAGCAGGATGAGTCCTTCCATTCTGCAAATGAGGAAGGATGTGGAACACTTAACACTGCATCTGACAGGGTGTGTTGTTCAATAATTATTGATTTCTTTCTCCTGTGTGATAGCTGCAAAATTAAAATGGCTATGCTCATAGACAAACCCATAGCCTCGAATGCATTCATTATTAAACAAGACAAAATCAAACATAAATTAAGCAGTCAATTCATAGATAATAGAAAGAAAGGGACAGAAATGGGAGGAAGGAGGTGATAAGGAAAGCAACCTGTAAGTTATAAAATAAGCCAGAAATACAGCAAGAATAATAAGGTAAATAAATTGTTCTGCTCAAGATAGTGGCTTTACATAGAACTGACCTTTGATAAATGTGCTAAGGAAACTCAAATAAAATTAGAAATAAAAATGGCCTTTGGAAATATAAAAGCACAGCAGCAAATTTTATGTCGATCAATTAAAAATACTAATAACTTTCTGAAAAAAAAATAATGACAAAAAGGCTTAAATTAGTAAATTATACCCCTTAGATCAATAACCTTGGTCAATACTTTTAAGATTCCAAAGGCTGTCATTCTAGTATACCCATGTATGTACTTTTCCTGCTGAATTCTCCCACGCTTTCAGGGGATAAACATGTCTTGTGTAATCTACAATTTCAGTGTTAAAAAACAAACAAACTGTACTGTCAATTAAGAAGCCAGTGAAGCTCTGGGCTAAGTCAAACTGCCCCAGCAGCCTGCTATCCCAGGGGGACGGACCTCCATTCTCCTGCTGCCTCTCCTTCACCTCCATCAGACTCCTGAACCATTCAGGTTAGCTTCCCCCCCCCCCATCTTCCCTCCTCTCTGAGCTCTCTGGGACAAGCCAAGCTGCCCTTAGCAGCCTGCCATCCCAGGGAGACCTCCATTCTCCTCCCACCTCTCAGTCTACCTTCATCAGACCTGAAGCTCCTGAACCACCCAGAACTGCAGGTCTGGAACCCTACAGCCCAAGGATATCCCTCACAGGCCTGCCACACCAACACCATTGAGGTTCACCTCCCTCCCAGTATGGACTATAACAAGAACATCCAGGATCCAAAGCCATCTATATGGTTAAGGCTCTCAAAGGAACACAATCAACAAGAGCCAGTGCAACATGATACCCCCAAAGCACAGCTACCCCACTAGCGCAAGCCCTGGATATCCTAATACAACCAAAACACAAGAAAATCACCTTCAATCCAATCTTGTACAGATGATAGAGCCCGTTAAAGAGGAAATGAATGAATCCCTTAAAAAATATATAGGAAAAATACAAAGAGATAGAGGTTTTTAAAAGAGGAAACAAGTCAATACCTTAAAGAATACAGGAAAATAGAATTAAACAGATGAAGGAAGGAAATAAAACTGTGAAAGACCTGAAATTGGAAGTCCAAGCAACAATGAGAACACAGACTGAGGAATTCCTGAAGATGGAGAACCTAGGGAAGAGAACAGGAACAACACATGCAAGGGTGCCCATCACTGAGAGAACACAGGAGATGGAAGAGAGAATCTCAGGCATAGAAGATACAATAGAAGAAACTGATACATTGGTCAAAGAAAATGCTAAATCTAAAAAAATTCCAGACAAGAAACATCCAGGAAATCTGGGATACCATGAAAAAAAAAAAAAAACCCTAAGAGTAATAGGAAGAGAAGAGGGTGAAGAGTCCCAGCTCCAAGACCAAGAAAATATTTTATAAAAAAAACCATAGAAGAAAAGTTTTTCAGCCTAAAGAAAGAGATGCCTATCAACATACAAGAAGCTTATAGAATTCCAACTAGACTGGACCAGAAAAAAATTCTCCTGGCACATAATAATCAAAACACAGAATCTATAGAACAATGAAAGAATACTAAGAGAAAAAAAGACAAGGTAATGTACAAAGGCAGACCTACCAGAATGACACCCAGTGTCTCAACAGAGACCCTAAAAGCTATCTATCCACAAATCCGGCCCTACAGAAAATACTAAAAGGAAAGAAAACTCGAACTAAAGAAGGATAACTGCACCCAAGAAAACATAGGAAATAAGTAATTCCATACCAGCAAAAACAAGAAAATCACACACATGTACTCATACACTCACACTAATACTGCCAACATCAGAATATCAGGAAATAACACTCACTGGTTATTAATGTTTCTCAACATCAATAGACTCAATTCCCCAATAAAAAGACACAGAGTTATGAGAATGGATGTGAAAACCGGATCCATCATTCTGCTGCATACAAGAAACACACCTCAGGAACAAAGATTGACATTACCTCAGAGGAAAGGGCTGGAAATAATATTCTAAGCAAATGGAGCCAGGAAACAAGATGGAGTAGCCATCCTACTATCTAATAAAATAGACTTTTAACCAAAATTTATCAAAAGAGACAGGGAAGGACACGTCATACTCATCAAAGGAAAAATCTACCAAGATGATACTCAGTTCTGAACATCTATGCCCTAACCATAGTCACTCACATCTGTAAAAGAAACATTGCTAAATCTTGTTAAATTGCACATCAAACCCCACACATTAATAGTACAAAACTTCAAAACCCTACTCCCACCAATTGACAGATATCTAGACAAAAACTGAACAGAGAAACAATGAAACTAATGCACATTATGAATCAAATGGTCCTAACCAATATGTATAAAATATTTCACCCAAACACAAAAGGATATACCTTCTTTTCAGCACTTCATGAATCCTTCTCCAAAATAGGACCATATAGTCTGTCACAAAGCAAACTTCACCAGATACAAGAAAACTGAAATAACACCTTGTATCTTATCAGACCACCATGGATTGAACTGTTAATTGAAGCTGGACTTCAACAACAACAGAAGCACTGGAAAGGCTACACAGTGTTAGAAATTGAACAACTCTCTACTTAATGATCTCTGGGTCAGGGAATAAATAAATAAAGAAATTAAAGATTTTCTAGAATTCAATGAAAATGAAGGCACGATATACCCAAATTTATGAGACACGATGAAAGTAGTCTTAAGAGGAAAGTTCATAGCTCTAAGTGCACCCATAAAGAAATTAGAAAGGTTTTACATCAGGAATTTGAAAGTACACCTGAAAGCTCTAGAAAAATACAAAAGAAGCAAGCACAAAGATAACAATACAAAGAATCAACAAATTCAAGAGCTGGTTCTTTTCGAAAATCAACAAGTTAGACAACCCTTAGCCAAACTAACCAAGAGACTGAGACCGTATCCAAGTAAACAAAATCAATAATGAAAAGAGAGACAAAACAACACACACTGAAGAAGTTCAAACAATCATTAGGTCTTACTTCAAAAATCTGGAGTCCACAAAATTGGAAGATCTTAATGAAATGTTTGGAAGTAGACTGTGAAAGGTAACCTGATCCTCAGGTGAGCTAAGGCCAGAAACCTTGAAGGGATGGTAGGAGCTTTTCCTGTTCCCAGGCACCAGGCCCATGTCACTAGCTGCAGCCTCCACCCCCACACCCCCAGATTTGTCACCATTAGTCACATAAGTGCAACTTCCCAAGCCCACCACATGCAGATGCGGCATCCCTAACATCTCAGACCAAGACAATAGGAAAAGGATGTGACCTGTGGTTACCTAAACTCAAGACAGCTCTATTCTAATGATGTACCTAGAGGCCTGGAGGGCTTAGCAAAGCTTTCCTTCCCAGACACTCCTCCTTGCAAAAGGTATTTAATCTTGGGCCCACACTAAGAAGTCATCCATTTTTCTCCATGACTATAAATAATTTGGAACCAGAGACTGTCTCTTCATGCGGATCTGCTGTGGGGAGCCATGGAGAAGGCCTTTGCCTACAGAGCCACTGTCTAATATCCTGTAGAAGGCCTCTCTATGCTCATAGCCACAACTGCCATCAGGGATCAGCCGGAGCCCTCCCTCCCCACTCCTCACCCAGTAAGCAGGCCCAGATTCCATTCTCAGCCCTCCCCCACCCTAATCAGTTCAAGCTGACCCAAGACTCAGCCTGTGCTTTCCCACCCCTGAGCAGTGCCTCGCACAGCCCAGCACCTGCCCAGTCAAACTCCCACCTCCCCAAGACACTGTGCCCTGTGGCAGAGCAGATGCAGGACCCACAACCCTACAGAAATAGAAGATCAGGTAAACAGCCCCATAACCTCTAAACAAATAGAAGCAGTCATTAAAAGCCCCCCAATCAAAAAAAAAAAAAAAAAAAAAAAAAAAAAAGAAAAAAAGAAAAGAAAAGAAAAAAGAAAAAAGAAAAAAGAAAAAAGAAAAAGAAAAAAGAAGAAGAGAAAAAGTCCAGGATCAGATGGTTTTGGTGTAGAATTTTACCAGACTTTTAAAGAACAGCTAATTCTAATATTTCTGAAACTATTCCACAAAATAGAAACAGAAGGAAATACTCAATAAAACACTCGCAAACTGAATCCAGGAACACATCAAAGACATTATCCATCAAAATCAGGTAGGCATCATCCCAGGGATGCAAGGATGGCTCATTACTTGAAAGTCTGTCAACATAACCCACCATATAAACAAACTGAAAGGAAAACAATCACATGATTATCTCATTAGATGCTGAAAAAGCCTTTGATAAAATCCCACACCCCCGTCATGTTAAAGGTACTAGAGAAATCAGTGATTTCAGGGTACATATCTAAACATAATAAATGTGTACTGGCTAGCTTTGTGTCAACTTGACACAGCTGGAGTTATCACAGAGAAAGGAGCTTTAGTTGGGGAAATGCCTCCATGAGATCCAGCTGTAAGG
>NC_034607.1:39677867-39700374 GCF_900095145.1 Mus pahari
AAGCAGTATGGAAATGTAAGCTGAATAAACCCTTTCCTCCCCAACTTGCTTCTTGGTCATGATGTTTGTGCAGGAATAGAAACCCTGACTAAGACAAAATGCAATATTTAGTAGGTTAATAGTCAACATCAATTTAAATGGAGAGAAATTTAAAACATTTCCACTAAAATCAGGGACAAGAATAGGCTGTCCATTCTCTCCCTATCTATACAATATAGTGCTTGAAGTTCTAGCCAGAGCAATAAAATAACTAAAGGAGATCAAAGGGATACAAACTGGAAAGGAAGACGTTTAAGAATTGCTATTGGCGAAGAGTATGATAGTATACACATGTGACCACCAAAATTTTACCAGAGACTTCCTACAACTAATAAACACATTCAGCAAAGTGGCAGGGTACAAAATTAACTCAAAGAAACCAGTAGCCCTCCTTTATACAAATGATAATTGAGCCCAAGAAAGAAATTAGGGAAACAAAACTGTTTACAATAGCCATGACAGAAACTGGAAACAACATAGATGTCTTTCAACTGAAGAATGGATAAAGAAAATGTGGCACATCTACACAATGGAATACTATTCAGCTATTAAAAAACAAGATATCATGAACTTTGCAGGCAAATGGATGGAACTTGAGGGTATCATATTGAGTGAGGTAACCCAGTCCCCAAAGGACACACATGGTCTGTACTCACTTATAAGTAGATATTAGCCATAAAATACTCCACAGACCCAAAGAAGCTAAACAAGAAGGAAGGCCCAAGCAAAGAAACTTGAATCTCACTTAGAAGGGGGAATAAAATAATCCTAAGAGGCAGATGAATGGAGGGATCTAGGAGGGAGGGGGGTGGGGAGGGAAATTCGAGATTCAGGATCATGTGTGAGAAAGGACATGAGAGATGGCTAGATGGCCATGAAAATGAATGGAAAT
The DNA here is from genome assembly GCF_900095145.1 of Mus pahari. Lineage (NCBI taxonomy): Eukaryota > Metazoa > Chordata > Mammalia > Rodentia > Muridae > Mus > Mus pahari. The sequence goes on from NC_034607.1 coordinate 39,678,799, forward strand.
CTTCAACCTTCAGAGGTGAGGTGGTGGTAAGGCATCTCCAGGCTGAGACATGGCCTAGAGCAAGGAAGGTGCCCAAGAATCAATGAGGGTGATCTTAGCTGTGATTGATTACATTAGGAATATGGAACCTGAAGAGGCCACCTCCTGTATCCAGGCAGGAATCCCAGTGGAGTGATAGAGACACCAACCTACCTACAAAACTTCCAACCCCAAATTTATCCTGTCTATAAGTAAGGCAGGCACAGGGGATGGAGCAGATACTGAAGGAATGACCAACCAATAACCATCCCAACTTGAAACCAATCCCATGGGCAAGCACCAATTCCCAACACTATTAATGCTATTCTGTTATGCTTGCATACAGGGACGTGTTGCTCTCTGAGAGGCTCCACCCAGCAGCTGACTCAGACAGATACAGACACCTATAGTCAAACAGTGGATGGAGCTTGGGGATTCTTACTGAAGAATGGGAGGGAGGATTGTAGGCCTGAAGGGGATAGGAACTCCACAGGATGACCAACATACTCAACTAACCTAGACCCTTGGGGCTCTGAGAGTCTGAACCACCAACCAAAGAAAATACAGGAGCCAAACCTAGGCCTCCCCATTCATAGATAGCAGATGTGCAGCTTGACCTTCATGTGGGTCCTGAACAACTGGAGAGGGGGATGTTCCAGCTGTTGCCTGTGTGTGGGATATGTCCTTCTAGCTGGGCTGCCTTGTCGATGAAAAGAAAAGAAAAGAAAGAATATAGGAAAGTAGCTAGTTAGGGACAGAATAGACCTGAAATTAATAGCCAACATAGTTTCCTAGAAAACAGTGGGACGGATTACATCAAAGATGGCCACAGTATCTACAGCTCCTTCATGCCTGGCCTGAGAACTTTAACTCTCAATGAGAAAGGGAAGGTGAGAAAGGGCACTGCGATGATCCTCATGTTGTGCATCTGGCTTCCCAGAGAAAAGGCCCATACAGACCATGCATAACTGTGGCTGAGAAGAGCAAGCTCTGGCCTGGGAAAGTCACAGATTAGCAAATGGCCTTGGCCAGCCAGGGCAGTGGGAGAAGTGCTTGTGATAACATCCCAGAACAGATCTGTGCTGAACTACCACATGATGGTGACTCAGAATCAGCTGGCAGCTTTGCAGGCCTGAAGCTGTGGAGCCTGGCTGTCCACACCTAGGAATCAGTAGGTCATTCAGAGGTAGCATTCAAGGTCAAAATTAATCCTGTGGTAACTCTGAGGGACATCAGGGGCCAGGAGTCAGGCTCAGAGGAGTCTAGTGGCATGTTCCAGGTAAGTTTGCCATGCGAGTCTCTTTTCTCCTCCCAATACCCTAGTAGCTACAGTCTTTCCCAGCCTGAAGTATTTGATTCTGTGAGACAGACAGAATCTTTGAGGCTCAGAAATGTTAGGCGTGCTGAAGGAAGTTGTAGTAGTTAATATGACAATTGAACTGTATCACAGGGAGTCGTTTATCTAGTAAATATTCTCTCTGGGTGTGTCTGTCAAAGAAGGGGTGGGTGATATTCATATTTGAATTGGTGGACTCAGTAAATCAGTCTGCCTTCCAAGTGTGGGTGGGAACATTCGAACTGATCAATCCATCAAGTGTCTGACTATAACAAAGGGGAGAAATAATTTGTTCCCAGCTTGAGATGACAAAATGATTTTCTCCTGGTCCCAGATGGGGAATCATACCTATGGGTTTCCTGGCTTTCAGGCACCTGGCCTAAGACTTTCCTATGTCTCTAGGTGGCAGACTGCATATCACGGTATTACTTAGCATCCATAACTTGGTAATCAATACTTTGTAACAAATTTCTCCTTGTAAATTCATCAACAGGTTATATATAGATACATTAGTATACATAAGCACATATTGTCAATATGGATATTGATAAATCTCTGAGATTATGTAATTGCATTAGTGCTACATCGATATGCACACATATAAGTATATATTATAAATTTTGTCATGTATTTGGAAAATCTGAATAATACACAAGCCATCAATAATCATCAAACTAAGTAACTGTTAAATGAAGTAATCATAATGACTTAGGTCTAGGCTGTAGGTCCCTTTCTCCAAGTCAGTTTTGGCTTACTCTCTGTTATATGAGGAATGTGGGAAACCCATGTAATGCAAATCTTGGGAAACATCCTACCAGAAGTGGCACCACAGAAGTAGCTGTTCTCTGCCATCTTTAGAGGTATCAGCCCTGTATAAGAGCATTTGCCTCACAGTATTTTCTTTGAAGACTTCTCAAGAATTCCCACACAAAGTACCGGTCTCGTGTAAGAGAACATGAATGGTAAAACGTTACCTTTGCACAGCTGTGACTAAAATGCCTGGGGGAACCTTAGAAGAGGAAGGGTTTACTTTGGAACACAGTTTGGGAAGCTGGTTTATTGATACCCTTAGTACTAAGCATCATGTAGTGACATGGTTGTTGGAGGAGGTGGACAGGAAGCAGACAACAGCCAAGGCGCTGGAGACCAGGTGTAAATGTCAAAGGCCTGTCCCTCAGTGACCTGCTTCCTCCTACTGAAGCCCTACCTCCTAACATTTCCAGAACCATCCACAATACTGCTGTCAGCTAGAGATGAAGAATTTAGCACCCAAGCCTCTGGGAACATTCGATGTTCAGTCTGCAACACTTAGACTCATCATCTTGTCACACGGCCCTTCCAGATGGTGACTAGGTTTTTCTTTGGACAAGTGGCAATATACCTCCTTTCTTATTTTTCTGAGAGCATTCTGATGTGTTAGCATCACAGATTTTTTTTTTGGCTCAATGGCAATTAGATGTTGGCATAATTACACTGGTACCTTCTGTCACCTGTTACAGGATAGACCATCTTCACAATTTACCCTACATTCAGATATGCATCTTCCTTTTGCTTTTCTTATCTCCTTTTTTTCTTCTTCTTTTTTTGCCTCTTCCTTTCTGAACAATACATTTTGGTGAGTCACTTCTAGTGAGTGAATGCACCTCCCCCAAACTACTCTGATGAAGTGAAGACATTGTTCCCTGCGCAGACAAGTGCATTGCTCTGGGTGACCAAGACTGGGTCCACAACGAAGCTGTGAGTTGAGCTCTAAGTACCTATTAGAGATCATGCTTTAGACATGCAGCCTGTTCTTTGGTAGCAAAGTGGGTTACTTTTTTTCCCTGAATGGGGTTGAAGGTGGTGTCCCAACCCCTTGGTTCTATCAATGTGAAGCTCGCCCATCTTCAGTTTCGTGTTCTACACTATGGTAGCTATAGTTGTACGTGTTCATGTAGACGAGTGATTCTCAACCTATGGGTCGCAACCCCTTTGGGGGTTTGTATATCAGAAATCTTTCATATCGGATATTTTCATTACAATTAATAACAATAGCAAACTACATTTATGAAGTAGCAATGAAATAATTTTATGGTTGGGGGGTCACCACAACATTATTATAGGGTCACAGCATTAGGAAGGTGGAGAACTACTGATTTAGACTTTAACATTGAAATGCCTGTCTCCTCATCACAATGACCACATTTCAAGTACTCAGTAGACACATTTGACTGCTGTCCATGGCAGTGAACGGAGCAGAATAAGCACCTCCATCATTGCAGAAAGGGTTACAGGACACCACTGATCTATTTAGTGAGAATAATATCATCCACCGGACAGGGCTATGAGGATAATGACATGACAAATTTCATGTAAACTCTTAATATAATATCCCAACTCAACTATGTACATACTCAACAAGTAGATTTATTACTATCACCCACAGAATAAAAATTCTCCTAAAAGGGGGTATCTAAGTACCAAATGTAATTTAGGGGATTCATTGTACACATACCCCATGTTTAATTCTTAGTAATATGCTCTTACTGGGAGCATAGATTATGGGAAACATTAAGAATGATAGATCCTTGAGCTCCCTCCCTACAAGAGCACAGGGTACTACAGAGCCCAAGTTGAAATGAAGGTTGAAGTTGGACATTCCTTAGAGAGATGCAGGATGGATCAGGCTGTGAGAAATATTCATCTTCAACAACATTTCAGCAGAAACCTCACTGGATCGTTGTCAAAGGAAAGAGATGAGAAGAAAAATGCAGATGTGCTAGTTGATCTTGACCGTTAGCCCTGATGGAAACCATGTAGGACCATTAAGGAAACAAACATGTGGGGATATCAGTGAGGGCATTTCCTAAAGTGGGAAGATCCACCATCAATGTGGGTGGAACCATTACACGGAGATAAAAATCAGCATGCTCCCTACCCTCTCTCTCTCTGCTTCCTGACTGTGGACACAGTGGACACAATATAACTACCCACCTTCTGCTCCTGCTGCTGTGCCTCACTGGCCATGGTGGACTGACTAGAACCCTAAACTGTAAGTCAGAATAAACCCTTCCTTCCTCCCTTACATTGCTTCTGGCAGGTATTTTGGGCCATCAAAAAGGAAAGTAACAAATACAGCAGGTAAAGGGAAAGAGGGAGACAGAAAAAGAGTTGGGGGATAGGAAACAATTTTTTATGGTAGGCCCGGAAAACTGAGCCTAGGTCTCAGGTCCCCCTGACTTGTAGTTTACTGTTGAATCTACTGAGTGTGGATGGATAATCCAGGAAGAATAATAGGGGTTGCCTGCCCATGGAGTTTCCCCGTTGTCTAGAATGAACTAGAAGAAGGATGAACTAAGGAGCCTTGGAACAAGTTTCAGGTGAACCAATCAAATCCATGGAGAAGCATCAAGCAAGCTGTAGGGGAGGCCAGTTGACTGAAAGCAGAGATGGGACACAGGAAATGAGAAGAAACATACTTTGCACGTCCCCTCCCACCAGTCACTTAGCCCCTAACACTTTTTCGGACCTACATTTCTCCTAGGAAACATTTGCCGATTCAGTCTGAGGGTTGAAATTGAAATTCTTGGTCTATGAAAGACCAAGAACATTGAGGCATCAGAGAACCAATAGCTAGCACTTAGTAAGCGCCCCCAATGTGCTAGATACTAAGCATTGCCTTCAGTTAAGATAATCATATGCAGTATGGCACAGGTCTGGTTTTCACCCCCATTGATTTTCATCTATGAGACAGAACAAAGAGATTGCCTAAGAACAGTGAGATTGGCTTTCTGGAGAGGTTGGTCCCTGGTAGACCATATGAGGTTGAAGAGTCTAATGGTGCATAAATTATCTTGGACAACTAAAAGCCAAAAATATAACATATAAGAGGTTGAACAGTCTAATGGTGCATAAATTATCTTGGGCAGCTAAAAGCCAAAAATATAACATATAATATAAGGTCACAATGACACCTTAAAGGGGAAAATCTATTGTGAGGTCATGCAGTTAGGTATTCAATTGTCTAGCTGTGTGACTTAAGGCTGGTCATTCTTCTGTTTCTACTTTTTATATGATAGGATCGGGTTAATGATAGTTCCTCACGATAGTTTTAAAAATCTTTCAAAGAGTTTAAAACCATAAGACTGTGTGTGTGTTGGCCTTACTCTGAGGCCTGGGCCAGTTTAGTTGTGGCTCTTGCATGCAGGGCCTTTCATGTAGTCGCATCTGCAAGCTACAGTAGTCACTGATAACACAGTAGTGAAGAAGTATATACCCAGGTTTTCTCTTTGCTAGCCTAGGTGGGAAATCGGTCAATAAAAATCTTTTCATGCCGGGCGTGGTGGCGCATGCCTTTAATCCCAGCACTTGGGAGGCAGAGGCAGGCAGATTTCTGAGTTCAAGGCCAGCCTGGTCTACAAAGTGAGTTCCAGGACAGCCAGGGCTATACAGAGAAACCCTGTCTCGAAAAACCAAAAAAAAATAAAAATAAAAAAATAAAAAATCTTTTCATTTGTACACATGAGCTTGAAACCTGAAGAGGTCATCTGTAGACAGTCCCCTACTCATGCATACATTTATTTATTTCTCTAAATTCTAACAAAAGCCTTGGTAGGCAGGAGAGTGCGGGTAAAAGGGTAGCACGTAGCCTTGGGAGTCTTGATCTCACCCCTGGGTCTCTCTCCTTCTCTCCCTAACCATGTCCCTTCAGTCAAGCTGTCCTAACCTGTTTTCATTCTTGTGACATTAAAAATCATAAACGCTGCAAGTGAGATAAGCTACATGGACGGTTTTAGAAACTATTATATAAACACCAGTATTGCTAAATTTGGAAAGGCACACATCAAGAAATATATTTGAGAATATATGTTGAAACGGACAATGGCTAGAGTATGGGTAAGTCTCAGGCTGTGAAGCAGAATGGGAAAGAAATGAACATGGCTTCTAGCTGCCCTTACTTTGGGTTACTGGTCTGTGTCTGTATGAGTTATTTCCACTTGCTGTAGTTTCTCCTTGCTCCCCAGGTTGAGACACTGATGGAATTAGATAACTAGACACTCTCAGCCCTTTCTAAACAGGAGTGCTATAAATGTCTCAGCACTAAAAACTAAGGACTCACGTAGACTGCTCAGCACCTTTGTGAGGGAAGCAAAAGTATTTTCTAAATGAATCTCATCTTTCAAAACAACAGAGGAGGGAAAGTGACCCTTCAGAATTTCCTTAAATAGACTTTTCCACCTCCTTAGGTGGTAAAGACAAAAGAAGAGAGCCATGACCAAGGACCTACTGCAAAGGACTGATGGGACCAACCACAGGAGACTTGTGCGTACATCCAGCTCTCTTGAACTAGCATTGAAACCGTACCTAGTTCCCCCTGTCCCTTTTTCTCTCTAGAGATAGGACTATCCCAGCTAAGTCAAGAGCTTTTCCCTTCAGAGCTTGGAACCTTGAGTTCTCCTTCCCATGTGTGTAACTACAATTATTAGTTGCATAGTTTTGGACAAGACAGATACTCCATGTTTTCCAGGGCGTCACCAGAAATCACTATCTGTACGACCCAGCTTGTGCTACTCAATAAGCCTAGAACCGTACTCGGCACATAAGCAGTGCCTGAGAACTATTCTTGCTAGTCTTTGTACTAGTTTTTTGTTTTAGGCTGGGCTTGCAGCTCTGGAGGCATGGGGGAGGAAGCATCGGGCCCCCCAAAGCATTTGCCCTTTATAGCTCCTTTACACTTAAGAGTCCCAAGGAGACCATGGGAAACTTCAGTCCACTGCAATGTTCCATACTGAGCTTCATGCATCGGAACTGAGATAGTTCTAGGAGCCAGCAGGACTCACCTTGCTGCAAGGTAGAGTTAGTAGCCATTTCCTGAGGTGTGGAAGTCAGGGTGCTTCAAATGGCACCCTGAATGACCACCCCCAAGTCACAGGTGTCTGTGATGTCTGAAGTCCTTTTATGGATGACCAAGCCTTTTATAAGACTAAGAATGTGATTATGAGAGAGAGAGAGAGAGAGAGAGAGAGAGAGAGAGAGAGAGAGAGAGAGAGAGACAGAGAGAGAGACAGAGAGAGAGACAGAGAGACAGAGAGACAGAGAGACAGAGACAGAGACAGAGCAATTATTTAAATTCATCCTGTAGTATAAATGAATGACATGATATATTCCTTTTGAGTAAATTCTGGTGGGTAAGAAGAAAGGAACATAAAGACTCTGACACCTGAAGAGAATAAAGGGCGAAAGACTGATAGATAGGTTCAATTAAGGAGGCGGAGAGACCCAAGAGACCAACTAGCACAGCCTCCAAAACCATGACACACCATTTTCCCAGTCATAGGACTGAGATGTTTTAATCTAGCTGCGGTCATTATCAGAACAGCATTAGAAGCCATGGTTCAGGCTCTGCCTCTGAGCACAGAGCCCTCCCATTTCTTGGACTGGATGTAAGTCTGCAGCAGAGAAACCAGATGAATCTGATTTTTTCTTTCCTGTTCGGTTTGCGGCTGGACCACTGTCTTTTCTCAAGGAGATGCCATGGTGGACAGCCTCCAGATTTGCAGAGCTTGCTGTGCCCCCAGTTGGGGCTCACTCACCTTTGAAGTTGGTCGTTTCCACTCCAAATTCGAAAGGTCCTTTTCCTTGATCAGCTTCTCGCCTATGGAAGAATCCGCAGCAGGGAATGTGTCATCTACAAACAGCTCACCCCTTCTCAGGCAACGATACTGTAAGGACCTGAAGTCCTGATTCTCGAACTTGACCACAGAGGACTCTGCATCATATGCCATGACTAGCTCTAGAAAGATGTCTGAAGTCCTTTCTGTTGAGAGAAAGAAAAATGATTAGTGCCAGAGCATTCTGACACTTCCCACTTCTATCAGATCTGAGACTAAGATCTCTACTATCCCTGCCGTAGAGAGCCCCTTTGTGGGCAAGCCTCAGGTAAAATTTTGTATCCGCACTTCCTGTTTGTGTTCAGCTTGGTGTACTGAGTTAGCTTCGCGGTGTGTTCTCATGTACATCAGAGACTCTGAGGGCATTTGTCCATTTAATGAACATTTATTGAGCACTGACCTTGTGCCACACACTCTTCTGAACGTGAGCAATCCAAAGATCAATACATCATGATCTTTATCCCAAGGGGCTCATTACCAAGTGAGGAAGATGAATTAGACATCGCAACAACCAGCTATCATTCAACAGACACAACTCAATTAAAAATGTGTACAAAGCCCGTGGCGCTAAAGAGGAGGAGCTATGATTCTCCTGACAGTCTGGGAGGGCATTCCCATAGGTGGTGACATTTGAATCAGGCCCTGAAGGGAGAATTTACCAGCAGCAGAAATGGTGGATAACTTTTTAAGTGGTTGTAGCTGCCCTGGGTAGCAAGTGCACACAGGCCCCGGAAACTGGCTTAAGAAGTTATAGGGTGTAGGAGAGTAGGAAGTAACTTGGAAGGTTTAGTGGGGTTTAGTTGGGGCTGGAATACTTAAGTATTGGGGGAAATGTCTAGAAAGGTAGATTGGCAAAAGTCAAAATACATTCTTTTTTTCATTTGTTTTGTTTGTTTGAGGTTTTGACAATCACCTACAAGAAGGTGTGTGTGTGTGTGTGTGTGTGTGTGTGTGTGTGTGTTGGTATATATTCTGTGTTCTGATAGCATCTGTAGATAGGATGGTGATTATTAGACAAGTAGGTGGCCAGATGAAGGTGAGAATTCATGCAGACTGGAGGAGGTTGGAGGCCACTGCATCTGTCCTTGGGAGAGATAGTATTGGCGTATTAGTGGAGAAGACAGTAGAGGGTTGACAAAGCCCAGGGCTGTTTTACAGGCAGAACCTAGAAGATTAGATGATGAATTGGACAAGGAGGAGAGGGGATGTGGTGTCATGAGTGGCCACATGGGTTTTGCCACCTACATCCTGGATGTACAATACTGAAGTGGCATCGGTGTCTAGGAACTAATCTATCTACCTATATGGGTTGATTGTACCAAACTTATAGGGTTTGTGATGGTATTATATAAGATTTGGCCCAACTAAGAAGTTGGTATACACTAGGAGTTCATTAAATGTCATCTAACTTTCTTGAAACATTGTCAATAAAGGTTTAGGGTTCTTGTCCAGGAAACTATGCAGGTATAACTGATGCAATCCCACAACACAGACCTCACACCCTCCACCTGTGAAGCTAGTCTCCAATTCACAGTCACAAATTCACCTTATTAGTGGGATATGACTAGCCCTTGCAAGTCTTAAAATTCTGCTATTGAAGCTTTTTTTTGACCAAGGTGTACTCAGGTTGGCACACAAGGTCCTGATCTCCACATCTCCCATTTACTACTGTTTCACAGTGAAGAAATCCAGTGAGAGAGAATGAGAGAACAGGGAGAACTAACTTATAAGGGAGAAACACGAACTGACAGCCACGACTTGTGAATCCTAGAAAAACATATGCAAACTTAAAATAACTTTGCAATTATCTTGCAGTTACTTGGTAGTGGTATGTGGCAAATTACCGAGATAGCGCAAATTCTCAGGCAGAATCTCACCAGTTAAGTGACATTGTTCCAGCACATTCGGAGGGAAATTGTACTTATAATTTTCTCCCACATAAGATAGGAATAATTTACATTGGCATTATTAGACTGAGCTCTGTAAAACTAGCATTGTTACAGATTGAAAATAGTTAAATCTAGTCAGATCCATATAGTTTAACCTGAGGTTAAAATAATGGTTAAATATAGGCAATTTGAGTTTTTTTTCCACTAGTCTGATATATGTGTTTCTTCAATTTAGTTATTGGGGAAGAAAAAAACACCAGACCAAAATATTCTGTATGCCTCCGCATCTGCAATGAGGTTATACAGGGAGCCCACAACAAATTAAATAACACTGACAGAGCTGAGGTAACAGCAAGCTATCATTCAAGAGCAGAAAAACAGTGATAGAAATTGCTTGTCAATTCAGGAGAATGGCAGTGACACCCAGTAATGAAGAGGTAGGGAATTGTGGGTTTGCCAACTGTGTGCGTGCTCAGGGACCAGGAAATCAAAACAGCACTACCCAGCCTCCTGCCTCTCCATCAAACATTGAATTGGAGTATGTGAGAAAGTCTAGCAATGACCTAATTTTAGCTTATGAAAACCACACTGTAGTTACCCTTAATAACACAATTATGGGATTGTTAGGAAGGAGCCCATAATTGCATGTAAAAATTAAAGTTTAAAAGATTTAGTTTCATTTCTCTGTTCGAATCATTTGCAGATCTTCCAAGTGGGGGATGAGTCCTTGGCTCATTCTAGAGAGCCCCCAAGCCCACTGTTGGGTAGCGGGTTGGCCAGACTTTAGGCATGCCCATTTAAAAGTCACTGTCCTGATTTGTAAAACAGAGATCATTTTTACATATATAACAGGGTCACTCTGGGATTCAGAAGAAGCTGTGCTCATAGAATAAATAACACCATAAGTGGTAAACAGAAAGTGGTCGATGGGTAGTGTTATTACTACAATGGCCATTATCATTTGAGCATGAATGGGTTATGTAGTGGCCTGACATCTTCTAAGACAAGGGACTTGCTTGTTCTCAAGGGCAGGCTCGGGTCTCAGGGATCTGACAGATGCAGGTTGGTGAGGGTGATCTTGGAGGGTGATCACACCTCTCCTATTTGTTCTGCACTCTTTTCTCAACTCGCTGGGCTGTCTAGTGTCACAGTGTCACAGCGGCAGACGGGCATTTGCTGCTGGAGGATGTAGGGCACTCTAGGAAAGGATCTGTTTTTTAAATCCTGTTTATTTAAAACAATATATTTTTTATTATTTTTTTGAGAGTTTCAAACACTCTATTTTGATCATATTTCCCTCCCATCTTCTCCCAGATCCACCTCTATCTCCTACTCATTCAATTCTGTATGCTCATTTTTCTGTCCGTTGTGCTGAGTCCAGTGTGTGCTGCCCACACCCACTTGGGTAGGGCCATCTCCTGCAGCATGATTGACTGACCAGAGGCTACACCCTTTGTGAAAACTGACTCTCCCTCTCCTGGCAGTATCAGTTGCCAATGGCACTGCAGTCAGGATAAGACTTCATGTCCACCTCTGGGGGGAGAATCTTGATGGGTAACAGAAAGGACAGAGAAGGAGGTTCATTCAGCTAACACAAAGGCACACTTGTATACACACATGTGTACACACACACACACACACACACACACTCACTCACACTTCACACTTAGAGTATCCCCTCCTTGCCAAACTGTTCATCTGTAGAACTTGACAATGTGACTACTATTCTGTCCAGAAAGGACCTCTCAGTTTTCTCATTTGTCACTTTGGGGTTTCTTCCCTTTCTTCTCTCCCCTAATCGCCCCACATTGTAAGAGGAAGCAAAACAAGAGAAGACTCAACTACATTGATCTGAGCAACAGGAAGCATAAGGACTGAAAACCCTGCCTGATGCTCAGGGAGAAGTTTGGCTGGCTGTTGAGATTCTCTTGGGAGCAAGAAAAGTGGCACAGGAGAGGAAGATCAATGGTGGCATGAGTAGAAACTGAGAAATTGTGTAAGCCAATGAGTCAGGCTTCAGGAAGGTGTGTGTGGGGGTGGGCATGAAGCCTCCCCTTCTGCTGACCTTAAGAACTATGAATCAGGCTAGAGTCCAACCTTCTCTACACTCCTCTGCTGAGGGGGAGACTATTTTAGTCATCTTGGGCTGCATAACAAAATGTCACACACTGGGCCCACCAGCAACAGATTTTATTGTCTTGATTCCTTCTGGAGGCTAGAAGAGAGGACCAGTTCTGTGTTCTCGATTCCTTTTTATACAAGGCCATGGTCTTTCATAACTAACTTCTTTCTTATGATTTCATCTCCAGACACAAGAGTACTAGGGGATAGGTTTCCTTCATATCAGTCTGGATAGGGGTGCTAGGGAACTTAGATCAGTTGGCAGAACTGATCAGTAGTAGTTGGCGAACTCCAGTTTGATCCAACAGCTCTCCTGGCACCGATTACATAATCTAAGAAGTTTGCAGATCTGAAGTTCCCGAGGGATATTAATTAGGACCTTGGGGTATAAGGGATGAATGTCAGTGGGCATAAAAAGGATTGGCCAAACTGCATCTAACAGTGCTGAGGATACAAACATTTGAATGAATGGAAAGATGGTAAGGTTTCTTTAATGGGAGATATACTTGTTATAACATGTAACATCCTAGCTAACTCATCATGTTGAGTGAAGGGAAACAGTGCAAAAGAGTACACTCTGTATGAGTGCATTTAACTAATGTGATTGTGACAGAAAATGTTTGGGGGTCACGCATAAATGGAGGGGTAATCGTGAATGCATTACACCTCTTGAGGTAATGCTGATGCTTGTCTTGAGTGTGGTGCGAACATCACATATGTAGACGCCTGCCAATTCCATCAATGTTTGTACTTTAAAAACGAACAGTTATGTGTTAGTTGTACCTAAAGTCCTTAAAATTAGGCTCTGTACAAAGTGTATATAATCTCCATCCACTTCCTTTCTTAATCCCACAAGTTAACAAATAATTGTGATTCATTTTCCTCCCCACCTCACCTTAACCTACAATGTATACCGCACTCTCTCCATTGACAACGGAAGTTCTTCTCTTTGCTTTAACGCAATGTTATGCTATAAATATTCTTAGCCTACCTTGTCCTAAATGTCTCCAGGTTAGATCTCTCAGAGTGGAAGTTTTGGGTGTAGAATATGCACACATGAAGTCTAATTCAGCTATGTTATTTTCCAAGGAAGAGACTCCATTGCTATACCTTCCGTGATTCTGAGTATTGACAAGCCTCTCATTAGTATCCATCTCGTGTGAGCATATAGCAACTTCTTGTGGTCTTAATTTGTTTCCCTGATTAGTGGTAAGATTGAACATTTTTCAATATATTTCTTCTCCATTTGTACTTTGTCCCTTGAGAAATGAATATTCATATCCTATGCACATTTATCCACTGGCTTGTCCTTCTCATTGATTTGTAGGACTTCTTTATCTTCTCAGCATATGCATCTTTGATTGGGTATATATGGTGTAAGTATCCTCAGCCAGGTTGTGGTTTTATCTTCTTTCAGTGTCATTTGAAGAACACAGCCACCTTCTAATTTACACAAACATATTAAAATATCGATTTGATTTTTTAATAAACTGAGCCAAATGTTAACAGTTGTGGGTATTTAATATAAGAAACAGTGTGAGTTTTCTTTCTTTTTTTAAAAGTTGATTTGTAATTAACAGTATCATTTTTCTGATTTATGGATCTTTATAGCTCTTTGGCATCTTTAAAAAAATCTGACACATGAAAGAAGAAACCTGAAATACACTCAAGGGACATTTTGCGCATTTAGTAAATAATGATGAGAGAAGAGGGCATCTGTGTGTGCACATGTGTGTGTATTTGTGGTATGTGTATATTTATGTGTGTGTGTGTGTGTGAGTGTTGTGTGTGTGCACATGTGTGTGTATTTGTGGTATGTATATATTTATGTGTGTGTATGTGAGTGTTGTGTGTGTGCACATGTGTGTGTATTTGTGGTATGTGTATATTTATGTGTGTGTGTGCACATGTGTGTGTATTTGTGGTATGTGTATATTTATGTGTGTGTTGTGTGTGTGGTATGTGTGTGTATGTGAGTATATGCGTGTGAGAGTGGTATGTTTGTGTGTGTGTGTGTGTGTGTGTGAGTGACGTGTGTATATCTATGTGTTTATATGTGCACGTGTGTGTGTGGTGTGCATGTGTGCATTCCTGTCTCTTAATAACAACTGGGATTTTGATAATAGCCTTATCTTACTCTGCACATGTAAGACAGCAGCAGACTAGCTTGGTCAGGCTATGCATCCTGCCATATGGGGGCACTGTGCAATGTAGCACAGTGAGACAGAGGCACCACAGTAAACAAAATTCATAGTTCACAGTCTGATCCAGAGACGCAGCTAAGGGAGGCTGGACTACCTTGGAATCCCTATATTGTTATTTTTTACCTCAGCTGTCAAAGACCAGTGTTAAGATTTAAAGGAAGAGCCTTTGCAACCTTTTCATCATGTTTAATAATGGAGATCAAGGAGAACATCCACCCAAGTGCTGACGAATCGAAGCTCTAAATGACCCCAGAACTAAGAGGATGAAGTGTGACCCAGGTGCTCACAAAACTGTTTTCGCATATGAAGGCTAACTGCACATGTGCAAAGTGAGCAGGCTCTGTCTTACCTAGATTTCACTTTGAGAAGTTTGTATATCTAACTTCTTGGTTAAATAGATCAAAACTATGTTTAGGGTCAGAACAGCTACTAAGGCAATGTGTTGCTCTAGATGGCATGGCTCTGGTCTGGTACAGTAAGGTGCTCTTGGCCCCCTGGGGTATTGGATGTGTGGATTTAGCACTAGGGTCTACATTCCACGTGGTCCATTGCTACTCTCTCTGTTGTATCCAAACAAGAGTGGAATTTGTCTAGAAAGTCAAGTGTTTCACTGGCAGGCAGACTTTTTGATCTGGAGCAGGGGGCGACTTTATTGAACTTGTACAAACAAGTCATACAGGCTGGAGGCAGGCCAGCCAAGCAAGCAAGAAGCTAGAGACCATGATTAGTATCTTAATGAGTTTCCTAGGAGAAAGGGCATGGAACTGTCATGTTCCCAAGCCTGGCATCCCGGGTCCCAAATCTTCTAGAACACTCCTGTTCTGGGAAAGCAGAAGGTTGACCATCTGTGGACCCTGAGCAGCTACTGGGTTCTTTGACTGTCTGCTGTGGGACAGCCATTGTGGTTTTACTCTATCGATATCACATAAGCCAGTCTAATGAGCTTGATTTTAATATATATTCATTCCTTTGGTTTTTGTCACATTAGAGAATGCTGACTAATACACAATCACACCCAACACAGGAATCACTCGTCACACGCAGCCCTTGAACTCTTGCTTTTGGGCAAGTGACTGACTGAATTTGATTCCATTTCATTTCATTTACATTTAGATTGCATTTGACCGTGCCCATCTATGTGCAGCTAGTGGCTGCCTTATTGGACAGTACCAAGGAGAAGACTGCTAACGACGTGAAGTGCCACAGAATGAGGAAGAACATGACAGAACTTCCATGGGATTCATCAGGCAGAGGAGGATGACTGAGGAAGGATGTGGACAAATCTTTACCACCCGCAGTTCTCTCTCAACTTTGCCCTGCTGGGCTCTCTCCATTCAATTATGTTCCTCCAGCATCCAATTTTCCACCACTAATGCACTCAATCATTTCTGCCAATGACAGGCTCAGGAAAGCCGTTCGTTCCCTCAGGCTTCCCAGTGACAGGTGCCTGGGCTCTTCTAGAGTTGCCTACAGGAAGCACTTGCAATATTCTAGCCACAAAGGGTGAGTTCTTTACATTTTTTTTCCAAGTCAGCCAAGGAACAGGAAGCCATGTTCAATTGTTGCTTGCCCAAGAATGATGCGCATAGCCCTCTTCCTGGTTGGTGTTTTTCAGAACAATGGAAATAAATCTGATGTAATGTAGCAGAACACGACAAAGGACGGCTTTCTCCTTAACAAATACTCATTTGAAATGGTGCCCAAACCCTGCACGAGGAGCGATCTATTTCCCACAACAGTGTTACAGCAAAACCCATTACTAATTCCACAACTCAAATTAAAACTAACAGAGCTTGAAGGCTGGGGCTGACACTCTCTCTGCTGACAAGGAACAAGGAAGGGTGGGGGAAGGAGCCCGCTCACTCTCATGTGTGTGTGTTTAATTACACTGTTTAACACACGGAGAATAATTTAGTCACCAGGGTGGAGAAAATAAGGCACTTAACTGCTCTCTGGCGGAAAAACCCCCGGAGCAAACCACTCTCAGCTATGTGCCACCCTGACATACCTCAGAGCTTTAGGGAGAGAAAAAGAAGGAGGGAGGCAAGGAGGAAGAGAGAGAGGCCAGTCAGACAGAGCCAAGGAGAGTACAGGACTAGGCTCAGAGAAAGATGGGAGAGAGTAAGGAGGGAAAGAAGGAAAAAAGAGAGAAAATGAAAACAAAGAGGGTGTGGACAGAGAAGAAGCAAGGGAGAGTGAGGAGAGAAAAGGGGGGCCTTTGCACATAGACTTACTCTTTCAGGAGAGCTTGGGGGACCTCGTGCCAGTGTGAGAGTGGACACTGAGGACAGGTCTTGAAGATGGAGCTAAACTTCTGGGTGAAGGTTGGCCTGAGTTCTGTTCATGCCTCAGACCCCACAGGAAGATCCCAGTCCCATTGTAGCCCTAAAAGCCGTGGATGGGGATTACGTCTCCTAGACATCATCTCCCAGACGTCTCCCAGACGTCTCGTCAGAGCAACGATTCTTGTAGTTTCTTCTCCCGTTGCTGTGTAAAAACTTTGACAAAGGCAACCTCATAGAGAAAGGAGCTGTTTTAGCTCATCGTTCAAGGTATAGTCTATCACAGTGGGGATTCGGGGCAGCAGGGGACTTGCAGTAAGTTACATCACACCTGTCATTGGGGATAGAGGGGTTCACACATGTGCTCGGTTCACTTTCTCCATTTTATTCAGTGTGGGAGCCCTCTGCTAGGGAATAACACTACCCACAGCTAAAATGGACCATCCCACATCAATTAATGTGATGGAGGTAATCTCCTACAGGTCTGCCCAGGATCTCATCTGTTAGTTTATTATAGATCCAGTCACACTGACAAGCAACCTCTTCATAAAGATTAGAGTGGGTTCCATTTGCAGAAAAGGAAACTGAGGCTCCAAGTCAAGCTTGAGGAGCTGGGCAACACTTATGGGCTTCTGCGCTAGCCCTGGCTTCGAGGCTGGAAATCTGGCCTGCGAGTAACCCACGTGCTGACCCCTTAATCAGGCCTGCAAGGGATGGGAGTATGCAAGTATCTCCCATCCTCTTAGATAATCTCTAATCCAAGGGAGTGGGAGACATGAAAGAAATCAGTCTCGGATTTAGAAGCAGTGAAGTATCTCGTCTCTGCAGCAGGTGCCAGAGAAGTGAGTGCTCAGCTATCTTCTGCCAGTGATGGGGTTTAGCTTCAGTGCTGGCTGCCAAGGAGACTGACAACTTGGCATGAGAGCACAGAGTGAGGAAGATTCCTTCTGTGGGTCAGCAGGCACGGCAGCCACACCACCCGCTTTCTCACTGTTCTGGCACATGAAACCAGCCTCCATCCTCCCATCTTCCCATTCTTCTCCCACCCCCATTCCCCATCCTTCTCCCAGCCTACCAGTCTCCCAGGCTCCCAGTTTCCCAGCCTCAGAGCACTCCTAGAGCTTAACTGATGGGAACATCTCAGGAAACCCCAGGCGACAGAGAGAAAGGAAAGCATCTCTGCATCCTCCCCCATCTCCTCTAGACTCAGTTTCTCCCTTTGGAATATTAAACAAACTGGTCTTTCTTTTCTAAGTTTCTTTATCCCCTTAAAATGTATGGTCTGATTTCTGAGGCTAAGAATACGTATGGGCTCTTACGCACCCTAAATATTTCCTGACAGTATGGTTGAGTTCCTTGTGATTCTGTTTAAGTAAGTGTGTGTCCCGGTACCCACAAGGAAGGAAATTTGTCTTGGTGCTCTTCTCTCACAAGGATCTTTAATAGATATCACTCTGCTAGGAAAAATACCTAGAAAGCTCTTGGGTTGGCTGTTGCCTGTAGTCTACCAACAAGGTGGGCTTCTTTCTGGATTCTGTAGTGAATGCATTCCAGAGACGCTGTACGGAATTTGCCACATTCCTGGACTTTTGGGAGTAGGGTTTTTTCACCTATGAAGAAAGCTTGTGCTTCCCACTCAAACTTAGCTAATTCAGCTTTCCTCTGATGCATATCAGGAAGACTTAGGAAGTTGGTTCTGGGCCATGTACTAAGCTAAAATACCTGGCCATAATGAGCTTTTGTTTTTGAACAAAGTTCCCCAGGAAGGATCTAGCCCTCTGATCACTTCTCAAAGATCAAATCAGGCAACACTAGATTCAGAATCTTTATTCCCTTCCCTTTCTTTAAAAAAAAATTTTTTTTAATAGAAGTTAAGGTCATATTTATATAATCCACTTATTCTTAAAAGATCACCCTTTGGCCTTTCTTCTTAGTATCCTGTGGACATGAAACAAAGAGGGAATAGATGAGAGATGCAGACAAAGGCAGGGAGAGCACACAGAGAAAACGAGACCCAGACAGAAAAAGCCCAGACACAGAAAGGGAGCCAGAGACAGTCACTCAGTGGGAACTGGGTCTATGGAGAAGAGACCGAAGGCATGCAGTGGCAAGATGCAGGGAGGACAGGATCTGCCTGGGACTGGCATTCTGTATTAGCCTGTATTCGCCTGTGTTAGCCTATGGTACTGAAGCTGTGAAATACCAGGACTGCCTCATCTCCACAGCGAGCATTAAAGTATAGCCTGGAAACCAGACACATTTGCTGTGATCCACTCCAAGATGGAATTCTTTTTATTAAAAAAATTATTTTATTAGATGTTTTCTTCATTTACATTTCAAATGCTATCCTGAATGTCCCCTATACCCTCCCCACCTCCGTGCTCCCACCCACTCCCACTTCTTGGCCCTGGCGTTCCCCTGTATGGGGCATATAAAGTTTGCAAGACCAAGGGGCCTCTCTTCTCAATGATGGCTGACTAGGCCATCTTCTGCTACATATGCAGCTAGAGACTCGAGCTCAGGGGGTACTGATTAGTTCATATTGTTGTTCCACCTATAGGGTTGCAGACCCCTTCAGCTCCTTGGGTAAGTTCTGTAGCTCGTCCATTTGGGGTCTCTGTGTTCTATCCTATAGATGACTGTGGGCATCCACTTCTATATTTGCCAGGCACTGGCATAGCCTCAGAAGAGATAGCTATATCAGTGTCCTTTCAGCAAGTTCTTGCTGACATATGCAATAGTGTCTGCGTTTGGTGGCTGATTATGGGATGGACCCCCCGGTGGGGCAGTCTCTGGATTGTCCATCCTTTCGTCTTAGCTCCAAACTTTGTCTCTGCAACTTCTTTCATGGGTATTTTATTTCCTATTTTGGGGAGGAATGGAGTATCCACGTGTTGGTCTTCCTTCTTCTTGATTTTCTTGTGTTTTGGAGATTGTATCTTGGATATTAGTTTCTGGGCTAATATCCACTTATCAGTGAGTGCATATCAAGTGAGTTCTTTTGTGATTGGGTTACCTCACTCAGGATGATATCTTCCAGATACTCCCCACCCCGCTATCTCTGACTCTGGCCTCAACATGGGGGAGGAGAAACGTTAGTAGAGTTAGAAGGTATGGGCCTCTTCCCAGTTGGCTTGACATACCCTTGTGTCCTGGCTACTTTGGGCATTTGAGGCCAGTGTTAGACTCACAAGTATGCACTAGAGACCTGGACTGGAAGCTTGGCCCAACACTGACCCTATCTGGCCCTTTCTAACATAAAGAGGAACAATAAGCAGTAACAACAGCTAAGGGCACTTCGACCGAGAGGACCATGCCCCTCTCCTGAGAAGCAGTCTGGGACACCTAATGATGGTCCCAGGTTCTAAGCCACATTTCCATGTAGGTCAGGTCACACCTCTGGGGTCAGAGACAAGGTGTGGACCAATGGGAGGACTAAAGTCTTCAGAAAACAAAACTTCTATATTAAGCGTGTCGAAGAGCAATACAAAAGAGAACAGACTTAGAACATGAGTCTACATATATAAATGTGAGTGCGGCTGTGGTAATGAGGGAGAGAAGGCAGAGACAAGCAAGCTTGGAAGGGTGGGGAAGCCTCTAAGGCAGCCCGAGTGCCTTCCTTCATCCGTTCACACTCCCCAGCTCCAGGATTTCCAAGTGGGGCTAGATTACTTGTGAGAAGGACTGTGGGTAAGAAGGAAAAACACTAGTAGAAAGAAATGGTTTGGGTGTGAACCTCTTCCCAGTTGGCCCGACATACCACCTTGTGGTCTGGCTATTTTAGATATTTGAGATTAGTGTTAGATTCACAAGCGTGCGGTAGAACCCTGAACTGGAAGCCTGGCCCAACACTGACCCTATCTGGCCCATCCTAGATGAAGAAGAATAAGCAGGACCAACGCCAAGGGCATTTCAATCAAGGGGGCCATGCCCCTTTCCTACTGGGATGGGTATAGACAGGACAGGCCCCAAGAGAATAGGTAAGCATTAATTTCTCTACCTGAGAAGAGGTGGGGGATGTTGTCATGACTTTCCTATTGCTTGTACCACCTTTCAAAATAACAGAGGTTGCCAGGGAGCCCCGGGGGATCTGTTCCCATGTGTGGAAAGCAACCACACTGAGTGGGCAAATAGACTTCATGCACAGGTCCAAGGGAAATACTGGTACTAGAACAGGACCCCAAGGTGGCCCATAGGCACAGAAGTCTACCAGAACATCTGGGATCGGTTGATTCAGAAAGCTCTGAACTACTCCTCCAAGACACGGCACCTTAAGAGTTTCAAGGATGTTGGGGATTTCAGAGCTGGCCTTAATGCTACCCTGCAGCTAGTTGGTGGATATTTGTGATATTACACAGTATTCATCGCACGTATGACTCCACCAGATGGGGAGGCAGTGGGACAAACTTACTTTGTACTCTATACTGGATCTTTAAAAAAAAATTGGATTCATTACTGGATATCAGCAATAAATATAGATTTAAACAAATGAAGACAGTTAGACTGTTTCTGGGTCAATGCAGGAGCCGAATAAACTGGCTCACAGATGCTTTTGAATGTATCACAACTCCAGAAGGTTAAAAGGCCCACATTTAGCTGGCTTCATCATGAAAATGAGGAAGCAGAGCCCACTGAACTTTCCCTGCTATTGACTGGGAGACTGAGCTCTGCAAGCGGATGAACTTTTCTACATGCTTCTCGGTTTCTCATTGTGTTGCAGGATTTTTATGCAAAAAAAGTAACTATGCAAAAGAAAAAAAAAACATAGTAAATTCCCTTGAGAATTCAGGGATCAAGGCAGAAGATCCAGGTTCACCTCCAAGTGCTATGGTTGAAAGCAGTGTTTTCTATGGGCATTCAATAGAGGAAGTGGGGGTGGGTTCAGTTGTCTTTCTTCTGACCTTTTCATAGCCTTTTTTATGCAGACGTGAGTCATGACTCTCCAAGTAAGGGAAGGGCAGTAGGCAGCATGTCCAAATGTTGCCATCAACCCATTATCCTGAAGAGCTCCCAACTCTTAGAAGTCAAATGCCGTAATGCTGTTTTGAGTGTCTTAGTCTCTCTCTCTCTCTCTCT